>NC_058403.1:110792694-110850448 GCF_002201575.2 Neomonachus schauinslandi
CCTTCCTTCCTTCCTTCCTTCCTTCCTTCCTTCCTTCCTTCCTTCCTCTTTCGTTTCTTAAATTCCATATATGAGTGAAAGCATATGGTATTTGTCTTTCTCTGTCTGATTTATTTCACTTAGCATTATACCCTCTGGCTCCATCCATGTTGTTGCAAATGGCCAGATCTCATTTTTTAATGGCTGAGTAATATCCCATTGTATATAATACCACATCTTCTTCTTTATCCATTCATTTATTGATGAAGACATGTATCTTAAAAATAGAGAAATCTAGATGGAATACTCAAATATATTTGATTAACTTGTATGAAGGCAGAAAAGGAGGAATAGATGATGGGACAAATAGAAAACAAATAGCAAAATGTAGACCTAAATCCAACCATATCAAGAAGTACATTGATTATACCCCAATTAAAAGGCATGGAACTATTGGGTAGATTTTTTAAAAAGCAAGACCTAACTATATGCTTTCTACAAGACATAGCTTAACATCCAATTTATCACTGAATAGATATTTCCTAATTTGTACATCATGAAATTGGAAATATTCCTCTTTTTAACTAAATGTGTGTGTGTGTATGTGTGTGTATCTGTTTTGAGAAAGAGAGAGTATGTGAGCCGGGGGGAGGGGGGGAGGGGCAGAGGGAGAGAGAGACTCTTATGCAGGCTCCAGGCTCAACATGGACCCTGACATGGATCTCTATCTCATGAGCCTGAGATCATGGCCTGAGCCGAAATCAAGAGTCAGATGCTTAACCGACTGAGCCACCCAGGTGCCCCTTAACTAAGTATGTTTAAGATGTTTAGTAGTTTGATTAAACTATTACAGTTTGCTCTAAGGGTCACAATCCACTGAGCAGATGGAATCTGGGGATCTCATGAGACAATTTTGTTTCTGCTGCCAATTGATTATTTGCTCATGTAACTTTCTGCTCCCTCTATAATTATATGCATCAATATGTCACATTTAAACTTCAGACATGATCTAATATCTAAAACTACATTTTCAGCAGATAAAGTAATTCTAAGAGTCTTTAATGAAGACAGAAATGATTAAATATACAAACCAAATGATATTAGCAGCACTTCTTGCTAATTTAGAGAGAAAATGTGGAGTGTTCAGAGACAGGGGGGCACAGGGAGTCCACAGACCTTGCTTTGACTCCTGCCTCCCCCTCCTCCAAGTAGCTAACTTTTGGGTTACTCACCTGTTTCCTCTTCTGGTTAGAAGGATGACTAGGAGCCAGACTGTTTAGGTTCTAATCAAACCACTTCCTTCTAAGTAATTTTGGGTAAGTTACTTAGCTTTTCTATGCCTTCCGGTCCTCATCTGCAAAATGAGTGTAATAATAGCATGGACCTTGTACAGTTTTTGAGGATGATTGAGTGCATATTTGGAGAGTGCTTAGAACAATGCCTGACACAGAGCAAGCATTATAAAACTGCTAAATAAAATACCTTCCTCATTGAGTTCTTATAACAATTAAGATGAGTTAAATAAATCACTTAGCACTATGTCTGACAAATAGTAAGTACTCGGTCAACAATCGTTGCCATTGGTGTTACTGGAGGCGCTATGGGTGATCATTGTTAACTATTAGCAAATTGTCTTCCTAGTACACTTCCTATCATGCACTGGAAAGAAGTCTCTGCTAATTAATAATGAGTTGGTGATCTTTAGGCATTTTTTATAGACTACACAATCAAGTATAAAAGTGGTGGTAAGAAAAAATTTGTGTGGAGGGGCGCCTGGGTGGCTCAGATGGTTAAGCGTCTGCCTTTGGCCCAGGTTGTGATCTCCAGGTCCTGGGATCGAGCCCCGAGTCAGGCTCCTGGCTCAGCAGGGAGTCTGCTTCTTCCTCTCGCTCTGCCTCTCTCCCCTGCTCATGCTCTCTGTCTCTCTCTCTGTGTGTCTCAAATGAATTAAAAAAGAAAAAGAGAAAAAAGAAAATATTTGTGTGCAAAGAGATACCCTAAGAAGTTAAATAAAAATTGGGCAGGTGAAAATGCTGATGTTCATAAAGTTCTGTCCACACTGTTCCATGCTGATGAAAATGTTGGTGGAGAACTAAAGCTTTAGGAATTACTACCTTTGGAATGGGTACAAGTAATGGAGGAGGAAATCAAGCTTTCAAAGACTGGCAGCAACAGTATCCCCTGAGAGCTTGTTAGAAATGCAGAATCTTGGGCCCTACCAGAATCAGACTTAACAAGATCCCTAGTTGATTCTTACGCAAATTAAAATCTGAAAAGCATTGTTGTAGAATATTTGCACTTTGCATGTTTTTCCCTGGAGTTTATTTTAATACACCTATTAATAATATTGAGATTTGGGCAATATTATGTCTCTTTAGAGTGACACATTTTTCTCTGAAGATATGACTTTAAAATTTGGCCTCATGCATAATTTTATCATATCTGGGGAACAAATTTTTTCTAATCAAAAGCCACTTCTGGTTTTATAATGCAAATCAATGTGAGAGGAATCACCAAGCAGGTTTTATAGTAAATGTCATTGGCATTTCTCAGTTTTATTACATGAGGGATGCATGTATTTTAAAAATCATCCTTGAATCACCAGCATTCAGAATTTCATCACTTCCCACAGTTCACCTTTGCTCAGCCTGAAGATGAGAAATGAAAGATAAAACAGGTCCCTGATTCATGCTTTTTCTGTTGTCATGAAGTCAAAATTCACTGACTTTTAAAAAAGAATGTCTCAAGACCAAATATTTTATTTGGATGTATCTGAACAGCTAAAATATTTCTATTGAAGCTCTCTGTGAGAAAACATTCTAGATATGAAACATCTGTTTTTGATCATTTCTGTGAAAGACTGATCTTTGCACAAGTCGAAGAGGCCCATGGTGATATTGTGTTATCCTAAGTACAGTATTTCTGTGATGCAGTATTCCTCAAGGGTTGGGTAGCAGTAATCACCCTGTAACATGGTTCAAATGTTCCTAACATATTTGGGAATATGTAAATCTGCAAATATATACAACTAGCTTTCTCATTTCCTCCTCCTTTCTTCTTGGGGATAGAGGGTAAGAAGGACGTGGGTAGAGTTTGAACACAGCTATGGAAACACACTAGGGGCTCAATATGAGAGGCAAAGTGCCTGGGAAGCGTCAAAGGAGGCAGGAAGGAGTATGGGTGCACTATTTCTCACGTGGGGTCATTACCACCCGTGCCCCTTTCATATGATCCCCTGGCCCAGAGTGAATAGGACCAAGGGACCTGCCAGTGACTTTCGTGTGGGGCTGGGGGCCATCCATTCACCACCTTTTGCAGAGTGAAGGGTCTGAGAGTTGCATCCTGTAGTCTAAACTTCCTTGTGCAGGGTACGGGAGCACGAGAACTTGTGATCAAACCTTTAGGCTTTCAATCTCGGCTACACTATCAGAATCACCTGGAACAGCTTTTGTTTTTTTTAAGATTTATTTATTTATTTTTTTTTCTTTCTTTCTTTCTTTTTTTTTTTTTTGAGAGAGAGAGAGAGCACGAGCACAAGGGGCAGAGGGAGACAGAGAATCTCAAGCAGACTCCACATGCTCCGCACAGAATCCAACACGGGGCTTGATCTCATGACCCTGTGATCATGACCTGAGCAGAAACCAGGGGCCCCTCACCTGGGAGAGCTTTAAGTGTTACTGAAGCCCACGTCTCACTCCCAGACATTCTGATTCAATTGTTCTGAGGTATGACCTGGCATTGAGATGTCTTAAAGCCCCCTGGTGACCGATGTGCAGTGAGGGGCTTTCTGTACCATAACCCTTAGGGCTCACTCCCCTCTCACCTTCTTCAAGACACTCCCACCTGCCCAATGTCAGCTCCTCTGATTATTCAATTCCTTCTCTCTCTCTCTCTCCCGCTAGAGTTGTCACCTCAGCAACTTTCCAAGCCTGGGTCCTTCTGCCTGCAGTGAATGAGCCCCGAGATTCTTGGGTTTTAAAAATTGTTATGGACTGAATTCAGATGTTGAAGTACCTCCGAATGTGACTGTATTTGGTGACAGGGTCTTTAAAGAGGTAATTAAGGTAAGAGGAGTTCATACAGGTGGACCCTGACCCAACGCAGTGACTTTATAAGAAGAGGTGATAAGGCCACAGGCATAGAGGAAAAACCACATGAAGACAGAAAGAAGAGTGCCCTTCTCTACAAGCCAAGGAGGGAGACTTGTGAAGAAACCAACACTGGGGATACAACCCGATCTCAGACTTCTAGACTCCAGAACTATGAGGAAGCACATTTCTGCTGTTTAAGCCACGCAGTCTGTGTCCTTCTTATGGCAGCCTGAGCTGACAAAGACAGGAAGCTTCCTTCCTGTTGTACAGGGTGTCTTCTCTCCCCAGAGATTGATTCTGCTGGGCCTGTGGATTAGTCTTGAATATCTGAGAGACTTCTATGCACAGAGAGGAACACCCATAATGATATGAACTTGACTTAATGCTCAATGGATTGAGCATTTAGGCATTAATGTAAAATTTGATTAAATTCCCTTAATTTTAACTGAAATTACAAATCTAATATGATTTATTCTTTTGAATACTTCATTACCTTAAGTAGCAGACAACATACAGAAATATAACAAAACTTAATTACATTTAACTTTATTCTATATATCAAATGCCATATATTGAATTTATTTCTTCATTAAATTTGTTTTATACATGCCTAGGATTAAACTTGTTTTATACATTCCTAGGATTATGGATCTTATTTTGACATCTTCCTAATGTTTCAGTAATATTAGTTTGATACATTCTAGGTCACAATCCTCAGACCCCAAAACTCACTGAGGTTCTGGATTTTTTTTTTTTTTTTACCATTTCTTAGGGCACAAAACTTAGTTTTTCCCCGTCATTCAAATCTAAGCCATTAATTACAGTGCTGAGCCTCTTTTTTTTACTGCAAAATTTAGTTGTTAGGTTACTTAGACTTTTTAAGTCCACTCCCTTCTCTAGAGTTAAGTTTGGAACCAGAACTTGGTGTTTGCCTCTAAAAATAATGTATTTTAAGTCTTGGCCAAGATTATATAATGTATTGCCCTATATTGGGATAGACTGATCTGGTCTAATTAGGGTTATAAACAATATATGTGTCTTTACTGGGGTTTTATTATTAGTGGAACCACCAGCATTTCATTCCCCAGGAGCTGAGTCCATGTGCTCAGCAACCCTCGGCAGGATATTTAGGAAATTTATTACCTTGGAGTACACTACCAAACCCTCTTTATATTTGGCTTTTGTGACTGACCACTGGTGCTGATTAACTGTTGGGCTCTCTGTCCATCTAATTATTCTACACTTTCCATTAACTCATTGATTAGCAGCTCATACTCCTCCAAGGACTCCACTTGTTTCAATTGACCTTAATATTATATTTTTTATGCTGAAATCATCACATCATGACCAATGCCTGAGCTTGAGTCACATGAAAAGTATCTTCTAATTAGTTACCCTTGAAAAGTGCCTCATTCAAAGATTTTAACCATCTAAGGCTTCTTCCCAGCACCACTTCAACCATGGGGAGCAGGGAAAAGGGTAGTCCCATCACACATGCTTGAGATCTTTTTGTGATTAGCAGATAATCAAAAAAAGACAGGATGATTCTCTTCTCCCTTGGCTGATTTAGGATCACTCTGGAGAGGCTAAAAGCAAATACAGGTAGTCAGGCAGGACTTTGTGAGAATGACCTGAGCCGATCTGCTGTGAGAGCTCATGCAACAAAGCATGGCCCAGAATTGGGAGGAAGACTCCCCTTGCCCATGGTAATGATGAAGATGATGACAGCAATATCAATTTATTAGTATCACTTACTTGTGGCCGGCCCTATGCTCTTATTTGATATATTCTATACACCATCTTATTTAATAGTCCTCAAAACAATCTTTTGATTAGGTAATATCCACCCAATTAGTATGGCAGGAATTTTATCTAATTGCTAAATGTTGTTTTTCTTTTTTAAACTTTGTCATTAAAGTAAAATATATAAACTGAAGAGTGTTGTAAGTGTACAGATTGATGAATTATTGCAAAGTGAATAACCCATTAAAAATAACCACTATGTGGGACGCCTGGGTGGTTCAGTCGGTTAAGCGTCTGCCTTCGGCTCAGGTCACGATCCCAGTGTCCTGGGATCGAGTCCCGCATCGGGCTCCCTGCTCCGCGGGGAGCCTGCTTCTCCCTCTGCCTCTGCCTCTCTCTCTCTCTATCTCTCATGAATAAATAAATAAAATCTTAAAAAAAAAAGAGTTTGGATGTATCGTGTTGAAATTGGTATTTTAAAAAATAAAAAAATAAAAATAAAAATAAAAATAACCACTGTGGATGAGGGAACTACAATGTTTCCAGCATCCCAGAAGCATTTCTCATGTCCCCTCTGGATCTCTAGCCCTCCTCCCCAAAGCTTGACTGCTACCTTGAATTCTAACACCACAGATTAATTTTGTCTGTTTTTTAACTTTATATAATCATGTCAAATAGTATGTACTCTTTTGTGCCTAGCTTCTTTAATTAAACATCATCTTGTGAGCTTTTTAGCCCTAATGTGTGCAGTGATGTCTCATTTATTATGGTTATGGTATAGTATTCCATTGTTTGAGTATAACTATTCTACTATTGATGAGCATTTGGGCTATAACAATGCTACTATGGAGACTCTTGTAAAGGTCTTTTGGTGCGAAATATGTGAACATGCTTTTGTTGGATCTATACCTATGGATGGAATGGATACATTCCAGGGTATGGACATGTTCAGCTTTAGGACATTTCATACACATCACATCATATCAGGGAGTACATGATATAAACATGACTTATTATTGGTGATATTAATTTCAACCAACTTTTAAGGTCTTGTCTGCCAGTTTTCCCTACTGTGAAGTTACTATTTTTCTCTTTCCGTACCCTATTCAGTAAAAGTGAGTCATGAAGTCCAGCCTGTACTCAAGGGGGAGGGAATTAAGCTCCACCTCCTGGAGGAAGGGATATGAAAGACTTTGTAAGCTTATGTTAAAACCAAAAGCATTAATAAATATTTGTGGGGAGATACTTTGAGGCTAAGCAAGTACCTTGTGTCTTCTAAAAGTTTCATCCCCTAATTTTAGTATTCATCAGTAGATCTTACTTACAGTAGTTATTATTGTGGTTTAATGGTAATTTTCTATTTCCTTCATTCCCTCTACATTTAAGTACCAGAAATTTTTCTGTAAGGAAGATTTGTCCCTTCTTCCCCATTTATTTATTTATATCAATAGGGAGGCATGCATATTTTAAGGGTTATAATACAACACTACCATTATTTAATTTTTTGGCTCAAATTGTTCCAACTTTGGCTATTGGAACCTCTTTCAAATGGTTCTTGTACTTTTAACATGTCCCATCCTTTCTTCTTCTTCTTCTTTTTTTTTTTTTTTTAGCACCTTCTTCTTAAACAGCTTTATTGAGGGTATAATTTATATGCCATAAAATTTCCCTGTTTTAAGGTTATGTGCATGTTCAGTTTTAGGAAATTTATGCCCATCACATCACGTGGTAATTCTATTTTTAATTTTTTGAGGAACTGCCACACTGCTGTCCACAGGGGCAGTACCACTTTACATCCCCACCAACAGTGCACAAAGGTCTCAATTTCTCCACATTCTCACCCAGGCTTGTTTTGTTTTTGTTTGTTTGTTTTTAAGATTTTATTTATTTATTTGACAGAGAGAGAGAGAGCACAAGCAGGCAGAGCGGCAGGCAGAGGGAGAGGGAGAAGCAGGCTCTCTGCCCAGCCGGGAGCCCGAAGTGAGGCTAGATCCAGGACCCTGGAACCCTGACCTGAACTGAAGGCAGCCACCCAAATGACTGAGCCACCCAGGTGCCCCTGTTTTTTGTTTTTTTGATGGTAGCCATCCTAATAGGTGTAAGAAGGTGTATTGTGGTTTTATTTACCTTTTCTTGGTACTAATGCAGTTGTGCACCTTCTTCTGCCATTATTTGACCTTGGGAACCCCTTTTATAAAGTGCATATTCAAGTCTTTGCTCACTTTTTTTTTTTTTACAGGTTATCACTCTTTTTCTTATTGGCTTATAGTTTGTTTATATATTCTGAATGAATACTTCGCTAGATATATGCTTGCAAATACCTTATTCTGTGGGTTACTTATTCTAGTAGGAGGGGAAATCTGTAGCTTGTGTTTTGTCCATGATTTTGAAAATCAACCCTCAGTCCCACCCATTCTTTAAGATTGAACAGTAGTTGTACATTTTCTATGAAATACCCTTTTATTACTTCCTTATAACTCCAACCTCCATTAATTTTTTCCATCTCTGTCCTTCTAGAATGCTGTCTGATTTTGTGATCTAATGGTTTATAATCCTACCCATGCTTATCTCTTACACATCCTCCAGCCAGACCATATTGCTTAACTTCTTTTTTTTTTTAAGATTTTTATTTATTTGACAGAGAGAGCACAAGCAGGGAGAGCGGGAGAAGCAGACTCCCCACTGAGCAGGGAGCCCGATGCGGGGCTCAATCCCAGGACCCTGGGATCACAACCTGAGCCAAAGGCAGATGCTTAACCAACTGAGTCACCCAGGCGCCCCGATATTGTTTAAATTCTTCCCTGCCTACACTTTAAAAGAGAGGGCAGGGACCTTCTTTTATATTCTTAGCATATACCAATATGTACAACCATAGCAAGAGCTCAACACTTGTTACATGAATTGAAAAAAAATTAATACTGCAAGGAATATCTACTATTCATTAAGGAGAATTGCTAGCAAATAAATTGTTGAAATTAAATACATTGTGTTAAAGAGATTTTAAAAACAGAGCCACAGAAGTATTCATGAAAGGAGTCTATCTCTACAATGTAAAGGAATTCTTCAATTCCTCAATGTGTACATTCCTCACAATGTAAAGGAATAGTATTGGGAGTGTTCCTCTTTACCTGCCCTAGATGTTATTTGGAATTCCAGTCATCAATGGTTTTGAATACCACCTTCATTATCATAGTCTTGTTTATTTTTTCACCTCTAAAAACACTCACTTTTCACCTAGAGTTGGTATAATTATCCTATTCTCCATTTGTTTTTTAATGCTTTTGTTCTGCTCTTGGTTTCTTGGTCAAAGTTCGCCCATTCATATCATGAGTCTGCATAAGCCTGAACTAGTAAGGTAGCTGGTCCCAGAAACAATTTTCCCTAAAAGTGAAATCTGAGCTTTCTTAGAGGAAACACAAAACTTTAAAGCCTCATTTTAATGCTTTTTTGGAAGACTACTTAATTAAATATCATTGCGGGGCGCCTGGGTGGCTCAGTCGTTAAGCGTCTGCCTTCGGCTCAGGTCATGATCCCAGGGTCCTGGGATGAGTCCCGCATTGGGCTCCCTGCCCCGCGGGGAAGCCTGCTTCTCCCTCTCCCACTCCCCCTGCTTGTGTTCCTTCTCTCGCTGTGTCTCTCTCTGTCAAATAAATAAATAAAATCTTTAAAATATATATATATCAGGGAAAAAGTAGCTTCCCATGAAATAACTTCTGTTTCAGCTGATTGGCCAATGGGTTAGATGATCACCCTAGCTGGAAGGACATTTTGGAGGTATTTTTAATTGGATTTGTTACCCCTCTCCCCCAAGCAAATTTATGATTGTTAGCAAGGAAGAACAGTAAATAGTGGGTAGGCAAACTGGCAATGTCTAACACATTTGATTAATTGAGTTAAGTGTCATTCTTTATATTTTAAATCTTGCTGTTAGACATTTTTTCTAAAAATATGCTTATCCATTTCCACGCCTTTGAAAGTTCACCAACACAAATAATAACTACATTTTTTTATTGTTACTCAACTTACTTGATTTTTCAATAACAATGGACAACTTATGATATATTCACTTGACGGACTACTGCATAGTCAATCCAAACAAATGTATGGCAAAAGTTTTACCCAAATGCTTTATGAATCAAAGTGTCCAAATGACTAATAAATATGTGACAAATGTGCTCACCTTTGTCATTGGGAATATGCAAATTAAAGCCATAATAAATTACTGTCACATACCCAGTAAAATGTTTATGCTTAAAAAGAGAGAAATGCCAAATGTTGGTGAGGTTATGGAGCAAATGAAACCTTCATACATTGCTGGTGCCAAGGTAAAATGGTATCCCTTTGGAATGTTATTTGTTAGTATCTACCAAACCCAAACCTATGAGCTAGCAATCCCATCCCTAGGTATATGCTTACCTCTGCACACCAAAATACATGCATAAAAGTGTTTATGTTCATAATAGCAAAATCCTAGAAACTAACAAAATATGCACCAAGAGTAGAATGGATAAATAAATTATTGTACAATCACATAATGGAATACTATACAGCAATGAGAATGAAAAAACTACAATTACATACAACACTATAGATGACTTTGACAAACATTTAAGCAAAAGAAGCCAGACACAGTCATGGAAAAGGAACTACTGTGCGAGTCCACTTACATAAAGCTCAAAAATAGCCAAAATTATTCTATGATTTCTAAGAAGTCAGAAAAGTAAATTTTTGAGAGAGTAGTGACTTAAAGTAGGCAAGAAGAGGATCCCTGGGATCCTGATATCATCCTATTTCTTGATCTGGATACTGGCTATCTGGATGAGATTACTTTGTGAAAATTCACCAAGGTATATATTTATGATTAGTTTACTTTTCTGTATGTGTATCATACTGCAATAAAAAGAAGAGAAAGTCACAATCATATACTGCTGTTACAATGAAGGTGTCCCATCTTTTGTCTAAGGGCAATTCTATCCAACCATGCTTTGGATCCCAGGCCATTTTTTTTTTTTTTTTAACTATTCCAGAGCCTTGAGGTATTATTTATCTTCTTTCTCTTATATCTTTAACATCTCCTTCTCTACTAATGCATCCCATCAGCATTTAATCATGTTTGAGACTCTCTAATTAAAACAACCACCACCACCCCCTCCTCTACCCATATGTTCCCTTTGGCTAATTCTCTCTTTATTCTCCTTTACTGTCAAAATGCTTGAATGAAGAAAAGTCTCAGCTCTCTTGCCTTCCATTTTTTCCTTTACTCATTGCAATCTGGTTTACTTCCCCATCGTTCACCTAAATCTGTATTTGTCCATTTCCAAAACAGCCTCTCTGTTGCTAATTTAATGAACACCTTCCAGTCCTCCCATTTGACTTTGTAGCATTATTTGCTATTCTTCAACCATTCCTACCATTTGGAAAAACTCTCTTCCTTGGACATTTATGACCTAGCTTGCTCCTGATTCTCTACCCAACTTCTCTAGCCACTCATTCTGCTTTCATTGTAAACTTCTCTTCCTCTACTCATTTTTAAAGTGTTATCTCAAGTCCAGATGTCTCTTCTGAACTACAGAGCTGTACATGTAACTGCCATGCAGCATTTTTACTTAGATGTCTCACAAGTACTGAAAAGTCAACTAAGCTTAACATTTTCCTCCTTGATGTTGTTCATCTTGCTATATTCCTTGTCTCAGTGAATAGCACCAACCAGCACCCATGCCTGAAACTCAAAGTGAATAAAACACAGAAGATTCACAATTGTGGTTATAACTTCTGCTTCTGGCATCATGGTTGAACTAGATATTGTAGGGGAATTCTCCTGCTGCAAAACAACTACATACTGGATCAAAAACATTTTTTGATATTTTGCTTGGCTCTCAGAAATTAGAAATCTCTTCAAAGACCCCTCTTCCCACCAAATAAAGAGAAATAAATCTTGAGCAGAAACTAGAGCAAGGGTCTGTATGCAAGCTGGAGATATGGGGTTGGTCTAAGTGCAAATGCCAGTAGCAGCTCTGTGTGAGGAGGTGGATCAGATACTCCTGCATCCAGGGGCCATCATAGGAAGGGTTAAAGTGGCCCCAGGTTGCTAGTACTCCTGGGCACATAGCAGAAGCAGATGCAAATCATCTTTGAAAGAAAGTGTCCTCAATTTAAGCTATCAGAGTTCCCACATACTAAGATCAAGGAAATATGAATTCACAGTCTAAAATCACCAAGTATACAGGAGGCAAGCCATCATGGGTGAGAGAGATAAAAACATACAACTTATTTAGATACTGGATTGTCAGATACAGAGTATAGAAAACTAGGTAAGAGATGTTTGAAGAAACAAAGTATGGAACCACAAAGATAGGCAAGCAATTACAGACCATCAGGAATAAGAAAGATCTGGGTAACAATAAAATGGAACTTCTGAAAATGGAAAATAGATTTTAAGAAACAAAAAGTCAATGTAGGGGTTTAACAGCCGATGAAACATAACTGAAGGATGAACTGGAACATTTGGCTGAAGAAATTACCCAGAATGCAGCACAGAGAGATGGAAAATATGAGAGAAGCTAAGAGATTTGGAGAACAGAAGAGGAAAAGGAAACATTTATTCTGAATCCCAAAAGAAAGAGAGAACAGAGAGGAAAAGGAATAATTGAAGAGATAATGACTGAGAATTTTCCAGAAGTGATCATGGATATAAAACTATTTTTCCAAGGAGAGTAGAGTAAAAGAAACCTAGATATAGATAAATCATAGTGAAACTGAAGGACAGAAAAAAGATTCCAAAATTAGCCAGAAAAAAAGAACAGATCATTCATAAAAATACAATCAGCAATGATGAAAGCCAGAACGAATGCCATATTTTCAAAGTGTTGGTCTTGTATTGTAAATTCAACCTCTTTTTTAAGAATGAAAGTGATACAAAAACATTTTCGAATAAACAAAAATACAGAATTTACTAGGAGACCTCTATTAAAAGAACTTCTAAAGATTTACTTCAGGAAGAAGGATCATAGAATAATGGTCTGAGATATAAGAAGGAATGGTAAGTTAAGTAGCAAATGTATATGTATACAGTTGACCTTGAACAACACAGGGGTTGGGGCACATACCCCTCATGCAGAAAATCCATGTATAGGGGCTCCTGGGTGGGTCAGTCGGTTAAGCATCTGCCTTTGGCTCAGGTCATGATCCCAGGATTTTGGGATCCAGCCCAGTGTTGGGCTCCCTGCTGAGCAGGGAGCCTACTTCTCCCTCTCCTCCCTGCTTGTGCTCTCTCTCTCTCTCTCAAATAAATAAAATCTTAAAAAAAAAAAGAAAATCCATGTATAACTTTTGACTCCCCAAAACTTAACTACTATAGCCTACTATTGACTGGAATCATTACTGATAACATAAATAGTTGATTAACATACATTTTTAGTTTTATGTATTATAAACTGCAATCTTGGGGCAAACTAAGCTAAATGTCAAAGTAAGAAAATGTCAAATCATAAGGAAGAGAGTACTGTACTGTAAAAAATCCATGTATAAGTGGACCCATGCAGTTCAAATTCATGTTTTTCAAGGGTCAACTGTGAATACATATGTATAAACAAACATCTGTGTGAAATAGTAGCCTGAGGAGGAGTGACCAGATTTAAAATGTTCCAAGGTCCTTGGATTGTCTGGAGGTAGGGTTTAAGATATTATTTAACTTAAAGCTTTGTTCTATTAAATATGCATGGTAAAATTTTGAGGGTAACACTAGAGGAATAGAAATTAAACATATAAATTGAATGAAAAATTAAAATATTGCCTATTAGACAAAAAGCCAAATTCCAGCATTTATAAGAGACATCTAAAATTTAATTACAGGTAAGGGGGGTGGAGGGGGAAGAAGGAGAAAGAGGAGGAGGGGACAAGGAAGTGGGAAGGAGAGAGAAAAGATCAGATAAATATCAATAAAAAGAAAGCTAGGATAGTTACCTTACTATTTGACAAAAATAAAATTTTTTAAAAGATTTATTTGAGAGAGCGAGCAAGCATGGGAAGGGGCAGAGGGAGAGGGAGAGAGAGAATCTTAAGCAGACTTCCCGCTGAGCACAGAGCCCCCACGTGGGGCTCTATCCCAGGACCCTGAGATCATGACCTGAGCCAAAATCAAGAGTCGGCCGCTTAACTGACTGAGCCACCAAGGGGCCCTTTGACAAAATAAATTTTAAGACAAAACACATTATTGGCAATAAAGAGGGCCGCTACTTAACATAAAGGTTAAATATATCAGAAAGAAAATACAACAATTTTAACTTGTATGCATCCAATTAAATAACCTCAAGCTATAAAAAGCAAAAATGCATTGAATTTCAGGATAAAATGGACAAATCCAGAATTGTAGGTACTCCATGTTCTTTACTATAAAAATCATAAATAAAACAATGAGTGAATACATTCAAAAGACAACATTTGTATTGCTTGTGTGATTTTTCTCCATTTTTCTAAATTTTATTGTTTTGATAATTACTTTTACAATTAAAACACTTTTTCCAAAAAATAAATATGGAGGTGAAATTTTAGTTAATTGAGGGTTTGGGGTGGGCTTAGTTAATTGTCATTTTACTATATTTGGGGTAATTATGTAGTTTTAGTCTATACTAATGTTTAACAGGGTGAATACATTTTAACACAACTTAACTCCTTTTTCTTTGTATTTTTACTAAAATGTCAAATGATTTACTCATGGACTTAAGGAGCTCAGACATTCCTTGACTGATACATTAAAGAATCTGATTTACCACATAGTTTCTGTTTTCCTAAATAAGAATTTTGGAAAGAATGCGTAATAACTCACTCCTAATTTAAATATGCCACCACTGATTGTTAAAGGCTGTATCATTCTGGATATCTGTATCAACAGAGCTATGATTTTTCTCTACTTCTGCCCAGACTTTGGTATTATCGCTGTAGGGATCAGTTACCCTGAAAAAACAAAACAAAACACACACACACACACACAAACCTAGAAAAAGATACAAATTGTTAATTCTTTTTTTCATATTGATACTTCTTTGGACTTAGCGCATTGCTATTCCTAAAACTCAGTGTTTAGCCTCTATTTATGTCTTTTGAAATGTGTGTGATACGCAAGTTATATGAAATAGTAACAGATCCTTGTATACAAATAGAAAGTAAGACAGCATGCTGGGAGGCTGGTTCTAAAGAAAATAGGCACAGGATCATTTTATAATAGTACAGATCTTCCTTAGTTTACAATGGGATTACACCCTGATAAACCCATTGTAAACTGAAAGTATCCTAAGCGGACAGTGCATTTAATATACCTAACTTAGAAACATCATAGCTTAGCCTCGCTACCTCAAATGTGGTCAGAACACTTGCATTAGCCTACAGTTGGGCGAAATCATCTAACACAAAGCCTATTTTATAATGAAGTGTGGAATACCTCATGTAGTTTATTGAATACTGAAAGTGAAAAATAGAATGGTTGTATCAGTTGTTTACTCTTGTGATTGTGGGGCTGACTGGGAGCTGACTGCTGACTGGCTGCCCAGCATCACCAGTATCACACTGCATACCACTAACCCGGGAAAAGATCAAAATTCAAAATCTGAAGTACAGTTTCTACTGAATGCCTATGGCTTTTACATCATGGAAAATTTGGAAAATAATAAATTGAACCCCTAGTAGGTAGGGGACTGTCTGTACTAAAAAGCAGACAGTAAATAGATTCCTTTGAATATATTATCTAAAAATCTAAACAGTAAAGCCTCATTTAATCTATTACACAAAATATGTTTTTCATAGTTTAAGTTTTACTGGATGCTATTCTGGGAAAGTGATAACACTATGTTGAAAAAGTAAAATGCTAATGTTGAAGTGTATCAAATTTGAAAAATATGGAAAAATGTTAGAAATTCTAAATTCTTCGGAACGCATTACCCAATAGATATGTTTGAGAATCTTTTTAGAACCTTTTGAAATTTGAATATCCAGAATATTCAGTTGGTCTAATCCTTTTGCTGTTTAAAGACAACAAAAGAATAAAAATGGATGCAGTTATTTCCAACTCTTTGCAATAATAGTCTGGAAATGAAATCTCAAAAACTCAGAGTAGATTAATAAATAACATTCAATTGCAATATACTTTAAATTACTTTATCTTTATTTTCTCTCTTTCCTGTTTAAATTTATTAAATTATAACATGCATACTAAAAGCACAAATCATAACTGTACAGCTTGATGAATTCTCACAAAGTGACCATATTCAGTGCTATCAATACACTGTATTATTAACTTTTAAGGTGATAAACTGCTAAGATTGAAGGATTAAAACCATCAAAAACCACTACAAAGAGGTAAAGTAATAAACCGATAAGTGTAACTAGATCAGGTGGGAGGCACACCTGCAAAAATGAAACAATTTTTGGCACACATTTTATACCACATAGGTATTCTGTATCATCAGAACATGAGAAAATACATTGTCTCAATCTGATAGGTTCCTGACTTGGGGGTTCTCCTACTGTGCTTTCCTCCCCTCCCTTGCAGAAGCTGATTTCAGCAGAAAAAAATATAAAAGCAAACAGCAGAAAAAATAAAAACTTCAGAGCCAATTAAACTGCTTAACATTTTTGTCTTTTCATGAGCTACAGCTGTGTCACAAATCGTGACCTTACGCGATAACTTTAAATTTGAAATTAACTTTTCAACGTTTTAAATGAGCTTTCTTCCTTTCCTTGATTGGCAGATCATTTTTGTTCACCTAAAATTAAAACTGTTGTAGGTCGTCTCCTAATTCCTTGTCTAGTCAAAGCACCCAGAGGTTACTAAAGAGGTAGGAGAATCACAGGGACTCCACCTCGTAAATACAAGCCATTCTCAGACCTGGGTCCTGCAATTATTTTACCTTTGAATAGCAAAAAGAATTACTATAATATATTCATCCGAGGAACCCTTTCTTAGGTCTTGCACTCTGTATTTTCAGCGATTTCTTTGACCCGCCAGTAAGTTTCCCAGTTAGCCAACAAATAGTTTACGTAGGTCGCTATTGGTTTTGTTCGGAATTTAAGAGCAATTTAGCCACAGGTGATTAGCAATCTTAAGGGGGTTCTTACTGTCAAAGAATCCAGAGAATGCGAGGCCCTGGTACCCAAATGAGGCAACAATGAAAGACCGGCAAAGCTCAGAAATGTTCCTGAGAGCCCCAAACGCCAGCTCAGATTTCAGGTTGCCGGGACGCGCCCTCTCGGCTGCCTGTACCGCCAAAGGGCGGGGGGCTCCAGGGAAGAGGGTGCCATTGAGGACGCCCGAGATGAGCGTGGGCGACCTTGCCACTGCCACCCCCACCACAAACAGGAGTAAACGCTCCACATCCCGTCACCAGGGCAACTCGGCAAGCCACCACCAAGGCTCAAGATTCCGCACCCCCAGCCACCGGACGCAGAAAAGAGGCGCATCACGACCCGGCCGCGGGGACGGGAGGCGTCTCAGACACCCCCGTCCCTGGGGTGCCGAATGCGACGGAGGAACCGCCCCCTCCGCGGGCCTCGGGCAGCCGCCCCCAGCGACCCCACCGCACCCGGACCTCTCTGGCGCACGTGGCGGCCGTGATTGTCCCAGAGCGGTATCCCTCCGCGCCCCCGCCTCAGTCTCCCCCTCCCTTCCCGGGACCCTTCGAGTCGGGGCGCCGCGGAAGGATCGCACGCACGAGCGCGCGCACGCCCGCCCCGCCGTGGCCGCGGAGAACTGAAAGGTGCCGCGGTGAGGAGCAGCTGCCGATACCGCCGTCGCCGCCAACACAGCCGTTCCGCAGCCTCCCGCTGGTGGTTAGCCCCGCGGCTGCGGGCGGGCAGGCAGGCAGGCCGGGCGACCTCGGCGGCTTGTCCCTCATCGCCGTCCCCGCGTCCTCCCGCCGCAGCTCCTCGGGGAGGGGGGCGGTCGGTGCCTGCGCAGAGCCGCCTCCTCCCCGCCCCCGCCCCGCCTCCCCCCGCGCCGCCGCCGCCCGCTGCCGCTGCCGCCGCCGCCGCGCCTGCTGCTCCTCACCATCCCCGCTGCAGTGCGAAGGGCTCGAAGATGGCCGGTTGGCAGAGCTACGTGGATAACCTGATGTGCGATGGCTGCTGCCAGGAGGCCGCCATTGTCGGCTATTGCGACGCCAAATACGTCTGGGCAGCCACGGCCGGGGGCGTCTTCCAGAGCATTACGGTGAGGACCGGCGGCGGTCTGGGTTCCCGTTCCCGTCCCCGGACCCGAGCGGGGCCGGCCGGCTGTGGGGCCACGGAGGGCCGAGCGGGCAGGTGTGGTAGGCGGCCGGCGCCGAGGATGCGGCTGGGGGGCTGGCGGGGAGGCCGAGGCCCGGGGACGCCCCCTTGCCCGGGGCTGCGCTGACCCGGCGGGGGCGGCGGCCTGGCTCCCTGGCTCCCTGGCTCCCTAACTGCCCCGGCGGCCCCCGGCGTTTCCAGTGTCAGTCCGTGAGACGGGGGGAGGGGGCGCACCGGTTGGGGGGGGCCGGCTTTTTTTCCCCCTCGTGCGGCTCTCTGTGGTCTTCTGCAAGCCCTAAGGTTTGCTTTGCATGTCCCGGGGTGGAAGCGGGGTTGGGGGGACCGGGCCGGGGCGCGCGTGGCCCGGGCGGGGGTCCTCCGGCGGCCGGGGGTCCTCCGGCGGCCGGGCTGCCCCTCGCTCCGCGGACAGCGCGCCGCCCGCGCCGCGGGCTGTGGGAGGCGGCGGCTGCCCGGCCCCCGGATCCTCGCAGCGACTTTGCGTAGGTTTGCGGGTGTCCAGGCCTTTGGGGCTTGAGAGAAATGTACGCCGACAACGTAGGTAGATTAGTGAATCTCGACTTCAGCTCTGGCTCCGTAGGATTTTTTTTTTTTTTAATTCTCCAAGATGGCGAACTGCCATTGATTTCTCTCCTCCTATGGAGATTCATCGATATACCGTTATCCCCAGTTACGCAACATAGCTCTGAAAAAGGGGGTGCTTTTATGGAGCTTACAATCTGTGAAAACCGAGGGGACACTTTACTTTTCCAAGTCCCTCCCTCTTTAGTGAAGATAGTAAAGGAACTAATGCAGATTTATGCTTTACAGTGCCTGATTTTCTTGTGACCTGCTGGTTTTGACTTGGTTGCCACATGTTTGGGGGATAATTGTTACTAAGCCTCCAGTGCTGCTTTATTGTTTGCCTCTTTCTGCCTCTTTCTTGACGATTGTGTCAAATACAGGGGCATTCCCTTAATTTCTTGGCCCCACGCTCCCCTCCCATCAAACGCCAAAATTCAGGCCCCCTATTATGAGTGCTACTAATTATTCTGTACTACTAAACATGGCTTAAGATCTGTGTAGAACTCAGTCCTTGATACTAGTACTTTAAGGTCTCCTATAACCGCAGTGAACTAGTTATTATAGAGAATTGGCATCTATGTGGCGATCAACTTTTTTTCTGCAGTCCTCTTGTCTTTGTGTGAGTTCCCGCTGTCTGGCTGGGAAGATTGCGGGAGTGTGCTTGGAAATGGCTGGGGCCTGCTATGACTCTGCAGTTCTGATGGGGGCGACGCCTTCCTTCTTATTCAGGGAATGTTAGAATGCACGTTTTCTCCTTTCCGGTTCTGGTGACTACCTCAGTTTCTTTCCCAGTCTCCATTTTCTCTGGGTTTTTGTTTTTTGTTTTGTTTTGTTTTTTACCGTTGTCTACTGCAGTGCCACCAACAGAATCCTCTGCATTTGCCCAGAAAGAAAACTGATTACTGAGGTGGGAGGGGAAGGGAAGTTGGAGAGGAAAAAAGAGAGTGGCTAGGAAAATAGGAGGAAGATAGGAATTTGGGAATGTGTTGAGGTCTAGGGTTTGAAGTTCATATTATGGGGGATATTTCAAGCTATTTAAAGCAGAGTAGAAGTGAACAGGTGTGTTAAGCATAGGCATTTTTTCAGGAGACTTTCAAGCAACTTTAAGTTTGCAGCATAACTGTAATGTGACTCAGGGTGACAGGCAAGCAGTTGTTAGAAGAGTTTATAGGTGGATCTTTACCATTACATAAGCACTTCAGGTATCCCCTGACCTTGAAACAGTTTATAAACTGTTAAATTTGCAGTTTATTTAGTGTGAACTATCAACTACATAGCTTCTTTGCATAGACTGGTCTTTAGTTAGTACACAGTTAACTGTGAATTGAAGTGATACAAAACATGTAGTCATATAAGATTAATTCTTTAGAAAGACTGAAACTTGATTTTACATTAGTGAAATGTGCATGTCTTCTAGTACAATACAAACTTGGCATGCAGTTTTTCCACTGATATGGAGGCATGAAAAGAATTACAACTTAATGCTTTTTCCTTTCTTTTCTTTTCTGTTTTGTTTTGGCGGGGGCAGCCAGTAGAAATAGATATGATTGTAGGAAAAGACCGGGAAGGTTTCTTTACCAACGGTTTGACTCTTGGCGCAAAGAAGTGCTCCGTGATCAGAGATAGCCTATATGTCGATGGTGACTGCACAATGGACATCCGGACAAAGAGTCAAGGTGGGGAGCCAACATACAACGTTGCTGTCGGCAGAGCTGGTAGAGGTAAGCAGAGTACTCTTTTGGTTAAAAGTTGCACGCTACATTACAACTTATTAAGCAGTTTCTTTAACATTTTGAATTAAAGTGTTAGTCCATAATGGCTATTAAGGTGGTTTTTGTGAACTGCCCAGCACTGAAGGGAGGCATTGCTTTGCTTTAGATTTACCAACTCTACATCAGCTGCATACACAGCCTAGTCTCTGAGATCCTGACTTTACTAAAAAACAGATTCACATATTATTCACATATGTTAAATCGTTCATATTGTTTGGTTACTTTAGTCCTTTTGAGTCTTTCACCTTTGCATCTCTTCCCTTTCTTGCATTTTAATTATTCACTGCTCAGCATAAAGAAGGAAAAATGAACATTTGCTCAGTTTTCTGTTAGAAATACTGTTAGGGAAGGGGAAGAGAGAAATAATTAGAATAAGGTTTTGTAGTAAGCCACCTGTTTACTAAAGTATTTTCAAAGACTAAGTGTGTCTGTGAAATTTAGATTTGAAAGTAGGAAATTATATTTCATGTATACACTTGGTCCAGAAGTTTTGGTGTTTCCTGACTGTTGTCAACATTGCAGAAATTCTTACTAACCTAAATAAGTCTCACTACTTTTTTGCAAAAAAACTTCCAAGATTGAGGTTTATTATGACATCTAATTGATTTACAAATACATTTAAATGTATTATCCTTTGTAAATATTTTGTAAATTAAGAGGGCTGTGTAGCCTCAGATAGCCGACTTGGCACAGCTGATTTTAAAACCAAATCTACCATGTGAATGAACTTGAAGCTCCTCTGAGCTGTAATTTACTGCAGTGGTTCTGCCAACTCCTTGTGATTATCCTGAAGGTGACTCTTACTTTGATGTGAGTTGATGCATATGAGTATTTTTCTGTAGGAAAATTAGATAACTGAAATAGTAGACACATCTCCAAATATTAGCTGAGTTCAGATAAATATGTTCAAAAGAAGTATTAACCAATGTGACATAAAACTAGAATAAGATTTTTATGCTATACAGCACTACTGACATCTAGTGGTAGCAAGTATAAAATCAGCCATACATGTGTATTTTGGGGCTAGACCTCTGAATTGCATCATAGAAGAACCTGTTGTTGGAAATAGTAATCCTGTTTCAGGATTTCAGACTCACTTAAAAACAAAGCACAGCGAGGATATCAATTAAGCACAAGCCTTAAGTACTTTTTATTTGGACTTTTCTGAATGGCACTGAAAATGCTCTTTAAAATTTGGTCTTGGTTTTCCTCTGGAATTAATAGACACATTGAGTCTCACTGGTAAGACATAATAGTTTGTACTTAAGCCTGTTAAAGTTGGGGAGCATTTTGTAAATAATCACCTAAGTTTTGTAAGTTTATATTTTGGGGGCCAGTCTAATAATTTGTCATAACTAACCAGTTTTTTGCCCTAGAAGATAAACGATCATACTTCTTTTTTCCTAGCTAGGGTAAAGATATTTTTATGGAGTGCTGCAGCTGCACTGATTGGGCTTCCAGGATGCAGTTTATAGTGTTTTCAGCATATTTCTAGTTTGAAAATTCTCCTTTTGGAGACCTAGTTGACTTCAGTGCTTGACAGTTCGCGGAAAACTAACTTAATGTTAACTTATTAATCGGGGTTCTGTCTGCTAAAACTTATGTGACTTTCTTGATTAACACTTCTTTTGAAACACTTTTCTTCTTTCTCTTTCAGTCTTGGTCTTTGTAATGGGAAAAGAAGGGGTCCATGGAGGCGGATTGAATAAGAAGGCATACTCAATGGCAAAATACTTGAGAGACTCTGGGTTCTAGCTGCTAGGCAGACTGTTAAGTATTAGGGGAAAATTGCTCTTAAACTTTCCTAGCTGTAAGCTTGAGTCTTAATTCTGGAAATTTTATTAGCAATGCAGGGTGATGGGGTATGAACCTGTGTCTCCTTTGTATCCCTTTGTTGGTGGGGAAAGGTGTCTTTCTTTCTGCCCTCCCCCCCCCTTAAATAATTCTGTTCACTTTTGTTTTGTTTCCCTGTGTACTCCAGCATTGGTTATAGTCATGGGAAAGGAAGGTGTCCACGGAGGCACACTTAACAAGAAAGCATATGAACTCGCTTTATACCTGAGGAGGTCTGATGTGTAAGCAGCCTCTCCCCATCTACCTAGCAACTGTCTTCATCACCACCCCAATTACGGTCACAGTGCTACCAGACTATAGATGGTAGCTAATTTTTCTTTACCTATTTTCTAATGTCATGATTCCTGTTTGCCCAATGGATCATTTGTATGTTAACCACTGTATGTAACCAACCCTTACCTGGCAACATAATTGCAGCACAATAATGATTTGCATGATACCTTGAAATTTGGGGGGGAGGGGGCATGCCAAGTTGGGCATCACTTTGTCTTAGCAATTAATGGGATATTGATAACTAAAATAAGTTAATATTAAGCAAGGTGCCGGTTGTACAATCTCTAATTTGATCAATGTCTTTCAGCACTTTGAGCATTTACTTAGCTCATTTAGTCTTCCTTTTGTAGCGCATGGTTGGGAGGAAAAAGTGCATGCATCTTTCCTTCACTCCTCTTTTCCCACCCTTTCCCTTTGCATATAGGTATTTGGTTTGCTTCCATCTTTTATGCAGTGCCTGGTTTATTTAACCAAGTAATAATCCCTTTTGTTGATGAGCTATTGAGAGCTGCAGTAGTTTGCTTTCAGTATTGTTGCACTTGAGTAGAGACAGACCTTCTGTCTATAGGATATGTGAAGAGAGCAACTGCAAAACGAGAGCAAAAGGCACTTCCTCCCATGACCTTACAGTAACCATACAGATCGAATTCCCAGGGACATTCCATCATTGCAGTAGCTCAGATTTGTGTTCCTGTCTCTTTCTTTGCACACCAGCTCTACTCTTTAGTAAAATTGTAAAAGGCTGCCATTATGGACATTAGGTATCCCAACATAACCATCTGGAGTGTGTCCAGTTTGTTCTTCATAGGACCAATTTTTATTTGCAGCTTGAGTTTTTTATATGAAGTTGCATTATTGTGGACTTGGCTGTCTTGTGATGAATTTTTTTCATATGTGTTCTGTGCCATACTATTGTTAAAATGAACTGTTGCTATTGTGAGATGGATTTTAACTGACCTATTAAAGGTTTCTTTCGAATGGCACTACTTTAGGGACATTCTAGTATTTGCTTCTATTGTTTGGGCCTTGTGGATAATGTACAGATTTAAAAACAAATCTTGTTGCTGATTTGTCCATTTCTTTCCCTGCACTTTGTTACATCCGGGATACAGTCTAACTCATCTGATTTAATATGCATTTAAAAAAATGCCATAACTATTAAACACCTTGTTTACAGACAGATGAAATAAATTTATTCCAACCAAATACTCTAGACTCCTGTTGTTTATGTAATTGTCTTACTGTTACAGTTGATTTTTGACACATTGGACTATACAGAATAGGCCAGGCTCTGTTGCAAGCATAAAATCTTAAAATTGAGCTCATGGCCTATTCCATATCCTGTAGTATTTATTATAAATAAAATGAGTGCCTGGGAATTTCTTTTTAATGGGCTTTTTCTGTTTTTTAAAAAGGCTTTTAAAAGTCATTTTGGGCTCATCTTTGGGCTTGTGAGAGGAAAACTGGAAAACAGTGGAACTGACTTATCCACTAGAAATTATTTTCTCTTGTAGCTGGTCTCTAGCTGTGAAATCTAGTGAGCAGTAAGGAGCCCAATACCAAGAAGGGTTTCTGCATTGTAGATTCTTCTGTGTTGAACTATCGTGTGACTTTAGATTTGGAAGCTATATTGGCATGCTGAAGTCAACCAGCTGGGACTCTCACATAAGAGATGTTCCTTAGGCAGCATGTAAGAAAAGTGGGATATTCCTGGAGTTTCTCTGGAGTGACCTATTAGCTCTGACTATGTAAGAGTCAAGTTTAATTCCAGAAGTCATAAGGTCTCTGGGATATATTCAATAGTTTAGTAAATGTTAGTTTAATACTCTTTATGAACTGTGAGGCAGAAGCTTAGAGCAGGAGTGCTCAAAAGTTGGTGGGTCTAAGCAAAACTGGGAAGCTGGTTGTAATGCAGATTCTGGGCTCTGGATTTTCACCCTAGAAGATGGGATTCCATAAGCTCCTTCAGAAGTCCCTTTAGAAATAATCAGCAGGTCAGTCTGATTCACTTTAAGTGGTCTATATGCTACCCTTTGAGAAACAGTGGGTTAGGGAATGGGAATCTCCACCTTATTAAAATGTACTGTGCATAACAAATTTTTTTGCCAGTGTTGTCAGCATTAGTTCCGAATTAGTACAGACAGGGATGTAAAAGTATGGAAGATAAGGAATTTGGGGCTACTTTGGTAGTTGGACATACCTTCAAAATTGAAAAAAAACTTCCAACTTCCTGACCTGTTAAGAACCCAGTTACGAATAAAAGGTTGGTCAAATGAAAATTTGGTGGTTGGGTTGTGATGATTTGAGATTTTACAGTAATAATATACATTCGAACTTCAGCTGTAAAGAACTGTTAGGGTAACTGATTGGAAAGCAGTGACCGAATTTGTGAAGCCCTTAAGGAACCTCTAAGTGAAAAGTGTGTGTTTGGGAGTGTGGGTAGGGGAGTAGAAGATGGTAGAGGGCAACTATAACACTAGTATTTAATGAAATAATGAAACTAGCTATAGGCCCCCTATCCACAAAAAACACTTAATGAAAATATATGTAGGTAACTGTTTTATACTTAGTTCTAGCAATTTAACCTAAGGAAATGGGGCTAAACACATTTGCATACCAGAATGTGATCATACCACATTACTTAAAATACCTAAACTTGGAACACTACAAGATTCAACTTTGAGGATTATGGGTTGAATGAATTACTGTATGTCCAGAGAATAAATAGTCATTGAATAACATGAGAAAATGCTCACCAGTAAATGTTAAATAATGAGGTAATGAACAGATGTTGCATACAGTATAAATACATAGTGTATAATATATACATGTATTTTACATAGGTATTTCTGAAGGCAAAATATCAAGATAAATTCATCTCTGGGGTAAGTTTCCATGTGACTACTTTCATATCAGAAAGGTTTTAAATTAGGAAAGTATTTTTTAATGGAAATTAGATTTTAATTTTATTTAATGTCCTATTTAAAAAGCTGTATAGTTACACCATGAAGAAATTATAAAAGATTTCAACTGAATATTAGTGTTTATATATATATATATATATGTTGGGGTTTTTTTTTTTTTTTACACAACTAAAAGTAACAGTTTGGAGTTTAAAAGGGGGGGAGCAGTTTTGCCTCAGAAAAACTCCTAATACTTAAATTTAAAGGAACCCAAGACCTTGATCTGATTTATAGATTGAGGACTGAGGAGATACATTTAATACATGTTAATAGTGACCTTTAACTTTGCCCTTTAAAAAAAAAAAGGGTTTAGGTATGATGTGTTTAATTATTTACCTTAATTATAAAAACTATTACTTTGTATTTATGTGGCAGGTACTGAGTGTTCTGTCTTCATACCCTACCTTAGGTTAAATGAAATTGTACAAACGACCACCCAGGTTTGCAAAGGTTAGGGCTGTGTAAGTACATCCAATTCCAGAGTCTGCTTCACTACCATAGTAAACTGATGACCTGTTTCTCAGGCCTGTGTGTGATTTTTATAAGGAGGTTGGGGGAGGGGACAACCTGGTAACAGACAGTGGATATTGAATTCAACCTTTTATTTTCCTAAGTGTAAATACCTTTTTTTGATGGATTATAAAATTTTTTTTCAGAAAGTAAAATTTCCTCAATAGTGTTACATTTCTTTTAAAAATAAATTTTTCTCTTTTTACAACAGAAGACTCTATACATCATGTACTTAACTATTCTCTAATATGCTCTTGTTGACTAAAAATTCCCAGTCAATATAGCGCTGTCTGGATATTAACTTTATTCTTTCAAGGCTGTATAGAAGTCTGATGTAAGGATGTACCATAATTACACCAGGGTACCACAGTGTACATTATTGTTGGGATTTTGGCTGCGGTTTTAACTTTTGGGGGATTACCTAATTGGTTGTGAGCAGTAGTTACCTTGTATAAAATTCTAAGGTGGTGGTTTTACATGACCTACATTACCTTAACTATTATACCTTTATAGCACATATACCTATATGTGCATATAAATGAGGCTAACCTGGGTAATAGTACAGCAGAACAAATGTTTTGCCAGTTCTTAAAGTGGAAAACATGTGTTTATTAACATTCAAACTCCCTTCATACAAGGCCATATAAAAACTCTTAGCATTTTGATTATACATAAGTCTATATTTTCTACATAGTTACAATGATGTATAATATAATTTAACTCTTCATAATACATTGTTTAAATACATCATTAGTTCTGTTAAACATAAGCAATTATTTTCAAATCCAATACTTGAACAATTTCCTCTGTACATAGTTTAGCAGGGCTAATTAGCATAAGATGCTCTTTGTTAAGAGGTATATGATCTGAGTATTAACAGTTGCTGAAGTTTGGTATTTTTATACAGCATTTTCTTTTTGCTTTGATCATAACACAAAACCCTTAAGGATACTGAAATTCAGTAAGTTAAGTCCAGAGACATGTTACTTTAGCTGATGAATCAAATTCATACATAACACTATATAGTATTTAAAACTTTGAGGGGAAAAAAAAAACCCCTATGAAATCTGCACTAGTACAGACCATTCCTATCAGGATAAGACTACTTGGGAATAGAAAGGAAAAAGACAGCTCTGAGTTTCTTTGTGGTGCTGATAGAAGGAAAAATGCTAAA
Organism: Neomonachus schauinslandi; assembly: GCF_002201575.2. NCBI lineage: Eukaryota > Metazoa > Chordata > Mammalia > Carnivora > Phocidae > Neomonachus > Neomonachus schauinslandi. The sequence continues at coordinate 110,819,891 of NC_058403.1, forward strand.
TTGTCACCTCTCATGAGTAATGGCAATTTAGGGGACAAATATATTCCAACTCAACAACTCTAGGTAAACTTTATGCAAATGGGAGTTGGCTTAGCTCATGCTAGGTGGCCACAGCACTGACCTTGTGTGTAAAACACGAAACATTTGCATACTGTGATCTTGGGTCTTAACTGCAAGCTATACCGAGGAATTTAAAAAAATATTTTGGCTATATTTCATTCCAAAAGAAGAGTTGATTTGATGCTTGAGTTACAGCACCAGCCTATTACTAGTTATCAGTGAAATGAAGTACACTCCTGCAGATAAATGCCAGATCAAAAACACCTGTTTCAGTAATCTAATTAAACTGTAGAATACTAAAAAATAAGTTATCTCTACAGGAATCTCTGAAGGGAGCAAAAAAATCAAATTATATACCTAAATAAACATTTGTTAGGAAATAACCAAATCACCCTCTGAAGGTCAAACAGTATTTGCTATGTTGTAATCCCGTTCACCATTAGGCTGCAGTTGGACTACAACACTATGTGCATTAACTTCGTTTTCTGCATCACTACTGTCGGTATCTTCATTGTCATCATCTTCATAGTCTGAAGATTCTGTCATGTTCTGATGTGAGCGGGATTCCGACAAAGCCCCAAATGACTGGGTGCTGACAGAAGCCAAAGGTCTAAGTAAAGGGGTATGTTCTGACACTTCATTTTCTTCTTGACTACTGTCTGTGTCAGAGTCTGAATCGCCTTGAGAAGGAACAACTTTTTGCTTGCAGACGGGACAGGTTTTTTTGGTTTTAGTTAGCCAGGGGTCTACACACTTGCAGTGGTAAGCTGTTGAAGCAAAATACACATCTTTTAGATAATATACTGTGGTTGAGAACATTACATTTTTAGTTTCTTACCATGTTTTTTATTCATGTTCTTCTATATGTATCATGTAGGGACAAAAAAATTTGTAAATTTTTATAAATATACCTCCATCCTTTAATGACACCACTAATTACTACAAGACCTGGCTCATAGTATGCTAATGACTATTTTGTCTCCTCTAATATTGAGCCTACATATAAATTACACATAAATCCAAAGCAGTGTGTAATTATTCATACCATGGGAACAAGGAAGGATTCTGAGCTTGTCTCCGTCTTCATATTCATCCAAACAAATGGCACATACATCATACTCATCTCCTGTAACAGACAGTAGTAAATAAAATTAATTAAAAGATGGTAGAGAAGTATCTTTAATCTTCCAACTCTTCAAGTTAGGTCTTCCTCAGTCGATTATTTTAAATGTCTTTTGATTGATCTATCTGTAAATGATACCTTTTTCTTGTTTTCTGTCAGATGAGGGAGCTGCTTTTAAGTTCAGAAACCTGAAGTTTTAATTTAAATAATTAACCTTTTACCTAAAATAAATTAAAAATGGATGTCAAATTTGTTTATTGTTTATCTTGATTAACTTTGCAAACGTTTTTTATTAATCACTGCAGTGGTGTTTTTTTTTTTTAAGTATTTATTTATTTGACAGACAGCGAGAGCAGGAACACAAGCAGGGGGTAGTGGGAGAGGGAGAAGCAGGCTTCCCGCTGAGCAGGGAGCCCGATGCGGGGCTGGAGCCCGATGCGGGGCTCGATCCCAGGACCCTGGGATCATGACCTGAGCCGAAGGCAGATGCTTAACGACTGAGCCACTCAGGTACCCCTGCAGTAATGTTTTATATGACTATTCAAATGCTAGTTTTGAAATATTTTATACCAAAGACAACAAAATTTCACTGTTTAGATTTCTTAAAGTCTTGGTCATTTTTAAAGTAAAAACGGAAACATTAGAACATACTCAAATGTTTTTTTTAATGTTAGTGGAGAAACATTTGGAATGAGACCTACTAGGCTTCAAATCTCCATTTCAACATTTACTAGCTCTGTGGTGCTTAGCAAGTTACTTAGCCTTTGCCATCCAGTTCTTGTATCTGTAAGAAGATTCTATCTACCTCACAGGTTTGTGACTGAACAACAGGCCAAGCATATAAGATGGTCACTAAGTGGTGTTTATTAATACTGCCTTTTTAATTTGTTGTTGAACTTACCACCTTTATAAATCATGAAGGTTTAGTCATAGCTCTTTTTGGAATTCAAGTGTAGTTAATTTTAAAGGAAGTGGCAGTCTTAGAGCAGCTTGAGGCAGTAATGGCAGTGACCACTGTGACTGCTTGTGTTTTCCAGTAAATATATATTAGGTAAAAACTTAAAAATCTCAGGGAACAAAGGACAATTCATTGCCTATCCCACACACAGGTTAACAACCTTGGAAGACAGGTCAGAAATAAAGCCACTGTCTGGCTAGTCTGGATGAACATGACCCATAAAGGAGGGAATGACAGTTCTATCCAAACAATCCCTTTAATATCCTTTAGTCATTTAAAATAGCATTCAGGAGGAGTCCTAAAAAGAAAGCTTTCATGAAAATTACTATTTTTTGTTCAGTGTTTTGAATTTGGTTATTATAGTATTGAGTATCAAATACATTCTATAACAAATACAAGCTGCTATGTTAGAACCTGTGTGTGGAGTTTGGTGAGACTGATCATATGTATCAAACTATTCAAGACTAAAGGATTCCAATATATCTAATTATCTATAATTATACAGTTGATCCACTTACATTGACTTTGAGGACAGTTTTAATAAACAATTCAGTCGTCACTGATTTCTCCTACAAATCAAACTTTTAAATTTTAGGACTTTGTGAAAATGCCCATTAAACACAGATAGAGAAACCAACAGAGGAGGTAATCTGGTGGATAAAGGCCCCAGTTGTCTTCAAAGGGACAGTTCTGAGGCACATAGTTCCTCAGAGGAGGTCAGTACCAGCTGTCCACAGTAACCAGCTCAGTAAGATACACTTCATTTTTCATTCTCCCCCTCTCTCCCCACTCCCTCACTCTGTTTCCTGAGATTATTTCCCAAAGAAATCACCTGCATCTCCGTCCTTGGTATTGTTCTCGGAAATTCAAACTAAGACAAGTTTTAAGCATTGGATTTTTAGTAATAATTTTATACTGCTTTCCTGTTGGAATTTGTTAGATCTTCAGCAAAGAGTAGTATGATATTCTACTTGTATTTTACTACCAAATGTGAGTCCTCAGATACATCATTTTTAAAAATAAAGAACAAGGGCAAAACGTGCATAACACATTGCATAAAATCTAAAGGAAATTCAGTTACCGAGAAAAGTGTCATTGGAAACATCTATTACAGAAGCTAAACTGCAGAATTAAAAATACCAGAGGTTAAATTCTAACAGTATTAAGTATATTTATAAGGCCGTCATTGTATCTGAAAAAATTATTTGTGCCAAACCTGTTGATTTTGTATTAACTGTACTGACATTTATTTGACCATCTCACTGACATTACAAAATAAGGAGTAATTTCCTATAGCCATTTTTAGCCAATACCTCTTATAAATGACTTTTAAAATGTAATTTGTGTTAATTCAGTGTGTTATATAGATGGCACCAATGATTTAGAATTTAAAGTGAAATACCTCATGATTTATTTCCTTATAAAATGCTACACATTTTTCGGGGGATCCAGAGCTGTGCCCCCCAAGGCTCTAAGCATCGTTTTATTAAAGTAGGAAGGTTATCCTGCATTATCCAGGTGGGCCCCGTGTACTTAAAAGTACAAGAGGGAGGCAGAAAAGTTCAGAGTCAGAGGGGGATGTGACTGTGGTTACTGGTCAGGGAGATACAGTGTAACTGGCTTTGAAGATGGAGGGGAAGCTAAGTCACAAGCCAAAGATTATGGTGGCCTCTAGAAGCTGGAAAAGGCAAGGAAATGGATTCTTCCCTAGAGCCTCCAGAAAAGAACACAGCCCTGTTGACATCTTGATTTTAGCCCAGTGAGACCTGTGTCAGACTTCTAGCCTACAGAACCGTAAGATAAGTGTTGTTTTAAGCCACTAAGTTTGTAGTAATTTGTTACCAGAGCAATAGGAAATTAATACAGGTAGTATTGGGGTTAGTCCTAAATGTATGGACTTGATGCTTCAGAGTCCCTGATCTTCTTTATGGGTCAAGTTTCAAAGGTACAGTTTGTGATCGTGGACTAGACTGGAACTTAGTGCTCTGTAGAGAATTACTCCCACCCACCCCCACCCCACCCCCGGGCTTTGGACTTGTGATGAAATGGTAAAGCACGTGTTAGAATGCCGGGGGTTTCATCCTGACCATTTTATTTATTAGCTATGTAACCTAGTGCAGGACACATCTCCATGTTTTAGTATTCTCATTAACATTTCTGTATTTTAGGATTGTGGATTAAAAGAAGTAACACAAGTAGAATACATAGTGTTTGGTGCAAATTGCCACCTGATAAAACTGGCTGGAAACGAATGCTGACTTACGACATGGTGCACTGAAGGCTGGGGGAGGAGGCTGCTCCCTAATATCCCCATGTGCTTCTGTCACATCAGGTGAACTGTATGCTTACAGTCAGTGGCAGTAGTCACCGAATCTGTTTGTATTACATAGGTAATTATGTAATTTAATTAAATATTCAGCAGTCCTTGAACTGTGAGTGTAAAAGACTGGTTTTATTTGACAGCTAGGTTGACTGTATTAAGAAAGAACACTTAATAAAAGCTAGTTGCAACCCCAAACCCTCTCCAGCCAAAATGAGATTAAATGAAGTATAGCTGAGAAATCTAAGAGAGTGGACAAATTTATGTACCAATAAAAACCAAGAATGAAAGCAGAATCTAATTTTTGTCCCATTTAAAAATGCCTAAAACTAAAAATGGTAGGAAATGCATCACATACCATGACAACTTGGAAATCCAGTCAGTAGATTCATACTCAAGACCATAGCCCAACATCAAATAACTATTGAGCGCTTAAAGGTAAATTCAAGGCATTTATTTTTATGGTTTACAACTTCAGCAGATTTTTAAAAATAACCTATCTGTGCATTGGTTCTGGTAGCATAAAAGGGTTTATAAATGGAAATAAACATTTGTTTTGTTACTGTCAGCACCATGCTAGAAAGTTTTGCTTAGTATAAACCCGTGGTTCTTAATTGGGAAGGATTTTGCCTCCCAGGGACATCTGGTGATACCTGGAGACAGTTTTGGTTTCCACAACTGGGAGATGGTGCTGTTGGCATCTAGTAGGCCAGGGATGCTGCTAAACATCCTACAATGCTCTAGACAGCCCCTCAAAGAATTACCCCATCTAAAATGTCAACAGTGCAGAAGTTGAGAAACCCTGATATAAAACCTGTCCAGGCTTTGTCAAGCAACGACTTTGGATACGTGTTAAGTTACAGGAGGGAGGGGTGAGATTTAGGTCTGTTACTTGAAACAGCATGGAAACGCTTCTGTCTAGAATGCTTCTGGCATGGTCATTTGAGTAATATTTTAGAAAAATTTCATGAATGCACTTTTAAAAGTCCCATCAATCTGGGAATGTTATATGAGTGGACAGAACTTTGATTTTTCCTCTCTGAACCTGTTTTTCCTTAGTTTCTCTCCTAAACCCTGGGTACAGCAAAGGCACAGAATAGGAATCACACAGACCTAAGGCCGTCACTGCAGTGGCACGAACAGCTGATTGGGCCTGGGCTTGCCCTTAATGTCGCTTCCCTTAGGGCCTACGTTCAGTCTATCACCAAGTCCTGTAAACTTTATCTGTAAAACATATCCAGAATCTGTCCCCTTCTCATTTCTTCAATTGCCCTGGTCTGATAGCCTGGATTACTATAAGAGCCTCTAGTCTACAGTCTGTTCTTGCCTCATGTAGTTCTTCTCCCTAACGGCCAGGGTGATTTTTTCTTTTTTTTAACACACCGTATCAGTCTCATTTAGATGGTTCCCTATCTCACCTAGAATCACCTGAGCTTCTTACCATGACTTTCGTAAAACTACATATCTGACCCTCATCTCCCTCCCATCTTCTCTCACACCAGTCTCACCCCCCCTTCACACGTTTCAACTACAATGGCCTTTCAGTCTTGAACAAACTAACGCAAAGTTAAGTGGAGACCTGACCTGCATTTAGCCATGTTATAATAAACACATTTGAATGTAACATTAGGTATAGAAAGAGGAATCACCATTTCTAGAGATGACTAAAAAAAATGAACTAATTTGAGAGAATCCAGCCATAGCGCATACAAATTGATGCAGAACTTAATTGTTCAATTTAATAACAAGGTAGTCAAGGGCTTAAAGTCAACTAGAATAGGTTTCCTCAAAGTAAAAGATACAAGAGTGAACATACAGGGCTAACTAAGCACCGGTTTCATGAGAGATAATAACAAAAACATTTTTAAAGAATTTACCCAGGGAAGATGTAGCATTGGATTCATGAACTTCAAAGCAAAAATTACTGTTCTTGTAGAGAAAATACCTTGCCACTTATTCCCTACTTCACCAGTCAAGAAAACAATGACAGCTCTTTCTAGCAAATAAACTAATTTTATCTTCTCTTCTCCCCTCCTCCATACCAGTTTCCAAGAACTCTGAACAAAAGACAACAGGGATAGAATATTTTTAAAGCTGGATTTGCTTTAGAATTCTTTGATTATTTTTAACCCCTGGGCAAAGGAATATTTACTTTTAAGGTTACATTAAAGATAGTTAAATGTAGTTATAAAAATTAAGCATATCTCCGTTGATAAGAGTAAAGAAAGAAACTATAAAAAGTTTTGCTCCACTTTTACATCTGCTTTAAATGTGCTGTTGCTTTTTTCCAATCTCTGAAATCGTATCTTCTGCTTTTTAGACCTATCTTGGAAAATCTCAACAATTAAGCTATAAAATAAATAAAAGTACCTGGTAATTTAAATTTCAAATATGAAACCCACCCCCCCCACCCCCATTTATAACTCCGGGCTCTGGCTCCTTCGCATACTGCAGGGGAGACAGCTCCCACAGAGACTGCCTTAAATGCTTAAGGAATGTGAAGTGAGAACAGGATTTTTCATCTGCTAAGAAACATGGTGTGTAGTAACCAGTCTGTATGATTACAGACTTGGAGAAATACATTAACCGAATGACTCAGGAAACTTCAATCAAAGAGCTATTTTTGAGGGCCATAATGAGTAATGAAGAGCTCTAAAAGGAAGTTGGCTGCTTCAGAAGCAAGAAAACAACTAAAAATGCTATTATTTTATATGTGCTAGAAATTACTAAGTCAGTATTTAAATCACTTAAGTATTAATCAGCACAAACACTTCGGAAAGAGCTGCCAAGTGAAGATCAATACAATAGGAAGATTTAAGGTGCTCATGTCCCCAGAGCACTGTAAACCATGTGAGTGTTGACCTGTTTTCTGCTGGTTTCTGTGGGTCTGACTATACACTAGGCCTATGGAAAACTTCCAAATGCCAAATTCTTTTTGTTTGTTGGCAAGAATTTCCAAAATACTGTAACTTGCCCTAAAATTAATGTTTCTACTACATTCTAAAGCCTATGAGAGTTCTCAAGACTTTCATGGTTTGGTGCTGTGACTCACTGGAATGGTGAGTACCCACAGAAGTGTTCCGCATGTCTTCAATCATCTAATAGTGTTTACAACCATGAGAAAATTGCAACAATTGGGATTTTTTTTCCTAACATATATGCATACGTTGTCAAAACCATTAGCATACACTAGAATATGCATAACAAATAGGCCTCTTTTTTTTCCTTTAGATGTCAAATCTCATGATAACCAAAACATTTTAAAATAAAACAACTAACTCAAACTTAGGGTTATTGGAAAGAAACTTCAAGTATAATATTTATAAAGTTACATATTTTTTAGCTGCTTCACGATTTTGGCAATCAACTTTTTTCATCTATAAAAGAAATGTTTAATGACTATTTTACTGACACTAATATTTTATTTATGATTTTTATGTAAGGTTTTTTTTTAATTTTTGTATAATGCTGCCATTTGTTAAGGTGTTCCAACAAATGTGCATATTTGCACAAGTCACACAGCCAATAAATGGGGATCCAGAATTCCAACCTAGGTCTGTCCGACTCCAGAGCCCATCCATGGTCTTTTAACCATTATGCCTGTATTGCCTTCTAGCACATCTACTTAGAATTTCACATTTAAATAATCCCCTTTAATTCACAATGTAGAAAGGATAAGAGGTTAAGAAATACTCTTAAACTGCCACTTATTAGAAATTAAAATGTTTCCAGTTCATAAGCCAGAGCATTTATTTCCTTCAGATTGCCACATATGGAGAAGGAACAAAGATGGTTTATTTCGCTCTCCCATGGTTTCTTATTTTTACAAACCCTTCTCAGATGCTAAAAAATAGCAACATTCTAGAAGTTTAATTAAAGGTCAGATCTTTCTTATGTATTCTGATGATGAAATGATAGTGCATGCACAATAAGGAAACAAATGACTCCATTGAAGGAAAGAGCAATATATTGGCAACTTTGTTTTTGGATATGTGCTCATGAATTAGTTCACTAATTGAGAATAAGAATAAAAAGTGATTGCCTTAGAGGCCATAAATAAATCCATATAACAAGCTTAAAATCCGAATCCAAGCATTGGCCAAATTCCACTTTGATTTTCTTTTTAAACCTAAGGTTTCCCTGTGTTAGTCTTTATTGGTTCTAACCTGATCGCATTATGCAGGTAAGACAGTTACACCCAAGATCTTTCTGGATAGAGGAGCAAGTGGATTAAAAGATGTCATTATCCTTAAGTTAAAAAAGCAAAGTTAAAGGGATTTTATAATGACAAATATTGTGCCAGACCTCATGTACTTAAAATACTTTGGTACTTTAACTACTTTAAAGTAGTTAACTACTTTAACTACTAAAAAGGTTTTGTTATTCTTTTTTCATTATTTCTTTTCAGGCCACTAGGAAATCAGGATGTTACAACACCCTTCCAGAGCCAACTTCAACAAATTCAAATTTATATGTCCTTAAATACTTGTGTGTTCTAACACAGTGACAGTGTGTTGTCATCTAACAAATGACAGTGGAGTCACTTGTTTCCTTATTGTGCATGCACTATCATTTCATCATCAGAATACATAAGAAAGATCTGACCTTTAATTAAACTTCTAGAATGTTGCTATTTTTTAGCATCTGAGAAGGGTTTGTAGTAGTAGTAATTATTTTCCCCCCCCTCATATAAAAGAAATAAAAAAACTTGAGCAGCCTCAGGTACCCTTGGGGTATAAAGTGTAAGAAGCACTGGGCCTACATTATTTTTGCATGTAGCAGAATTACCTCTAGATACTTCTGCCTGTTGACTAGATTGGGCTAGTATTTAATTACAACTCTCAATGCAGCAAAAGTGACTGTAAAAAAATCATACATAAAATTTTCTTCTAAATGCATGTAACTGATAAGAAAACACTAAGATCCCAAAAGAAATGTGAGCAAAGGACAAGACCAGTTACAAAAGCAGAAATATAAATAGGTAATTTACCTTGTTAAGGTAGAATATGATAAAATTAGTATTCTCATTATTTCAGTAGACCTGAAACTTTAGGAAATTTTATCTCAAATACATTCTTTCTCTTTGACATAGTAAATTGAGGAGAAGGGTAAATGCAGGTGGGGGTAGAAGAGGACAAAAAAGGAGAAATGGGAAGAATTAAAGCCCGGAGGCAATTTATTTTGAAATGGTAGTGACTAAAGAGTAGTATTTACAAGTATAGTGTTTGAAGTCAAGAATTTGTATTGCAGCCCTGACACTTATATTCACCCAGTTATGCACTCTCAGGTAATCTACTTAATCTTTGAGTCTCATTTTCTTTATCTATAAATGGTCACGATAGTACTTTTCTTAACTGTGCTGCTCTGAGAACTAAATGAGATCATGCATGCAAAGTACATGGTTTGCCTTTTTTTTTTTCTTATATAATAGGTGTGATACATGCTCACAAGATCTAAAATGGAAAATTACCAGATTTTTATTTGGTATAATGCCCATCCCAATCCAGTTTAATCCCAGTTAACTCATTTGGTATATATTACACTGACTTCTTCAGTTAGAAGTTAGTGGACTGAAGGCATGGTTCTCTGTAGTAATCACAGCTACAGGCAAATGATAAAGGTCAACAGTACTAAGATACAAACCAACCCTCTCAATCCCCTTCAGTCCACCTCAGAGCTAAATGCAGACCTTGGGATCTCTATTTCTGAACATGAAATAATAAGATACTTCACCACCTTTAGGTAACTCAGGAATGTACTGATTTCTCAGAAGCCATAGTCACAACAGTAACTCCTACCCAACTTGGAACATCATTATATTACTGCTTTGTGGCCATATGTAAAGTGTTTCTTTCGAGAAACTGAGAAACAGTCCCTTTTCTGATTTTCTTCTTGAGAGTAAAATCAGACCAGTTTTCCCTTGAATTGTTGAACACAACAAATATCAACTAGCATTGGCTACAGATTCTTAGCCTTATGGAGAGATGAACTGTGTCTTTTACTCACCATCATATCCCTACTGTTTGGTATAGTGGCTGGTATAGAGTGGGCTCCCAATAAATATATGCTGAATAACAGATACCACAAAGCCTTTGTTCATTCAAGGAAGCATCTACCTCTCACCCTGGAATATACCACATGGACTCTCCCTGCTTCACTGTCAAGCCCTAGTCTATTCTCCATTCACCAGCATGAGGGATCCTTTTCCACAGTAATTTGAGCATGTCATTCTTTCTTTTTTTTTCTTTTTTAGAGATTTTATTTATTTGACAGAGACACAGCGAGAGAGGGAACACAAGCAGGGGGAGTGGGAGAGAGAGAAGCAGGCTTCCCGCAGAGCAGGGAGCCCGATGCGGGGCTCGATCCCAGGACCCTGAGATCACGACCTGAGCCGAAGGCAGATGCTTAACGACTGAGCCACCCAGGCGCCCCTTGAGCATGTCATTCTTATGCTCAAAAGCTACCCAAGTTACAGCATCATACAATAAAATCACAAGTCCTTGCCATGGCATGATCTGGGTCCCCATCTATGATCTCCTCTCTAACCACTCACCCTCTATATCCCTACCATCCTGGCCACATCCTCTTTCCTGTTCCCTGAGTATATCAAACACCGCTGCCTCAAGGCCTCTGCCCTCTATATTCTCTCCTTTCACCCCTCCCCCCCAGTTTATTCTCTGTTCAAAGTGTCCTTCTCAGAGAAGTCTTTCCTGTCTTTTCTAAAATAGTATTCCATCCCTTTTCCTGTCATTCATCATTTGTTTTTCTTTACTGCACTTAACTGCTATGTGACTTTACATCTTATTTGTCCATTTGCCCCCACTAAGGTGCACAAAGGCAGGGTTTTTTTGTTTGTTTTTTTTAATTTATTGCAGTTTTCCTAGCACCTAGAACAGTGCCTGGCACATAGTAGGGGAACTCAGTAAATATTTATTGAAGGACTGTATGAGTAACTATACCCCAGTTATTCCCAGGAAATCTTGATCTCTACCTTCAACTGCTCATCAGAAGACCTAATCACATAAATCTAAGTACAAGTAGCTAGACATTTTTATATAATGTAGATAAATTCTATATATCCTGACTGATGGAGTAAAGCTGTCCTCAGATTTTACCATCTAAATCCAGTGTTGAATACGCCAGCCAACTCTCAGGACAACAGAAGTACTACACGGATTATAATGTTTGCATAGTGGCAATATTAGATCCTGTGCCTACTGACAATCAGAAGATCTACAAGAAGGAAGAGCTTGCTATACTAGGAGATACTGGAGAAAGGCACTAGGGTCAGGCCTTAAAGGTAACCTGAATTTAGAAACACTAAGGTGGAAAAGATACTACTGGAAAAGTAACCGTTGAAAAGTATTTGCAAAGAAGAATAAACATGGCAAAATCTAAGTTATGCAAGGTTAGAGATAAGGAGCAGTGGAAAATAAGGTTGGATGAGGATGGAGGAGCCAAATCATGAAAAGCTGTGAATACTAAGATGAGGACTCTGATCTGACTTCTTAGGACGTAGAGATCAATTGAAAGCTTTTAAGCAGAGGAATGAACGATGTATGAAAACAGCATCTTAACAATTCTTCATCAGTGTGCTGAAGGAACCCAAGCCTGGGATGTAGAGGTGAGCCTGGAGACGTAAGACTGACCTATTTGACACTCCCAAGATGCAAGTAATAAACTGAGGACAGGCTTGCATGACACAGTAAGAATGGACAGAAATGATCAGATCCAATGATCGTTTTGAAAGACAACGGGGACTAGGCATAGGTAATAAAAGGGGGGGTAAATGCAAAGATGGTGTATGAAATTTTAAGTAATGGCTGTTTGCTTAACTTTTAAGTGTTTTATTTGGCATTATTAGGATACAGCTTGTAAAAGGAGCAGGCGAGGGACTGGAAGCAGATTAACAAACTGGTAATTTCTTTTTTAAACTAAGAATGGGTAAATTAATTCTAAATACTGAAGAGATGGTTAGTATTTTGTGAGTATATTTTATCCTAAAATAATGTGTAACTACTACTAAAGACTAATTATAGCCTGAACAACATGTACAGCTTATTTAGACTGCAGTGTGTCAGACTATACTATCTCTGCAAAGATAGAGTATCTACTCTTCCTCACTGGACCACACATTTTATTGTAATATAAGAAATGTTGTATTTTGGGCTCCTGGGTGATTCAGTTGGTTAAGCATCTGCCTTCGGCTCAGGTCATGATACCAGGGTCCTGGGATCGAGTCCCGCATAGGGCTCCCTGCTCAGTGGGGAATCTGCTTCTCCCCCTGCCCGCCCCCCCCAACTTGTGCTTGCTCGCTTGCTCTCTCAAACATAAATTAATAAAGTCTTAAAAAAAAAAATGTTGTGATGGAAAACCATACTTTCCATTGAAGTATATATATTTGTAAATATATAAAAGTAAATAATATATATAAATATATATATATATTTTATTATGTATAAAAGTAAATTACATTTACCCTGTTTCCACTGCATTAGAAATTCTTTGATAATGGGGGTCACATTTCTGATCTGTAAGTTTTCTAAAATGTCCATTATAATAACACACTGACATCTACTTGGCAAATACAGAATAAGTGCCTGCTAGACAACATGAACTATACTAAAGCAGAGCCTAAAGGAAGAATAGGGACTCCGAGGTAAACAAAGCAGGGAAAGGCCAAGAAAACTATACAGAGGGATGTGGGTGGCACAGGAAGTAGCTCACTCGGCTAGAATTTAAGATGCAAGGAAGAGAACAGGATGAGGCTAGGAGTATAAGCTAGGGTCAGACCGTAAGGTCCTTATTGTAAAGTATTAAGTTTGAGGTTTTTTGAGGGGGGGAGAGCAGGGGTGGGCAAAGGGGGAGAGAGAGAGAATCTTAGCAGGCTCCACATCCAGTGCGGAGCCCGACATGGGGCTCGATCTCACAACCCTGAGAGATCATGACTGGAGCCGAAATCAAGAGCCAGACCCGACTGAGCCACCCAGGCGCCCCTAAGTTTGATTTTATTCTTACATATAAGTGATTCTCAGAATAAACCGTAGAGGTTTTCTTGCTGTATATAATTATGGACAGGAAGCTCCTACTGCTAACACCAAACACAGTGGCTGGTTAAATATATGCTAATGCAGAAGGAAAAAGAGTTTTGGATATATTAAATTTGAAGACTGTATAGGTTATCCAGGCAGAAAGGTCCTTTAACTGGAGATACGAGACTGGACTGAAGCTTAAGAGAAAGGTCTGGGTGGGACACAAAAGCATGGAGGTCATCAGGAAACAGCTCGCTAGGAAGAGGCAAGAACTAAGGAGAAAATAATCTGATATAAAACCCATAGATCTGTGTCTAGCACACAGAAAGCTCTCAAATGTTTGCTCTTATTATAAGCAGTAAACCAAACATATGGCAGCAAGGAGATTCCTATTTTACAGAAGACGACGACTAAAAGTACTGATGACTGATATGGGCACCTGGGTGACTCAGTTGGTTAAGCGACTGCCTTCGGCTCAGGTCATGATCCCGGAGTGCTGGGATCGAGTCCCACATCAGGCTCCCGGCTCAGCGGGGAGCCTGCTTCTCCCTCTGACCCTCTCATGCTGTTTCTCTCTCTCTCAAATAAATAAATCTTTAAAAAAAATGAAAGTACTAATGACTGATATAAGCAGTGCTCCCAAGTGCCTGCCTGCTCAACCTACAACCAGCCAGGACTGAGAAACATGCATATAAGAGAAGTTACTGACGGCAGGGAGTTGCATATGTAAAGTGAATGGAAGCAGAAAGCAGAGAAAGGTTGAGAATCTCTGGACCACGCTGTACCTTTCTTACCCCTCCAAGGAAAGAAGCTGTAAGCTAACCTTGTGAATGTCTCATTGCTTCTTTCCGACTGTGGCCAATACGGAACCAGTTAATGACTAAATGGGTTTAATGACTAAAGTCACACAGGATGATCAGCCTATGAAAATGTGCTGACATAATACTAATTGGAGAAAAGTATCTTTAAATAAAAGTCATAAAATAAGTCATGGATGAAGAAGCCAAATGAGGCAATATATGTGAAAACACTTCCCATAACACAGAGCACTAAACAAATGTGATTTGCACCGTTAGAAAACAGTTGATTCTGAGTAATTGAGAGGAATAACCATCTCGTAAGACACAAAGCAGACACTGTCAACATAACAACTACACATTTCTTTTTCTTCAGAAGTTAAGACATCCTGAGTATCTAACCTGGCCTATGAGATTTCAAAGATTCTATGGTAACAGACTAGCCTTACTTGGTTCTGGTCTACAATAATTTGTACTTGAAAAGTCAAGATTTTGCATTTTCTTCTCACATCTTAGGGAGGTACTTACTAGGGCAGGTGGTATCAGAGAGGTAGGTTAAGTGGTTTGGTCAAGGTCACATATTTAATGAATAAAACCAGGTCTTTAGGTTTAAAATCTTGTATTCTTTCCACCACACCATTTTGCTGACCTAAAAATTAACTGCTAACTTCCACATTGCCTTGGGATTCATAAGAACAAGTTACGTACTCCCACCCCTCTAATTACTATAGGTATGATACAAATTGCATAAGTTAATCTGTACTAGAAAAAAACCTAGGCACTAGCTATAGGAAAGGAAACGACTTGTGATTCCAGTGGAATTTTGGGGCTTTCTATAATTCCTAAAATGGAACGATTCCTATAGGGAAAAGAAGTAATATAATTAACATTCTTCACTGATTTCTACTGGATTTCCGCCCCCCCCCCCTTTTCTTAAAAGTAGGCTCCACACCCACCGCAGAACCTAACACAGGGCTCAAACTTAGAACCCTGAGATCAAGACCTGAGCTGCGATCAAGAGGGAGACGCCTAACTGACGAAGCCATCCAGGCGCCCCTCTACTGGATTTCCCTTTAGACACAAAATCCAGTAAGAAAACACCATTCCTTTCTTTCTTTACTCTTTTAGAGAAGTTTTCAAACATACACAAAATAGTAATGACCGTAAGACCACCTCATATACCATCACTGAGTTTCAATCTGCTATTCTTGTTAGATTCGCCTTCTACGTTTTTTCCTTAAGTATCTTAAAGCAAATATCGAGAGGTAACGTTTTACCAATGCAAACCTTTATATATCTCTAAAAGATAAGGACATTAAAAGAACATAATCCCAATACTATTATCATATCTAACAAAATGAACAGTATTTTCTTAATATCATCCAATACCCAAGGCATATTCAGTTTCCTCAGTTCTCTCAAAACAGTCTTTTTACAGATAATTTATTCAAACTAAAATCTAAGCAGGGTCCAAACATCGCATTTAGCTTGGTAACTTGTTTCTTTCAATCAAAAATACTCTGCTCCCTTTGTGTACCTTATTTGTTAAATAAACTGGATCATCTGTCCTGTAAATTTGTCTGCATTCTGAATTTGGGTGATCGCATAGATGATTGTTTCCTAAGATGGTTATAAGTGCTACATCATTCTATGTTCAGACCAGAAATTCTCCTGGCTCAGTGGCACCTTTATGCAAATTAGGAAAAAAGCAGTACTACCTCAAGGCACGTTATTGCTATCTGCCAAAAATAATTATCACAAATAATATCTGATGACAAAGAATGAATGATAACCTCCCAAAGCTGTGCAGTATACAACCTGTAAAATTTTATATTGCAGCCTGGATTTAGAATTTTGGGTAAGATAATTTCCCACAAGTAAGAAAAAGTGGGTGGGATTTCTTTTTGATAAACTGGCTTATTACTTCAGTTTATAACTTGAAAGGCATAAAAAAAAAATCACTTTTCAACATTATCATTATCCTTTCACAGTGGAGAACCTGACAGCCTTTCATATCTCAGACTGTGTAGCCCCAAGCATCCAGACTGCGGCGGGGGGGGGGGGGGGGGGGGGGGGGGGGCGGGAGGTGAAGAAATCAAGTTTAAGGTTTTTGGCAAAAGAACTTTTTAAAAAATTAAAACGGTTTCCAGTTCTATGTTCATACAAAAACCATTCTGATATTATCCCTTTCATAATTATGGCAAAAAAGGGAAAGACTTTTTCACAGACAATAACAACTATCAAAATGTGTTTAGTCTGCCACTTCTAAGAGGAAATTAATCCATGTACTCATTGGTTCTAAATTTTTCTTAATTTGGCTTACAGCAGAATCACAGGTATGCTAAGAACAAAGTTTTAAACGGTCTAGTCATTTGTGCAAATTAACAACTCCTGTGTGTCAGTGGCTGAAACCGAGGGCCTGTGAGCAAAGGCTGGGACTCTGATAGCTGCTCTAAGTTCAGTACTTTTAGGGCTCGTGTAACTGAACTTAAATGGCTTGTGATTTAACAGTAATTCCGGGCAAATAAAAAATCATATAAAAACTATGTAAGTTAGTGCCTCGCTAGGTATGACTGTTTTGTAGAAATTGAAAATATTACAACTTACACAAAGGAAATATCTTCAAGATGTAGGCTAATAATTTTAAAATGAGAGGCCTAATTTTAATGTATTAGGAAGTCACAAAAATGCATTAGGTCAAAATGTTTTCTAAACCATCTCTATTCAGTAAAGAAACCTAGTGTGAGATCTAAATTTATAAGAAACTTGAAATATGACCATTCCTTCTTGATTTATATTCACTATTGCATCCCTAATGTTTAGGTAGAACAGTGTGCCTAGAGCATAGTAAGTGCTTAGTATATATTTATTAAATGCATGAATATTTAAATATGGAGTTAACTATATAAGGGGAATATTTTTTAAAAGCTTTTTTAAAAAAGCAATCTGTATAAATCAGTAATATTAACAAATAATTTTGTTGGTACTAAAATACAAAAAACAGACCTCATGTAAGATTGTTGGATGTAATCATACCCTAAAACTTTCTAAGGATATTGGACTGATCTGGAGCTGTGTAAAATAATAGCAATTCTCATATAACTTGTAGGATGGTAAATTGGTGTTTGCCTTGGAGTTTGGCACTATATGTTAAATTTGATGACATACATATGCTATGACTTCGCAGTTTCACTTCTGGGTAAATCAGTTATCCAGAGAAACAGAAACATATAACCGAGGTGTGAAGTAGAAGAATTGAGCCGGAGGAGAGACTTCCAGCATGTAAGGAGCTTGGAAGTTGTCACTCCTGTGCTCACCACAAGGAAAAAACTGAATAGACTAAAAATCAACAACTCTTCTTAGATCTATAGGATTAAGTCACAGAGAAAACTGCCCCTAAAATTGGACAGATTGGCAGATATAGAGAATCACAACTTATTGGAGAAGACCAGGAGGAAAAAAACCTATGGGAACCCATATCAGGACAGGAGAACTCATAAAATATAATTGATAAATTTCTGGAGGCTCGCAGTATGGGCAAGTTTGAGAGAAAAAAACTCTAGGGGAGATTTTCTGCTGCAGCTTGGAAGGACCTTAGAAGTCATCACTCTGTTCTCAAAAGTAAAAAGCTGAGCAAAAACAAACAATCCTTAGATCTCTCAGAGAAGTAAACTCGGTGGGCAAACTGCTGCCCCCAAAATGGGAGATAACAGGTAGATACAGAGATCATAACTTACCAGAGCAGAAGCCCCCTGAGCAGAAACTTCCATGGGAACCAGCACTGGGGTAGGAAAACCTGAAC
Organism: Neomonachus schauinslandi; assembly: GCF_002201575.2. Lineage (NCBI taxonomy): Eukaryota > Metazoa > Chordata > Mammalia > Carnivora > Phocidae > Neomonachus > Neomonachus schauinslandi. The sequence continues at coordinate 110,837,983 of NC_058403.1, forward strand.
TGTAACTAATGAATTGCCAGAGGCTCAGTGTGTACAAGTCTGAGAGTTTAAAAATCCAGGGGAACTTTAACATTTTGTTAGTTTTACCTTGTGGAGCTCTATCAGGTTCTCAGAGCGAATACAGAGTATAATCCCCTTGAACTTCTGACAGGGGAGGGGAAAAGTAGCCATTCTGAAATCTGCCAGAGCATACTGTTCTTAACAAGCCTACCCCTCAAGAAAAACTATCTAATCAGATTGTAACCTACTGGGATTTTTATCATAATCTGACATGGCAAAAGGCAAATACTCAACTCCAACCTCTACAGTCATCAGGTCCCACCAAAGGCTGGGGACAAAATGAAAAGCATTTGTGAAATTCACAGCCCAAAGCCACAGGCTCACTAAAAGACAGACCTAGTCATGGGACTACAGAACACTTCCCCCCTCCCCAAGGCCCCCACACACCTATGACCACACCAACAATGACCTATTTTCTGGAGTTCCTTTCATGCTGAACATCATGTTTGCCTTTCAACAAAAAATTACAAGGACACTAAAAGGCCAAAAACACAGTTTGAAGAGACAGAGCAAGCATCAGAACCAAACTCAGATATGACAGGGATGTTGGAACTATCAGACCATGAATTTAAGACAACTGTGATTAACATGCTAAGGGCTCTAATAAATAAAATAGATGACATGAAAGAACAGGTGGATAATGTAAGCAGAAATATGGGAATTCTAAGGAAGAATTAAAAAGAAATGCTAGTGACCAAAAAACATGAAGAGAAGAATAACTTTGATAGGCTCATTAGTAGACTGGACAAAGCTGAGGACAGAATCTCTGAGCTTGATGCATCCGCAGAACTCTCCAAAATTGAAAAGCAAAGGAAAAAGTGGGGGGGGGGGGGGGGGCGGAAACCAGAACAAAATACCCAAGAACTGTAGGACAACTTAAAAAGGTATAACGGATGCACAATGGGAATTATCAGGAGAAAAGGTGAGAAAAGAACAGAAGCAGTATCTGAAGCAATGACTGTGAATTTCACCCATGTTAATCTAAGACAACAAACCAAAAGTCAAGGAATATCAGAGAACACCAAACTGGACAAAGTCTTAAAAAACAAACCAAAGAACAAAAAACAAAAAAACCACCTAGGTATATCATATACAAACTGCAGAAAATCAAAGATACAAAAAAAGATTTTGAAAGAAACCAGAGGGGAAAAAACACATGTACAGAAACAAAGATAAGAATTACATCTGATTCTCCTCAGAAACCATGAGAACAAAAAGAGTGGAGTGAATGTTTAAAACCTTGAAGGAAAAAACCCACCAACCTAGAACTCTGTACCCTATAAAATTACCCTTCAAAAGCAAAGGAAAGTAGTGATGTCAGCAAGATGACAGAACAGGAAGCCCTAGATCTGCATGCAGCCATGGAGACACAGACTTAACAATAACAGACCAAATGTCTCTGTGAGGAATCTAAAAAAACAGTTCAAAGGTTTCTGTACCCCAGGCATGGGTGAAGCAAACAGCAAAGCCCAGTAAGAAAATTTATGACCCGGGCACCTGGGTGGCTCAGTTGGTTAAGTGACTGCCTTCGGCTCAGGTCATGGTTCTGGAGTCCCGGGATCGAGTCCCACATCAGGCTCCCTACTCAGCAGGGAGTCTGCTTCTCCCTCTGACCCTCCTCCCTCTCATGCTCTCTGTCTCTCAATCTCTCTCGCAAATAAATAAAAGCTTAAAAATGTTTTTAAAAAAATTTATGACCCTATCCACTTCCTCAGGGCAGAGCCCCTCTTTCCTAACATCTATTTGGGAGGAAACCCCTAACTCTCATCTTCTACCTGGGGAGGGAAAGGTGTAGAATGTATGTCCAATGTCAGAATTTTAGAAGGGGCTGCCCAAGGGAACAGTCTGTCTTCATGTGTCCAAGTACTGACAGGAATGGGGAGCCAGATAATTAAAAGAAAAAAAGATAATTAACCATGTGCTAGAATCTGCAGTACTACAGGCACACACTAGGAGAGCTCCAGTACCACAGTTTACTCTACCATGAGAGGCTGCAATATTGTACACACACAACAGGGGGAGCGCCTTGAGTAGAAACTGACAAAACTCTTAAAATAGGCGATTACACACACTAGCCCAGAGAGGATGCCTACCCAGAAAGGGCTTGAGAAGTCTCCATATCTCTAGTCGAGGAGAAAGTCCTCTGTGTTAGAAATCAGGCTGTAAAATCTAGGAGAGTTGGTTGATTCTTCAAATGTCAAAATCCGAAAAACAAGTAACAAGATACACAAAGAAGCAGGGAAACATAACACATTTGAAAGAACAAATTAAATTTCCAGGAACCAAACCTAAGGAAAGAAATACTTAAGTTGCCAAAGAACTAAAAAATATTGTCAGAAAGACCTTCAATGAATTAAAAAGAACAAAGTTAGACAACTAAACAAAATCAGGAAAATGATGCATGAAAAAAATAACAACAAAGAAACTACGAAGAAGAACCAAACAGAAATTCTGGAACTGAAGAATACAATAAATGAACTGAAAATCTCATAGAGGGTTTCAACAGGAGACTTGACCAAGCAGAAGAATCAGTGAACTTGAAGATAGGCCTTTGGAAATTACCAAGGCAGAGGAGCAAAAATAAGAAAGGAATGAAGAAAAATGAAGAGAGCCCTAAGGAACATTTGGGACATCATCAAGCAGAACAATATAATGTGTTACTGGTGTCCTAGAAGAAGGAAAGGAAAGGGTAAGGGAACCTATTTGAAGAGCTGGCCAAAAACTTCCCAAATTTGGGGACAGAAAGGACCTTACAAATTCAAGAATCTCAATTCCAACAAGGATAAGTCAGGAGAGACCTACACCGAAACACAGCATAATCAAACTGTCAAAAGTCACAGATAAAGAATTTTGAAAGTGGCAAGAAAAATGTGACTTGTCACATATAAAGGAACACCTTTTTGATTATCAGATTTCTTAGAAGAAACCCTGCAGGCTAGAAGGGAGTGAGATAATATATTTGAAGTACTGAATGAAATAACTGCCATTATTATAGCCAGCAAAAAAGATTTTCTTCTAAGAACAATGGAGAAATTAAGACTTTGCCAGATTAAAACAAAATAAAAGAAAATAGAAAACTCATCACCACTAGACCTACCCTATAAGGAATGCTGGAAAGAGTCCTACAAGATGAAGCAAAAGGACAATAAAAAGCAACACAAAACCATATGAAAATATAAAATTCCCTTGTAAAAGCAAATATACAGACAAATATAGAATCCTATGGTATTGCAATTTCAGTGAGTAAAACACATAAAACTCTAGTGCAGAATTTTTTTAAAGTGTAAAAAGTAATTATAAATCAATGTTAATGGATATATGTGATATAAAAACAATCTGTGTAATCAATAACAAAATGGGAGAAGGCAGAGATTTGGAGTAGCTTTTACACATGATTGAACTTACCAGTTTACATCAGATTATATAACTAAGATGTTTTGTGTGATTGCAATGATAATCACAAAGGAAATATTGATAAAATATATACAAAGGGAAATGAGAAAGTAAAACATGTCACTGCACATACACAAAGCCAACAAAATACAAATGAAGACAGCAAGAGAGAGAAAGAGACACACAAAAAAGCTACAAGACAGGAAACAAACCAAATGGCAACAGTAAGTCCTTCCCCATCAGTAATTACTCTAAATGTAAATGGACTAAATAAACCAATTAAAGATACAGATTGGCTAAATGGATTTTTTTAAAAAACCAAGATCCAACTATATGTTGTCTACCAGAGAATCGTTTTAAATCTAAGGACACATACAGGGTAGAAGTGAAAGGTGGAAAAAGATATTCTATGTCAGTGGGAGTCTAAAGATAGCAGAAGTGGCCACAGTTATATCTGATAAAATAAAATTTAAGATAAAAACTGTCACAAGGGACAAAGACACTATAATAATACAGGGTCAATTCACTAGAAAGACACAGCAATTAAAAATATATATGGAACCTAACATTAGAGCACCAAATAGATTAAGCAAACACTGACTAAAGGGAGAAAGAGACAGCAATACAATAGTAGTAAGAAACAATACCTCACTTTCAGATACGGATAGAACCACCACACAGTTCAGTAAGGAAACAGAGGACATGAACAACCCTACAGACCAATTATATAAAAACAGACATAATACAGAACACTCCAACCAGTAACAGTGGAATATACATTCTCCTCAAGAGTACCTGGAACATCCTCCAAGATAGACCACACGTTAGGCCACAAAGTAAATATTAACAAATTTAAGAAGACTGAAATCATACAGACTACCTTCTCCAACACAAGGGAATGAAACTAGAAATCAGCAGAAGGAAAACAGGAAGATCCATAAATATGTGGAAACTCAGCAATGTACTCTTAAATTAGTGGGTCAAAAAAGACATCACTAAGAAAATTTAGAAAATATTTAGAGACAAATGAAAATGAAGACACAGCATACCAAAACTTAGGGGATGCAGCAAAAGCAGTACTAAGGAAAGGTTATAGCAGTAAGCACTTATATTTAAAGAAGGAAGATCTCAAATCAACAAACTAACCTAACATTTCAAGGAACTAGAAAAGTAATAATAAACTAAACTCAAAGTTAGCATAAGGATGGAAATAAAGATTAGAGCAGAAATAATGAAACAGAAAAAACAGGGGGAAAATCAGTGGAAGAGTTTACTGAAAAGAGCAACAAAATGGACAAACCATTAAGTAGAATAAGAGAGAAGATTCATAGCTAAAATTGTAAATGAAATAAGAGATATTATAACTGATGTCACAAAAATAAAAAGGATTAAAAGAGACTGCTCTGAATAATTATAGGCCAACAAATTGGATAACCAAGAAAATAAGGATAAACTACTAGAATTATACAACCTATCAAGACTGAATCATGAAGGGCGCCTGGGTGGCTCAGTTGGTTAAGCGACTGCTTTCGGCTCAGGTCATGATCCTGGAGTCCCTGGATCGAGTCCCACATCGGGCTCCCTGCTCGGCAGGGAGCCTGCTTCTCCCTCTGACCCTCCCCCTTCTCATGTGCTCTATCTCTCTCATTCTCTCTGTCTCAAATAAATAAATAATCTTTAAAAAAAAAAAAAGACTGAATCATGAAGAAATTTTTAAAAATCTTAACAGACCTATAACTAGTGAAGAAATTGAAGCAGTATTCAAAAACCTCCCAACAAAGAACAGCCCAAAATCTAGATGCCTTAACTATTAAATTCTACCAGACATTTAAAAGAAGAGTAACACCAATCCTCAAAATCTTCCAAAGGATCAAAGAGGAGGAAATACTTCCAAACTCATTCTGTGAGATCAGCATTACCCTGAAACCAAAACCAAAGATGCAAGAAAATCACAAACCAAATTCCCTGATGAATACTGACACAGAAATTCTAAACAAAATACTCTCAAACCAAATTCAACAGCACATTAAAAGGATCATACACTACAGCCAAGTGAAATTAATACATGGAATGCAAGGATGGTTCAACATATGAAAAATCAATGTAATACACCATATTAACAAAATAAAGGAGAGAAGATGTGATCATCTCAATGCAGATAGAGCATTTGACAAAATTCAATACACTGCCATGATTTAAAAACAAAACAAACTACCTCAACATAGTAAATTAAACCATATATTAAAGGCTCACAGCTAACATCATATGCAGTGGGGAAAGACTGTAAACTTTTCCTCTTAAGATCAAGAAGAGGTCAAGGATGCCCATTCCTTCTAAAGCTATTCAACAAAGAACTGGAAGTTCTAGTCAGAGGAATTAGACAAGAAAAGGAATACAAACTTGAAAGGAAGAGGAAAAATTATCTCAGTTTGCAAATGATTCGATCTTACGTGTGGAAAGCCATAAGGATTCCCAAGAAAAACCGTTAGAATAAATAAACTCAGCAAAGTTACAGGATTCAAAATAACAAAAGATCAGCTGTAATTCTATACATTAACAATGATCAATCTGAAAAGGAAACTAAGAAAATCCCATTTATTAAAGCATAAAAAAAAATACTTAGGAATAAGCTTTAACCAAGGTCAGAGACTTGTACACTGAAAACTACAAAACACTGCTAAAAGAAATCAAAGAAGTTACAAGTAAGTGGGAAGATATCTTGTGCTCATGGTCTGGAAGACTTAATATTGTTAAAATATCCACACCATTCAAAGTAATCTACAGATTCAACACAATGTCCATCAAAATCCCAATGGCATTTTTCAAGATATAAGGCAAAAAAAGTCCTGAAATTCATATGGAGTCTCATAGGACACCAAATAGCTAAAACAATCTTGAAAAAGAAGAACAAGTGGAGGCCTCAGATTCTTTGATTTCAAAACTTAGTACAAAGCCACAGTAATTAAATAATTAAGATAGGGTATACTGACATAAAGATGGATATATAAGGCAAAAGAAAAAAACAGAGTGCCCAGAAATAAACCCTTGCACAATGACCAAATGAGTTTTGGCTAGGGTGCCAAGACTACAATGGGGAAAGAAGTCTCTTCAATAAATGGTGATGGGAAAACTAAATTTCCACATGCAAAAGAATGAAGTCGGACCTATATACAAAAATGAACTCAAAATGGATTAAATACCTAAAAGACAGACCTAAACTCTTACAAGAAAACATAGGGAAAAAACTTTAGGACACCGGATCCGGCAGTGATTTCTTGGATATGACCCCAAAAGCACAGGCAACAAAAGAAAGAATAGACAAAAAAAATTAAAATTACAACAAATTTTAAAACTTCCATGTGTCAAAGGAAACAATCAAAAAGTGAAAAGACAACATACAGAATAGAAGAAAATAACTACAAATCATGTATCTGAAAAGTTATTATCCAAAAGAATATATATGGAACTTCTACAATTCAACAGTGACAACAAAAATAACCCAATTAAGAACTGGGTAAAGAATATGAATAGACATTTCTCTAAAGAAGATATAAAAATGGCTAATAAGCACATAAAAAAAGATACTCAGTATCACTAATCATTAGGGAAATGGAAATCAAAACGATGAGATAGCCCCTTCACACCAATCAGGAAAGGTAGTATCAAAAGAACAGAAAATAAATGTTAGGAAGAATGTGGAAAAGGTGGAACCCTTATGCATGGTTGGTGGAATTGTAAAATGACACAGTCATTATTGAAAACAGTATCTAAATTTTACCTAAAAAAAAAGAATAGATTTGTTACATCATCTGGCAATCCCAACTCTGAGTATATGCCCCAAAGAATTCAAAGTAGGGTCTCAAAAAGATACCTGCGTATCCATGTTCATAGCAGCATTACTCACAACTTCAAAGAGGTAAAAGCAACCCAAATGTCCATCAACAGTTGCAAGAATAAAGAAAACATGGTATATACATACAATGCAATATTATGCAGCCTTTAAAAAAAAAGGAAGGAAATTCTGTCACATGGTATAACATGAATAAATCTAGAGGACACATTAAGCAAAATAAGCCAGTCACAGAAGGACCAATATTGTATGATTTTACTCATATGCAGTCTCTAAAGTATTCAAAAAACATATAATAGTAGGTAGAAAAGTGGTTACCAAAAACTGGGAGGACTTGGGAGGGGAAATAAGTGCTTAATGAGTATAGTTTCTGTGTTACAAGATTAAAAAGTTTTAGAAATCTATAAAACAACAAGATATTTAACACTGCTGAACCATAGGCTTAAAAATGGTTATGACAGGGCGCCTGGGTGGCTCAGTCGTTAAGCGTCTGCCTTCGGCTCAGGTCATGATCCCAGGGTCCTGGGATCGAGTCCCACATCGGGCTCCCTGCTCTGCGGGTAGCCTGCTTCTCCCTCTCCCACTCCCCCTGCTTGTGTTCCTGCTCTCGCTATGTCTCTCTCTGTCAAAAAAATAAAATAAAATCTTAAAAAAAAAAAAATGGTTATGACCGGGGCATCTGGATGGCTCAGTTGTTAAGCGTCTGCCTTTGGCTCAAGTCATGATCCCAGAGTCCTGGGATCGAGCCCCACATCAGGCTCCCTGCTCAGCGGGAAGCCTGCTTCTCCCTCTCCTACTTCCCTGCTTGTGTTCCCTCTCTAGCTGTCTTCCTCTCTGTCAAAAAAATAAAATAAAATCTTAAAAAAAAAAAAAATGGTTATGACAGTAAATTTAACACTATGTGTTTTTTACCGTGATAAAAACAAGATTTAAGCACACACACAAAAGTGAAGGTAAAACACTTTCTTGGACAAACAAAACTTGAAGGAATTTGTTGCTAGTAGATCTGTCTTGCAAGAAATGTTAAAATAACTTCTACAGAGAGAAGGAAAAGGATATAGGTCAGAAATTCGAATATACATAGAGGAAGAATACTAGAGAAGGAATAAATTAAGGTAAAATACTTCCATTTTTTTTTAAAGATTTTATTTATTTATTAGAGAATGAGCAGGGAGGAGGGGCAGAGGGAGAGGGAGAAGCAGACTCCCTGCTGAGCAGGGAGCCCAATGTGGGGCTCGATCCCAGGATCCTGAGATTATGACCTGAACCAAAGGCAGATGCTTAACTGACTGAGCCACCCAAGCACCCCTATTTTTATCATTCTTAATTGATCTAACAGGTAACAGTTTGTTCAAAATAATAGTAGCAACAATGTATTCAATTATATATGCTTATCTAAATGTTTATATATGCTTATGTATATATGAAGTGAATGACAGCAATGATACAAGGGTTGCAACGGCAAATAAATTAGGAAAATTTTGTTATAATATACTTCACTACCTGTGAAGCAGTACATTGTTACTTAAAAGCTAATTGTAAATGTAGTGCAAACTCTGGGGAAACCACTAGAAAAAATAAAGAAAATGCTCAATTGAAACCACAAAAGGCAGAAAAAGAACGGAAGACAAAAATAGGAACAAAGAATGAAGGCAACAATAAAAAATACAGTAACAAAATGGTAGATGCTAATCCAACTGCATCAATAATCACTTTAAATGTCAATGGTCTAAACACTTCAACTAAAAGATTTTCAGAGTAGTTCAAAAACAAGGGAGAGCCAACTATGTGTGGTCTACAGGAAACCCATTTTAAATGTGAAGACATAGATTAAAAGTAAAGGATGGAGAAAGGAATACCATGCCACTTTAGTTGAATGTTTGTGTCCATCTAAAATTCTTATGTTGAAGCTCATCCCCATCATAACAATATCTGGCACTTTGGGATATGATTAAGTCATAAGGGTGGAGCCCTCACAAATGGTATTAGTTACTTTTATAAAAGAGACCCCAGGGAGCTCTCTGCCCCTTCTGCCACGAGGACACAGTGAGAAGTCAGCTGACTCTGAACCAGATATCAAGTCTGCAGGCACCTGGGTCTCGGACTTTCCAGGCTCCAGAACCGTGTGGAGTAAATGTTTGTTGTGTAAGCCACTCGCTCTATAGTATCTGTCATAGTAACTTGAGCAGACTAAGACACATGCTAATAACACCAATGAAAAGACAGCAGAGTAGCTAAATTTCAGAGCAATTAAGTTCAGAGCACAGACTTTGGAGCAAGGAAAGTTATCAGAGATAAAAAGGGGCATTATATAATGATAAGGGGCCCAATACTCCAAGAAGACCTAAAAATTCTTGGCGTGTATATGCGTAAAAACAGAGCACTAAATACTTCAGGCAAAAACTGATATAACTGCAAGGAAAACAGATAAATCCATTATTAAGTTGGAGACTTCAACACCCCTCTATTAGAAATGGATAGATCCAATAAGCAGAAAATCAGTAAGGATATAGTTGAACTCTAAAGTATCATCAATCAACTGGATATAATTGACATACAGAATATGTCATCCAACTAGAAGCAGAACATACATTCTTTTCAAGCTCACATGGGACATTCACCAAGACAGACCACACTCCAAGCCATAAAACACACCTAAAGAAATTTAAAAGAAATCACGCAATGTCTGCTCTCAAACACAATTTAATTAAGCTAGAAATCAGTATCAGAAAGTGGGCTGGAAAATCCCCAAATACCTAGAAATTAAACAACACACTTCTAAATAACACATGCATCAAAGGAGAAACCTCAAGAGAAATTTTTAAATATATCTAACTAAATGAAAATGATAAATACAACTTATCAAAGTTTGTGGTATGCAGTGAGGGCAATGCTTAGAAGAAAAGTTATAGCCCTGGATATGTGTATATGTGTATGTGTGTTTGTAAGAAAAGAAGACAGATTTAAAATCAATAATCTAAGCTTTCACCTTAGGAAACTAGAAAATGAAGAGGAAATTAAATCCAAAGAAAGTACAAGAAAAGGAATAAAAATCCTATTTTATTTTTTTGCAGAAATCAATGAAATTGCAAATAGGAAATCAATAGAGAAAATCAATGAAACAAAAAGCTGGTTCTTTGAAAAGATCAGTAAGTCTCTAGCCAAGCTTAGAAAAAAAGAGAAAAAGCACAAATTACTAGTATCAGAAATGAAAAAGGGGTCATCACTACTGATTCCAGGTATATTAAAAGGCTAATAAAGAAATAATGTGAATCTACACCCACAAATTTGATGGCAATAAAATGGACTAATTCCTTGAAAGACGGAATCTAACAAAACTCACACAAGGAGAAACAGTGTCAGCAGACTTACATCTTTTTAAAAAACTGAATCAACAACTAATAACATACCAAAACAGAAAGCACCAGACCCAGATGGTTGCATGGGTGAATTCTACCAAACATTTAAAGAGGAGATATCAATTCTTTACAATTTCTTCCAGAAAACAGAAGCAGAGGAATACATCCTAATTCACTCTATGAAATTAGCATTGCCCTAATACAAAAACCAAAGACATTACAAGAAGGGAAAACTGCTATCTCTCATGAACACCGGTGATATATTCTCAACAAAATATTAGTAAATTGAATCCAACAGTGTATGAAAAAATTATATACACCGTGACCAAAGTGGGATTCCCAACTGGATCATAGATTCCATGCAATCCCCAATCCCAGCATTTTTTTTCTTTCTTGGATATTGACAAACTTAACCAAAAGTTTATATGGAAGGCAAAAGGCCAGAACAGCCAACACAATAATGAAGAAGAAGAAAGTTGATGGACTAATACTTGCCTACTTCAAGACTTACTATACGGCAACAATAATCAATATAGTATGGAATTGGTGAAAGAATAAATATATAGATGAACAGAACAGACTAGACGGCTCAGAAACAGACAAATACAGTCAACAATTCTTTGACAACAACAGTGCAAGGGCGAAAGGACAATCTTCTTAACAAATGGTGCCAGAACAATTGGACATGCCAAAAATGAATCTAGATAAAAGAGAACCGTATCAACATGATAAAGAGCACTTTTGAAAATCATACAGCTAATATCATACTCAATGGTGAATGACCAAAAGTTTTCCTTCTTGGATGAGGAACAGAAAAGGATGCACAATTTCACCACTACTATTCAACATTATCACAGAGCATTACTACTAGAGCAGTTAGACCAAAAAGCAAAGGAACCCACATTGGAAAGGAAAAAGTAAAACTACATCTATTTACAGAAGACATGATCCTATATATAGAAAATCCTTAAGAATCCATAAGAAAGCTACTGGAGTTAATAAATTCAGCAGTTGAGGGTTACAGGATCATTATATAAAAATCAGTTGGGTTTCATACACTAGCAATGAAGAATCCAAAAAGGAAATTAAGAGATCAATTCCATTTGCAATAAATCTAAAAAAAATAAAATACCTAGGACAATTTTTAACAAATTGGACACCTGGTTCCCGCAGGTGTCCATGTGTCTAGGCTCAGGGGTGGGGGAAAGAAATGGGGGCTTTCCAGCTCCTTTTATTTTCCTTTCCACCTCCTTATATTTATAAGACATGAGAGAAATTAAAGATGACCTAAATAAATAGACATTCCATGTTCATGAATTGGAAGGCTTTATATTAAGATGGCAATAATACTCTAAGCAATCTATAAATTCAATATAATCCCTATCAAAATTCCAACAACTTTTGAAGATATGGAAAATGTGATCCTCAAATTCAAATGTAATTGCAAGGGATCCTGAATATCTAAAACATTCTTTAAAAAAAAAAAAAAAAAAGGTTGTAGGACTTCTATTTCCCAGTTCAAAATACACTGCAAATCTAAACTAATCAAACAGTGTAGGACTGGCATAAGGACAGACCTACAGACCAATGGAAGAGACTGGAGAGTCTAGAAATAAACCCATATATCTGTGGCCAATTTTTGTGAGAAGGGTGAAAGACCAGTGAGGAAAGAATCTCTTCAACAAATGGTGCTGAGACTACTATATTTCCATGCACAATATATATAAAAACTTGGAGCCCTATCTCACACTATATATAAAAATTAACTCAAAAATATGGAGAAATAAGAACCCTTCTGTACTGC
>NC_058403.1:110850548-111141348 GCF_002201575.2 Neomonachus schauinslandi
AAGCAATGAAGTTCTGGGGATCCCAGGGAGAAGATGGCAGAGTAGGAGACCCTAAGCTCACCTCATCCATGGTTACAACTAGATAATACCTACATCAGTGTAAATAACCCAGAAAATGACCTAAAGACTGGCAGAACAGACTTTCCACAACAAATGTAGTGACAAGACCACACTGAAAAGGGAAGGAAGGGTGGAGACAATGTCAGGAGCTAAATGGGACTGTCCAGCAGAGAGCGGGACACCATAGGTACAGAAAGGGGAGAGGACCAGACCCTCACACCAAGCACTCCAGGCACAGGGAACCTGCATGAAAACCAGAGGAGCATAATCTTGTGAGTTCTTTTTTTTTTTTTTTTTTTAAAGATTTTATTTATTTTTTTGACAGAGAGAGACATAGCGAGAGCAGGAACACAAGCCGGGGGAGTGGGAAAGGGAGACGCAGGCTTCCCGCAGAGCAGGGAGCCCGATGTGGGACTTGATCCCAGGACCCCAGGATCATGACCCAAGCCGAAGGCAGACGCTTAACGACTGAGCCACTCAGGCGCCCCAATCTTGTGAGTTCTTAAAATCAGCCAGCTTAACACTTTCAAAATCAGTAGGCTCCACTCGGAGAGACAGGAGGGTGACAAGAAATGGAATCCCCACCTTTAAAGAGACAGCACAAGAAAGAGCCCCACAGAGATACAGCGTAGAAGCATTAGTTTGAAAAAAAGCCTGGAGTATACAGGACAGGGATTTGGTTAATAATTTCAGAGTGCATACTGGAGGAGAAATTTCTCCAGGAACAAAGGAGCTGGAAAGCCCCTATTTCTTTCCCCCACCCCTGAGCCTAGACACATAGACACCTGCGGGAACCAGTGTAGCACCAACATTTCCTATCTAAGTGGCTAACAGCGTGCCCTACCCTTGCATTCTCCTACAGACCTGCCTCCTCCAATATGCCCTTGGCTGGAGCCCATCCAAAGTAATGCCACAAGCCTGGCAGGGTGCAAGCAGGCCCAACAGGAAACAATACCACTCCAAAGTGACTCCTGCCCCAAGGAGAGGGAAAAATAACCACACACACTATTCTGACTGCTCCCCAGCAGTGGGCTGAGGGCAGATATCTGGTCTGACTGCGGGCCCCACCCACCAACAAAAGCTTCTCAGAGGACAACACAGGGAAAGTGCCCTGCAGTTATGTACTACTGCATCTCTGGAGAATGCCTGGTCTAACTCAGCTCAAGCCAAAGGTGGTCTCAGACTGGCCCACTAACAACACAGGGACCAAACCCTGCCCAGAATGGGCAGAGAGCCATTGCAGATGATGGGACTGAAGGCAGAAGCAGCTCAGCCACAACAGTAGGGCACAGGCAACACACACTGGAGAAACCCCTGAAGCACCAGGTTCTGGTGAACAGGAGATAATGCACTGCAGGGCACTACAGAACCTCTTCTTCATAAGGCCACTACTTCCAAGAGCAGGAGACACAGCCGACATTCCTAACACAGAGAAACAGACACAGAGATAGACAAAATGAGGAGACAGGGGACTATGTCCCCAGTAAAAGAAAAGGACAAAATCAAAGCAAACAGAGATAGGTAATATGCCTGATAGAGAATTTAAAGTAATGGTCATAAAAATACTCATGGGACTTGAGAAAAGGGTAGAGGACCTCAGTGAGACTCTCAACGAAGAAAGAACATAAAAATGAACCAATAAGAGATGAAGAACTCAATAACTGAAATTAAAAATACACTCGAGGGAATAAATAGTAGACTATAGGAAGCAGAAAAATGGATCAGTGACCTGGAAGATAGATTAATGGCAAGCAATCAAGGTGAAGAAGAGAGAGAAAAAAATAATAAAAACTGAAAATAAGACATAGGAATGGCCGAGTAATATTCCACCATGTGTTTCTACCACATTCTGTTTATCTAGTCATCTGTTAGTGGACTTGTGGGTTGCTTCCACCTTTTGGCTATTGTGAATAATGCTGCGGTGAAAATTGTTGTAAAGTACATGTTTGAGTTCCTGAATTCAGTTCTTTTGAGTCCAGACCTAAGTGTGGTATTGCCGGGTCATTTGGGAATTATATGTGTAACTTTTGGAGGAACTGCCCATACTGTCTTCTACAGTCACTACACTATTTTACATTCCAAGCAGCAGTACAGAAGGGTTCTTATTTCTCCATATTTTTGAGTTAATTTTTATATATAGTGTGAGATAGGGCTCCAAGTTTTTATATATATTGTGCATGGAAATATAGTAGTCTCAGCACCATTTGTTGAAGAGATTCTTTCCTCACTGGTCTTTCACCCTTCTCACAAAAATTGGCCACAGATATATGGGTTTATTTCTAGACTCTCCAGTCTCTTCCATTGGTCTGTAGGTCTGTCCTTATGCCAGTCCTACACTGTTTGATTAGTTTAGATTTGCAGTGTATTTTGAACTGGGAAATAGAAGTCCTACAACCTTTTTTTTTTATCTATCCAGCAAGGCTATCATTCAGAATAGAAGGAGAGAGAGAGTTTCCCAGATAAACAGAAGTTAAAGGAATGCATCACCATTAAACCAGTGCTACAAGAAATGTTAAAGGGAACTCTTTGAGTGGAAAGGAAAGACCGTAAGCAGGAGTGAGAAAAGTAAAATTAAGTAGATCTATAAAAATCAGTCAAGAGATTCATAAAATAAAAGGATGTAAAGTTTGACACCATATACCTAAAAAAGGTATAGGAGTACAGAAGGGGGAGAGGAGTAAAGAATGGGTTGAAACTTAAGCAGTCATCAACGTAATACAGACTGCTATCTGCAAAAGATGTTATATACAAACCTAATGATAACCACAAATCAAAAATCAGTAATATGCAAAAAATAAAGGAATCCAAGTATATCACTAAACCAGCAAACTGAGAGAAAAGAACAAAAAGGAATAGAGAAGAACTACAAAACCATAAAACAAGTAACAAAGTGGCAATGAGTACGTAAGTACATACCTACCAATAATTACCTCAAATATAAATGGACTAAACACTCCAATCCAAAAGACACAGGGTAACAGAATGGATAAAAAGCAAAACCCATCTATATGCTGTCTACAAGAGACTCATTTCAGATCTAAACACACATGTAGATCGAAAGTAAAAGGATGGAAAAGCATTTACCATGAAAATGGAAGTAAAAAATAGCCAGGGTAACAATACTTA
The DNA here is from genome assembly GCF_002201575.2 of Neomonachus schauinslandi. Taxonomy (NCBI): domain Eukaryota; kingdom Metazoa; phylum Chordata; class Mammalia; order Carnivora; family Phocidae; genus Neomonachus; species Neomonachus schauinslandi. Next base: position 110,853,735 of record NC_058403.1, read on the forward strand.
GACAAAATAGACTTTAAACAAAGACTGTAACAAGAGACAAAGAAGGACACTATATAATTATAAGGGGAACAATCCAACAAGAAGATATAACAATTGTAAATAGTTACACATCCAACATGGGAGCACCCAAATACATAAAGCAGCGAATAACAAACATAAAGGAACTAATCAATAGTAATACAATAATAGGGGACTTTAACACCCCACTTATATGAATGGCTAGATCACCCAAACAGATTAAAATAAAAAAAAAAAAGGGAAACAGTGGCTTTGAAAGACACATTGGACCATATGGATTTAACAGATATATTCAGAATATCCCATCCTAAAACATCAGAGTACACATTCTTTTCAAGTGCACATGGTACATTCTCCAGAATAGATCACATATTAGGCCAGAAACCAAGTCTCAATAAATTCAAAAAGATTGAAGTCATACCCTGCGCATCTTTTTTCTTTCTTTCTTTCTTTTTTTTTTTAAAGATTTTATTTGATAGAGAGAGACACAGCGAGAGCAGGAACACAAGCAGGGGGAGTGGGAGAGGGAGAAGCAGGCTTCCCGCAGAGTAGGGAGCCCAACGTGGGGCTCGATCCCAGGACCCTGGGATCATGACCCGAGCTAAAGGCAGACGCTTAACGACTGAGCCACCCAGGCGCCCCCCTGCGCATCTTTTCTGACCACAACAATGTAAAACTACAAAGCAACCAGAAGAAAAAATCTGGAAAGAGCACAAATACATGGAGGTTAAATAACATGCTACTAAACAATGAATGGGTCAACCAAGAATCAGAGAAGAAATAAAAATACATGGAGACAAGTGAAAATGAAAACACAGTGGTCCAAAATCTTTGTGATCCAGCAAAAGCTGTTACGAGAGGTAAGTGTAAAACAATATAGGCTTAACTCAAGAAGCAAAAAAATCTCAAACAATCTAACTTTACGCCTACAGGAACTAGAAAAAGAATAAACAAAACTCAAAACCAGCAGAAGGAAGAAAATAATAAAGATTAGAGCAGAAATAAAGGACATAGAAACTAAAACAAAACAAAACAAAACAATAGAACAGACCAATGAAATCAGGAGCTGGTTCTTTGAGAAAATCAACAAAATTGATAAACCTTCAGTCAGACAAGAGAGAGAACTCAAAATCAGAAATGATAGAGGAGAAATAACAACTGACACCACAGAAATACAAAGGATTGTAAGAGAATATACAATTTGGACAATCTAGAAGATAAGGATAAATTCCTAGAAACACATACCCTTCCAAAATCAGGAAGAAACAGAAAATGTGAACAAAGCAATTACCAGGAATGGAATTGAATTAGTAATCAAAAAACTCCCAACAAGCAAAAGTCCAGGACCAGATGGTTTCACAGGTGAATTATATGAAACATTTTATTTCATTTTATTTTTAAGATTTATTTATTTGAAGCGGGGAGGGGCAGAGGGAGAAAGTCTCAAAGAGATTCCGCACTGAGCGCAGAGCCAAATACAGGGCTCCATCTCACGACCCTAAGGTCACAACCTGAGCCGAAACCAAGAATTGCCCACTTAATCGACTGCACCACCCAGGCCCCCTATGAAACATTTTAAAGAACAGTTAATACCTATTCTTCTCAAATTATCCCAAAAAACAGAAGAGGAAAGAAAGCTTCTAAATTCATTCTGAGACCAGAATTATCCTGATACCAAAACCAGATAAGTATGCCACAAAAAAGAGAACTACAGGACAGTGTCTCTGATGAACACATATGTTAAAATCCTCAACAAAAATATTAGCAAAACAAATCCAACTACACATTAAAAAAAATCATTCACCACGATTAAGTGGGATTTATTCCCGGGATGCAAGGGTGGCTCAGTATTCACAAATCAGTCAACTTGATATATCAATAAAAGGATAAAAATCATATGATGATTTCAATAGGTGCAGAAAAAGCATGACAAAATACAACATCCATTCATGATAAAAACCCTCAAGAAAGTAGGTTTAGAGGGAACATATACCAACATAATAAAGGCCATATATGAAAAACCCACAACTAACATCATACACAACAGGGAAAAACTGAGAGCTTTTCTCCTAAGGTAAGGAATAGAACAAGGATGTCCACTCTCACCACTTTAATTCAACGTTGTACTGGAAGTGCTAGCCACAGCAATCAGATAACAAAAAGAAATAAAAGGCATCCAAATTGGTAAAGAAGAAGTAAAACTTTCACTATTTGCAGAAGACATGATATTATTATACAGAGAACCCTAAAGACTCCACCAAAAATCTACTAGAATAAATGAATTCCGTAAAGTTGCAAGATACAAAATCAATATACAGAAATCCACTGCATTTCTATATACTAATAATGAAGCTGTAGAAAGAGAAATTAAGAAAATAATCCCATTTATAATTGCACCCAAAATAAAATACCTAGGAATAATCTTAACCCAGGAGGAGAAAGACCTGTACTCTGAAAACTATAAAACACTGATAAAAGAAATTGAAGATGACACAAAGAAATGGCAAGATATTCCATGCTCATGGATTGGAAGAACAAATATTGTTACAATGTCCATACCACCCAAAGCAATCTATGAATTTAATGGAATCCCTATCAAAATACCAACAGCACTTTTCACAGAACTAGAACAAACAATCCTAAAATTTGTATGGAACCACAAAAGACCCCAAATAGCCAAAGGAATTTTGAAAAAGAAGAAGAAACCTGGAGGTATAATAATCCTGAATTTTTCAAGATATAGTACAAACCTGTAGTAATCAAAACAGTATGGTACTGGCAGAAAAACAGACACATAGATCAACAGAATAGAATGGAAATAAACCCAGAAATAAAACCATGATTATATGGTCAATTAATCTTTGACAAAGGAGACAAAAATATGCAATGAGAAAAAGACAGTCTCTTCAACAAATGGTGTTGGGAAAACTGGACAGCCACATGCAAAAGAATGAAATTGGCTTTCTTACATCATACACAAAAATAAACTCAAAATGGATTAAGGATCTAAATGTAAGACCTGAAACCATAAAAATCCTAGAAGAGAACACAGGCAGTAATTTCTCTGACATTGGCTATAGAAATGTTTTTCTAGGTATGTCTCCTGAGGCAAGGGAAACAAAAGCAAAAATAAACTGCTGGGCTATATCAAAATAAAGCTTCTGCACAGCGAGGGAAACAATCAACAAAACTAAAAGGCAACCTACTGAATGGGAGAAGATATTTGCAAATGGCATATGCAATAAAGGGTTAATATCCGAAGTATATAAAGAACTTATAAAAACTCAATGCCCACTAAAAAAAGAAAAACAACAAATCCAAAAAACCCCTCAATGTCCAAAAAACAAATAATCCAATTAAAAATGGGCAGAAGACATGAACAAACATTTCCAAAAAAGATAAACAGATGACCAACAGATACATGAAAAATGCTCAACATTACTTATCATCAGAGAAATCCAAGTCAAAACTACAATGAGATATCACCTCACACCTGTCAGAATGGTTAAAATCAACAACACAAGAAACAAAGGTGGGTTGGGGAGGATGTGGAGAAAAAGGAAGCCTCTTGCGCTATTGTTGTGATTGCAAACTGGTGCAGCCACTCTGGAAAACAGTATGGAGGTTCCTCAAAAAGTTAAAAACAGAACTACCCTACAATCCAGCATTCACACTACTGGGTATTAACCCAAAGAATACAAAAACACTAATTCAAAGGGATACATGCACCCCAATGTTTATAGCAGCGTTATTAATAATAGCCAATGGGGCACCTGGGTGGCTCAGTTGTTAAAGGTCTGCCTTCGGCTCGGGTCATGATCCCAGGGTCCTGGGATCGAGCCTCGCACTGGGCTCCCTGCTCGGCAGGAAGCCTGCTTCTCCCTCTCCCACTCCCCCTGCTTGTATTCCCTCTCTTCGCTGTGTCTCTGTCAAATAAATAAATAAAATCTTTAAAAAGAAAAAATAGCCAAGATATATGGAAGCTGCTCAAGTGTCCATTAACTGATGAATGGATAAAGAAAATGTGGTGTATATATACAATGAAATAGTGTTCAGCCATAAAAAAGAATGAAATCCTGTCATTTGCAACAACATAGATGGAGCTAGAGAGTATAATGCTAAGCAAAAGAAGTTAGAGAAAGACAAATACCATATGATCTCACTCATATGCAGAATTTAAGAAACAAACGAGCAAAGGGGGGAAAAAAGAGAGAAAAGCAAACCAAGAAAAAGACTCTTAACTATAGAGAACAAACAGAGGGTTAACCAGAGGGGAGGCTGGTGGCGAGATGGGTGAAAATAGGTGATGGGAATTAAGAAGTACACTTGTCATGATGAACCCCTGGTGATTAAAATAAAAACTTTTAAAAAATGCAATTCAAAAACAGGAAAAATTCAATCATATTGTTTTGGAATGAATACATAGGTGGTAAAACCTAATATGATTATCATAAGCCTGGCTGATTACTTCCAGTGAGGAATGTATTATGATCCAGAAGGGTACACAGTAGTTTCTGGGGCACCAGTACTGTTCTATTTCTTGAACTGGGTGCTTCCAGAAATATGTATCTTGGATACTTTTTGTATACATATGTTATACTTCACATTAAAAAAAAAAAAACGGGATGGTAAGGATAAAACACCAGTCCACACAGATGAATACAGATAGAAAAAAACATAGTTATGTTGACTGGTTCATAACCATAAACCCTAAAGGGAGGTTTGGGCTGCCAGGTAATCATACATTTGCCCACTAACTCTCCTAGAAATATTTTATACCTTTCTGTTCTGAAACCTCCAGCATCTCCTCTCCCATCCTCATCTTCAGTTAACTATTGTTTCCTACTTCACTGAGAAAAATGGAAGTAAAGACAACTTCCACAGACTTACCACCATAAATACCCATGTCCCAGAATTTTGCACCCACATATTCTACCTTCCCTCAGAGCTCAACTCTCCATGCTACCATCCTAAGGCTAATCCACCTATTTGTGCACCAGATCCCATTCCTTCTTGCCTTCTCAAAGACAGTATTACAGCAACTCTCCCATCTGTCACCCATATCATCAATTTCCTTCAGTAAACGTGCTACTATGTCTTAACCCAACTTCTCCACCAACTGCTACCACATTTCTTCCGCTTTTAGTTAAATTTCTTGAAAAAGTTGTCTGCAGTTACTGTCTCTGATCCTTTTCCTTCCATTCTCTCCTAAACCCACCACAATCTCGGGTTTTTGGCTGGTCAAAACTGCTCATCAAGATAATCAGTAACTTCTTTTTTTTTTTTTTTTAAAGATTTTATTTATTTATTTGACACAGAGAGACACAGCGAGAGAGGGAACACAAGCAGGGGGAGTGGGAGAGGGAGAAGCAGGCTTCCCGCGGAGCAGGGAGCCCGACGCGGGGCTCGATCCCAGGACCCTGGGATCATGACCTGAGCCGAAGGCAGATGCTTAACGACTGAGCCACCCAGGCGCCCCCAAGATAATCAATAAATTCTTATGGTCAACTGTTGGCTCTCATCTTCCTTATTTATCAGGAGCACGTGACACAGGTTGTATCACTCCTTGCTCTTTGACAGATTTGCATCACTTTGGTTTTTGGCAAAGCACTCTTTTCTGATTTTCCCCTTATATATAAACCGGTCATTCCTGCTCCATCTCCACTGCTGGCTGATTCCTCTTCTTCCTTACTTAATATTGGAATATCCCAGTATGTCTTTGGTATTCTTCCATCCACCTATACTCATTCTCCTGGTACTGTCATTCAGACTCATGATTTAAATACATCTTTATACAACACCTCCAGTTCAGATCCTTCTCTTAAACCCCAGACTCATTTATAATGTCTACTAGACATCTGAAATTCCACATGTCCAAAACTAATTTCCCCAATTTTCCCCCAAAACCTGCTCCACCACTTATTAACCATCCTTATCTCTATTTAAGGCAATGCCACCCTGTTGCTAAGACCAAAAACTCTGGCGTCATCCTTGTTTTCTCTCCCCCAATCTAGACCATTAATAAATCCAGGGTATTTCCATCTTCCAAATATATCCAGAATTTAAGATTTCTTCACCTCCTCCACTGTTACCACTCAGTCCAAGCCACATTCATATCTCACTTGGATTATTGCAATGGCCTCTTGTCTGTTTATACCCTTGACCCTCTACACCCTATTCTTAACGTAGCAGCAGAAAGACCCTTTTAACATTTAATTTACATATTACCTTTCCCCTGCTCAAAATCCTGTAATGGCTACTCATCTTACTCAGATGAAAAACCAACTATGCATGCCCAGGACAATATAAACCTTTTCTTTTCTGGGTTTAGGAAGCATAAAAATAAACATGATTCCTAAAGCCAATCCTCAAACCACTTCTGGCCTAAGAATAACTTTTACTTACTCCACACTGAATGAGGACAGTGCACTACATTTTTATAAATGTCTCTGTTTATTCCTTTTAACATGTGGTTTTTCCTATTTTTTGTTAATGTTATATTTTTAATAAAATAACCGTTATTGTAAATGGAAGGTTTTTTAAAACACTTTATCACTTGCAAAATAAAGTTTTGGTAGAACTAAATTTTAATGCCTTCACCATTTCTCCTCTCTATGCATTTTTATCTGAACTAAAAACCAGAACACTTTTACTGGTATATGGAATTGAAAAGTCTGGGGCTACTAGCCAAAAGGGTTTAACAAGCATGTACTAAAGCATAGGTAAGGAGAAATTATACTGACTAGATTATTAGACCCCTCCCCAGCTCTGTCAGGACTAGCTGTGTGACATTAAAGTTTTTTGCCTCTCTGATCCTCTCTTTCCTCATCCATAATGCCCATTAAAGTACCCATTTCATAGAAATAGGAAAATTAAATGAGTTGATACATTTAAAATATATTGACACATAATAGCCACATGTGTGTTTAGTTAGTACAACATATTAACTACATATTTAGTTAATGCAATGTTAATACAGTAGTGTATGGTGAGAGAGAGTGCAAGGAGGGTTAGTGGGAGTGGATCATATTAACGCACAGAAGTATTTTATCCATTTAGGTTCAGAACTGCTGGCATATGGTGATAATAAAAAGCATTCTGGTCAGATTCATTATTGTTTGTAAATTCTCTGCAGACCATTTACCCTACCCCCTTCTTGCCTTCACCAGCATACACCACAGCAAAAGACCATCTCTCACATTCACTCACTATTAACAGAGTAATAGGCATAGTATATGGCAAGGACTCAGAAGGCAGTATTAGAGTAAGGTCACCACGTATTCTTAAATAAACTAATGGTGATTATTTAGAGAATAAAAATATTCACTTACCTTTTTTGAATTTATGTACGGGGAGTTTCTTAAGTTGATCTTTACGAAGTCTGTTTCTTCTAGCTCTATGTCTGTCCTGGATGAATTTTGTAATCTAAAAATAAAGAAACAAAAAACAAATCAGATATTAAACATGCAAATAGAAAATGGCCATTAAAATAACAGACATGTTTCTGGATAGCTGCTGTAAATCAATTCAATTTACTTAAACCCCAATTGCAATATCATTAATTGAAGCACTAATTACATAAGTGAATAGTTCACCTCAAATTATCCTTTGAATTTTTAATCATTGACCTAAGTTATCTTTATCTACTCCAACAGAAACATTATAAATAACACAGAACTGTTTGTTTGTAAATATAAATGATAGACCACAGGTTACAAAGACTCCACTGGATCAAGAAGAAGGCAGAGTTGAAATTTCTATAAGTTACAAACTAATAAAGTTTTCAAACATACATTTATTAGCCACTGCACTTCCAGTTGTAAGCAGCAAACTGAATAGAAGTATACAAAACACCTGTACTACAAATACTCAGAAATGCTGGATAAAATATGCAAAATATTTCCAAATATAAGTGACTCTGCTTGCAAGAATGAAAAGGAAGTCTACAGGGCCAGAGCCAAATGCCCAAAGTTACATCCATAAAACGGAAATTCTGATAAATTTGACTGTATCAATGTTAAGGACTTCTATCCTCAAAAGACACTTAAAAAATAAAAGACAAACCACAGACTGAGAGAAAAGATTTGCAAATTGCATATTTGATAAGGGATTTGTATCCAGAATTTATGAAGAACTCAAAACAATAAAAAAAAAAAACACAAGCAAACCAATAGAAAAAAAAAATGGACAAAATATCTGAATAAATGCTTCATCACAGAAGATAGCTGCATGGAAAATAAGCACTGGAAGAGATACTCAACATAATTAGTCAATGACAAATGACAGTTCAAATCACAAATGCCACTATACACCCCATGAAAATGACTAAAATTAAAAAGAGTAACTATGGGGCGCCTGGGTGGCTCAGTCGTTAAGCATCTGCCTTCGGCTCAGGTCATGATCCCAGGATCCTGGGATGAGCCCCGCATGGGGCTCCCTGCTCCGCGGGGAGTCTGCTTCTCCCTCTCCCACTCCCCCTGCTTGTGTTCCCTCTCTTGCTGTCTCTCTCTGTCAAATAAATAAAATAAAATAAAAACCTTAAAGAAAAAAAAAAAAGACTAACTACATCAAGTGTTGGCCAGGAAGCAGAGGAACTGGCGCTGTGATATGCTACTGGTATAACCCCTTGAGAATGCTGATGGCTTTTTTATAACTTTAAACACACATTTACCATATGACTCAATCATCCCACTTCTACTTTTATTTACCCAATGGAAATGAAAGTACCAATTCATATAGCAACTTGTACACAAATGTCCATGTCAGCTTTATTTGTAATCTCCAAAAACCAGAAACAACTCAAATGTCTATCAACAGGTAAATGGATAAACTGTGATATATTTATATAATCAAATATAACTGGGTTAAAAAAAATGAATCAATACACTCAATAAAATATATGAATCTCAAAATAATCATCCTGAGAAAAAGAAGGCAGACACAGAAAAGTACATAATATGTAACTCCATGTGTATAAAGCTGAAAAAAATGGCAACTAATATATAATGACCAAAAGCAGATCTGTGTTAGGGATGGGGGGGTGGGAAAAGGATGAGGACATGAAGGGGTGAGAGCGAGGGATGATTATGAAGCTTGAGGAAGTTTTTTGAGTTGACTGATATTTCAGTATCTTGATTGTGGTAGCGATTTCACAGGTAGGCATGTGTGTGTGTGTGTGTGTGTGTGTGTGTCTCAAAACTTACCAAATTGTATAATTTAAATATGTGCATTTATTATATGTTAATTATACCTCAAAAGTGATTATTAAAAAAACTGAATAGGAACCACTAGAATAACAACCCTATAATTTAAGTTTTTAAACCAGTAGGAGAAAGACCGAGAGAGTTGAGTAATCCAAATCTGCAAAGAAGAAAAAATAATAAAAAGTAAGCAATAGAAATTATTCCAAATATATGTGTAATCACAAAAATATAAGTAGATTAAATTCACCAGTTTTTTTTTTGAAGAGTACATCATATTGGATAAAGAAAAAATTCCAACCATATGCTATTTATGAGACAAAAAATTAAAACTTAATGACACATTAAGAAAAATATAAAGGTAAAAAATAAAGGAATAAAGATATACCATGGCAATACAAGAAAAAGAAAAATTGATGTATCAAGTAAAACAACTTAAGACAAAAATCATCATTAGGAGGTAGTCATGACAACGATTAAAAAAAAATCCTAGAAAAACAACAAAATTATGGGCATTCACGAGCTCAGTAATTTATAGTTGAAGCAGAGAAAAAAATTAGACTACAGACCTATGCTGCCCAATATGATAGCCACTAGGCACTTGAAATGTGATTAGTTATCATTTGAGATTTGCTATAAAAGTATAAAATATACACCAGATTGTAAATACTTAGTAAATGTAAAATATATTTTATAGTTATTTGTATTAACTGAATGTTGAAATACATTTTAGATTTATCAGGTTAAATTTAGTATTTAAATTAATTTCACCTGTTACTTTTTATCTTTTTAATTTGGCTACCAAAAAATTTAAAATTACAATAAATGTGGCTTCACAGTATTGTTCTATTGCCTAGTATTGTTTTAGAAAACACAAGAGTACAAAAACTGTAGAGAACTGTGATGATTGCACAATTCTGTGAATATACTAAAGACCACTGAATTACGTACTTTTAATGGGTCGATTTTATGTTATGTGAATATCTCGATAAAACGGTTTTAAAAATATTTTTTGAAAAAAGACTATACAAAACAGTTGCACAAGCGCAAACTAATGTACATACCTAGAACCCTGCACTCCATAATTCTTTTCACATATGTGGGGGATGTTCACAAAATTTAGCCACAAAGCAGGTCTTTGGAAATAACCAAAGAATCTATTAACATACAGTGTCTTCTGACCACAATAAAACTGAATTAGAAATCAATAGAAAAAGAAGATATGGAAAAAATATATGTATTTTGGAAATTTAAAACTTTATTAAAATAGTTCAGATGTCACAGAAGAAATCATAGTGGATATATGATCATGGAGAAATACGATCATGAGAAATAAGATCATGAACTGGCAAACAGAGGCAGGTGGAGTACCTAACACAGTGGAGAAAGAAATACAACTTTTTGCTGAACCATAGAATTAGATTACCTTACCCACCCAGATACAAACAAAACAACTCTAGAATGGGACAGGCCTTCCCTTCACCCAGTCCTAGAATGCAAGAACTAGTCCTGGATGAGGTGGAGATAGGTTAATCCCAAGAGAAAGGTGGAGCTGAGCAAAACATGCCCTAGGTTGATTCTTCCCAAATACAACACACAGATCAGATATGTCCTCTCTCCTAAGACCAAATGAGTGAAAGGGTAAAGAAGGGCTAGGAGTTATAGTAATTGAGTTCTCCCTTCTTGATCGAAACATCAAGAGTGGTAAAGAAACATCCTATATAACAAAAAAAAATTTTTAATGTAAACCAAATTAAAATACAAATATTCCTTACCAAAAGCTATGAGTTGCAGCTAAAGTAATTGTTAAACAGAAATTTATAACCTAAATGAGTATACCAGAAAGAAAAATATTAATAAGCATTCAGCTGAACAGGCTAGAAAAAGAAAAGCAATCTTACCCAAATAAAATAGAAGAAAGAAAATTATGCTAAGAGCAGAAATTCATGAACAAATTGTGTTGGGAGAAGTGGACAGCCACATACAAAAGCATGAAACTGGACTACTTTCTTACACCATACACAAAAAATTGCACAACATTACTTGACCATCAGAGAAATACAAATCAAAATCACAATGAGATATCACCTCACACGGTCAGAATGGCTAAAATTAACAACTCAGGAAACAACAGATGTTGGTGAGGATGCGGAGGAAGGGGAACCCTCCTACGCTGTTGGTGGGAATGCAAGCTGGTGCAGCCACTCTGGAAAACTGTATGGAGGTTCCTCAAAAAGTTGAAAATAGAGCTACCCTACGACCCAACAACTGCACTACTAGGTTTTTATTCACAGGATACAAACGTAACGATATGAAGGGGCACATGAACCCCAATGTTTACAGCAGCAATGTCCACAGCAGCCAAAATATGGAAAGAGCCCAGATGTCCATCGCGAGATGAATGGATAAAGAAGATGTGGTGTGTGTGTGTGTGTGCACACGCACATATACACACACACACACACACACACGAATATTATTCAGCCATCAATAAGAATGAAATCTTGTCATTTGCAACAACATAGATGGAACTAGAGGGTATTATGCTAAGTGAAATAAGTCAGAGAAAGAAAAATACCGTAGGATTTCACTCATATGTGGAATTTAAGAAACAAAACAGATGACTATGGGGGAAGGGAAGGAAAAATAAAATAAGATGAAAATTGAGAGGGAGGCAAACTGTAAGAGATGCTGAACTCCAGGAAACAAAATGAGGGTGGCTGGAGGGAAGGGGGTAGGTGGAAGGGATAACTGGGTGATGGGCATTAAGGAGGGCACTTGTAATGAGCACTAGGCCTTATATGCAACTGATGAATCACTAAATTCTACATCTGAAACTAATGAAAAAAAAAAGAGCAGAAATTCAGGAGATAGATAAAAAAATAAAGTGAAGACTTTAGAATTTAACTTCCACTGGAATCTAAGCTGCTTTACATCAGGCATTTTTACCAGTTTGGTTCACTGATGAATCTTCGGACCCCATAGCAGTGCATCATAGATGCAAAATAAATATTTGTTGAGTGAAAGGAACAAGAGAAAACCCTCAAGGTCTACTTCTTTGAAAGACAAAACAGATAAACTTCTGATAACACTGTGAAAGGCATGGACAAATATGAATAAAGAGAACTCATTTCACATACAGTAGAAATTCTCTTTAAAAAAAATTCTCTTTAAATTGTTATGTGAGTAGCACTCGATTCCACTATACTTGAAAATAGATAAAATAGACAATTTCTTAGAAATATAATCTAGGGGGAGCCTGGGTGACTCAGTCGGGTAAGTGTCTGACTCTTGATTTCGGCTCAGGTCATGATCTCAGGGTTGTGAGATCAAGCCCTATATCGGGCTCCACGCTGGGCGTGGTAGTAGAAAAAGCAGACAACCATCTGAATGTCCAGGTAACTATGAAAAAAGTCAACAGGCCTAGATGATTTTGTAAACAACCTTCACCAAAAAGTAATATATAATCCCAACTTTATCAAAAGCTGTTTTAGAAAACAGAAAATAAGGGTTACTAGTTTTATGGGGCTAGTTTTATCTTGTCTAGTTATTTATTTGTAACTGCTTATAAGTGGACCCATGCGGTTCAAATCCATGTCGCTCAAGGGTCACCTGCATGGCAAAATACACATAACATTAAACTTACTATCTTGACCATTTTTAAGTGTACGGTTCTGTGGCATTAAGTACATTCACACTACTGTGCTACCATCACCGCCATCCATCCATAAAACTCTTTCCAACTTGCAAAACCGAAACCCTGTATTCATTAAACAATAATTCCCCACCCTCCCCTCCCTACAACCCCTGGCAACTACCAATCTACTTTCTGTCTCTGAAATCTGACTACTCTAGGTACCCCACATAAATAGAATCATACAGTATTTGTTCTTTTGTGACTAGCTTATTTCAGTTAGCATGTCTTTAAGGTTCATCTACATTGCACATGTATCAGAATTCCCTTCGTTTTTGAAGCTAACATTCCATTGTATGTCTATACCACATTTTGTTTATCTGAAAACCCATTTTGTTCATCCACTGATGGACAATTTGGTTGCTTCCACCTTTGGGTATTACAAATAATGCTATTATGAACAAAGGTGTACAAATATCTGTCCAACTCTCTGTTTTCAAATCTTTTGGGTATGCACCCAAAGTGGAGTTGCTGGATATAATAATTTGTTTAATTTTTTGAGGACTTGCCATACTGTCTTCTACAGTGGCTACTCCATGTGCTCATGGGATTGTCCAGTTTTGATGTCAAGATTATTCTAGGGGTGCCTAGGTGGCTCAGTACGTTAAGAATCCAACTCTTGATTTCGGCTCAGGTCATGATCTCAGGGTTGTGAGATTGAGCCCTGCTGAGTATGGAGTTGGCTTAAGATTCTCTTTCTCCCTCTCCCTCTCTCCCTCCTCTCTTGCTCCCTCACCCTCTCTCTCTATCTCTCTCCCTCCCTAAAAAACAAAACAAAATAATCCATTTAAAAAAAAAAGATTATTCTGGCCCCATAATACTAAAACTTGCCCTTATCTGGACATTCAAAATGCTAGTATTTTATTTAGGATTTTTGCATCTGTACAAGTGTAGAACTAACTGATCCGTATTAGAAATCTGAGTAATCCAAAATGCAAAGCCAAAATTTATACATTATAATCAAATACAAGGATTTTTAAAATTTACAAAATAATGTAATCCAACATAAAAAGAGAGTAAAAGAGAAAAAAACCAATGATCATTACAACAGATAAAAGACATATAATTCAGCACCCATTCATCATTAAATAAGGAAAAAGAAAATTTTGGTTTATTTCTAATCCTTATACAGTTTTTTTTCTCTCAATTTATCAGAAAAGACAGCATACTGTTAAATAGGAGGTTCAACAGTAAGTAGCCTTTTTTTGTTTTTTCTGACTTTCTAGGGAAGTCTCCTAGTAAGTTAACCATTTAATGATGTTCATTTTCAGTTTTTAGTCAATAATCTTTACTGATTTAAGGGTATTTACATCTACTCCTACTCTGCCAATGGTATTTTTTGTTATTCTTTCTATTTTTTTGCTCTATACTGAAAACCTCAAGGAATCAATAAATTCAAATTACCGGAGTAGAATTCAGCAAGTTTGTAGATACAAGATTAATATATAAAAATGAAGTCCAGTGTCCAAATCTTGGTTTCTAAATATAACTCTTCAGTAAAAGAAACCAGGGCTCCTTGAAGAAATGTCTAATTCTAGGGCTGGGGCAAGAAAAATATGAGTCTGAAGCTTCTTATAGTACCAGATACTGAAGAAGTGATTAGAAAAACTAAAGGACGCATCAAATCAAAGGGACAAATGACCCATCTTGACAGAGCTCTCCCTGGCCAAAGTTCAAAATTTGAACAAGATAAACGAGTAACATGGTATTGGATTATAACCCAAAGTATAAAATAAATATACAGGAGCACATATTAATACAAATAAATGATTGAAGAAATAAATAAATGCCAAGAAGAGGCACATCTTTCTTACAGAAGAATTCCAAATAATGTATATAGTAAATACTCTCTCCTACTCCCCACTCCAGATATTGTCTGCCCCTCCCCACCTTTAGGGTGTGCTATACAAGTGCCTCACTTCCGAAGTAAGGATAGAATAGAAAATGAGAAAATTATTAACTTTATAAAAAAGGGGGAAAACCTGGCTTAACCAAGGAATGAATGTTAATACCATTAGTGATGTTATGCAGATACCATGTACACCCTGCCATAAGAAGAAGGGCACTTCACCTCTGTTTTTAAAAACTTATTACCGCCTCCCCAAAAAAACCTATAACCCAGTGTAATCATAAGAAAAACATCAGATTGAGGGACATTCCACAGGATACGTGGCCAAGACTCCCCAAGACTGTCAAGGTTATGAAAAACAGAGAGAGACTGAAACTGACAGACTGTCAGAGAACAGAGGAGCCTGGGAAGACATGCTAACTAAATAAAATGTGGTGCCCTGTTTTGGATCCTGGAACAGAAAGAGAATATTAATGGAAACACTAATGAAATCTATACAAAGTCTGGAGTTTATTTACTAGTAATGTACCAAGGTTAGTTTCTCAGTTTTGACAAGTGGACCAGGGTAATGTAAAATGAGGGAAACTAGATGAGGAATGTACAAGAACGCTCTTTTTTGCAATTTTTCTGTAAATCTTAACATTATTAAAAAATTAAAAGTTTGTTTTTAAAAAACTCAATAATCTTCTTGTATCCTAATAATAACCACTTAGAAAATGCAATTTCGAAAGTCTAACAAAAGGGGCGCCTGGGTGGCTCAGTCGATTAAGCCTCTGCCTTCAGCTCAGGTCATGATCCCAGGGTCCTAGGATCAAGTCCCACATAAGGCTCCCTGCTCAGCAAGGAGTCTGCTTCTCCCTCTACCCCTCCCGCCTGCTTGTGCTAATAAATAAATAAAATCTTAAAAAAAAAAAAAAAAGTCTAACAGAAGACATGCAAAATGTTTACAGAAAAAAAATTATTAAATTGATGGATATAAAAGATCTAAATAAAAAATACCACAGCATCACAGAAAGACTGAACATTTCAAAAATGGCTTTTACTCTCCAAATTAATCTATAATGTCCATATAATAATAAACTGGAATATTCTGAATGTTATTATAAATATTCTTTATAAAAAATAAAGTGAGAATACTGGGATTGTTTTATATGGTTGTGATTCTCTTTTAGTATCTATCTTAATACAGAGGTTTTCTCTTATCTGCTTCTGCCTTCAATTTGTTTTTGTATCACAAACCATGTAGCTTTTAGAAACTTCCACTTTAAACCCTGAGAGAATGTGGGTGACAAAAGGCAAATAATATCTTAGTATTATTATGAAAATAATTCTGACTTCACAGACCCATTAAGAGTCCTGGGACCATATTTTGGTAGCCACTCTTTTATAGATAATGTGTCATCACCCTTAACCTCAAGCATTCATGCTATTCTTTATTTACATTTTGATATGAAAATTTTCAAATACAGAGAAGAATTGAAGAAATTTTATAATACCCATATACCCACCACCTAGATTCTACAATTAACATTGTATTACACTTTTTTTTTTTTTTTAAGATTTTATTTGACAGAGAGAGAGACAGCGAGAGAGGGAACACAAGCAGGGGGAGTGGGAGAGTGAGAAGCAGGCTTCCCGCAGAGCAGGGAGCCTGATGTGGGGCTCAGTCCCAGGACCCTGGGACCATGACCTGAGCCGAAGGCAGACGCTTAACGACTGAGCCACCCAGGTGTCCCTATATTACACTTTTTATCACCTATCTTTCCATCCCTCTATTTACCCATCAAAACACCTCTTTCTCATTTTTTTTCAATGCACTTCAAAGTAAGTTGCAGATAATCAGTATATGTCTCCCCAAATACTTTAGCATATGTAACATCAGTTAGAGCTTAGTATTTCTTTTACAGTATTTTTTTTCCTTAGGTAAAATTTCTATACAATGATACGCAAAAAATTTAAGTGTACAGACATTTGTGCAACCTCTCTCAAGATACAGAACATGACTTAGCCCCAAAAAGTTCCCTCATACCCTTCTCAGTAAATCCCTTACCCCCTTCTTCCTAGCCCCCCAGAAGCAATCACTGTTCTGATTTTTCTACCCAGATTATCTTCACCTTTTCTAGACCCAATCATATAAATGGACTCATACAATATGTACCCCTTTATGTAAGGCTCCTCTCACTCAATACAATGTTTTTTAGAACCATCCATACTATTTTTAAAAATATATTTAACATTAATTTACCTACCATGAAAATGACTATCAAGATGAGACAGATGCCCACTATGATAAGGAAGGGGATTAGATAGTATTCCAGAGGAAGACTAAATTCTGGAACTAAGATAATGTGGCCCCTAGAAGAAAACAAAAATTAGTAATTGAGAAATACTAAGAGTTGCCAAATTATGATGTTAATTAAAAACAAAAACATTGTTTAAAAGGCATTTAGACATTACAATTCAATCCACTATACACATCTCATCTTCTAATACAGGATTTCCAATAATTTAAGAGATACGTTCTCCATCTTTGTTTCTTCTACGTATTTGCCAAAATAACTTGCCTACATAATTAAAGAAGCTTTTAGACTGGGTACAGGAAATCTGCCAATCAATACTTACTGTGTCCATCCTGGAAACATGTTATTTACTGAATTTAGTAACCTGGGCAAAATTCTGCATATTTTACATGCAAAATCAGCATTCAAACAATGGTAGTACCTTGGGTACTATGTCACCAAAACCCCCACCCCAATGTCCATATTTATCCTATTCATTGGTTCCTCCTATGGTAAAGCTCTGAAGCCACTATTAACAGAAATATCTTCCCTCCTCCCTATATGTTTTACATGAACTTCTTATACCAGGTACAGTGGACATAGCCCCTGTACTCTATATTCATCTGTGAGATAAGGAATACAAAACTGGTAAAGGAATTAATAAGAACTGTAGCTTCCTCCCTATTCTCCACCCTCCCCATTGCTTGACTGGAAAAAGCTTAAAAAAAAAAAAAAAAGTATACGTTGTGGGGAAGGGATGGAGAATTCTACCTGCCTTGTTCCCCTTTGTTATTAACCATGTTATTACTTATGGTGGAATTACTATTACAAAAATTGACAGGGACTCCTGAAATGAAACTGTGATCAGAATAGGCATGCTACTGGGGCGCCTGGGTGGCTCGGTCAGTTAAGTGTCTACCCTTGGCTCAGGTCATGATCTGGGGGTCCTGGGATTGAGCCCCACATGGGGCTCCCTGCTCAGCGGGGAGTCTGCCTGTCCCTCTTCCCCTCACCCTACTCATGCTGTCTCTCTCTCTAATAAATAAAATCTTAAAAAAAAGAAAGAATGGGCACACTATTTTTGTTGTGTGAGCAAATTTTACATGGCTGCAAAAGCCTGCATTAGAAAATATCTTCAGTGTGGGGAAGGGCCTGTGTAATGGTAATAGGACAGCTCTCTCCATTGTACTCTTGTGCTACCGACTAGTATGGTGCCAGTAACACTACACTGTAACCCATTGCTGGGTGATTTTTAGGCAGTGAAGCCGGCTACTTCATAACACAAGGGTTAAATGCAAAACAAAAATTCTCAATAAAAGGGAAATAAAAACTGGTCAATTCCTTCCCCCACACAGAGATGTTTAGGACACCATAGGACTTAAGAAAAATAACATGAAATCAAATTAAGCAATTTTTAAGTCTTCATGCTATTATTTATTATATTCATATGTAGAGGGCTCTATCAAGCTTTACCAAATACAAAAACAAATAAAAAAGATAATGCAAGGAATTTCCCCCCCAATAAGTTAAATATTTTCCCCAAACTGCTGAGAATGCTAGAAAAAAAGTAGCTTTTTATTTCAATCACTTTCCAGCAGAACAGGGGATGACAAAAGATTTGCATGCGTTTTGTAGCTTTACATAAAATACTAAAATGACTGATCTATCAGGGTAAAAAGAGAAAAGCTGCAGGGCTGGGCTGCTGTATTTGATGCCGTATCTTCCAGCATGAGGCGAGGTCTGGAAGTAATGTCCCTACGCTTGGCACAAATCTTCTGAAACCATCTGAGCCACTGCTGAGATAGTAACAGTGGTGCCACTTTTAAGTAGAAGAACCTTTCCGTATGACGCTAACCTTCTGCAACCTCCCTACCCCACTCCTACCAACCTGCTATAAATTAACATTGTCAGGGGTTAGAAGCCAGACTACTGCATACCTAAATGCAACCCATTATAGAATCTAAATATTTCAGCAATAGCAAACTTTACATCTCTTATATTGGTTTTCTTCTGCTCCTTTTACGTTAACAACTTTCTAATGTACATGTGGCATGGACGAGATAAACAAATAAACCCTGTCCTATGAGACAAGCCAAAGGGTTGCTCAGAAATGAACAGAACTGCCAGGTGAGAAGGAGCTAAACGAACAAAGCAGGAAGACTCAGGGAACTAGAAATTAAAAGACTTTATTGAAAACGTCCTACACATGTGTAACCACAGAAATGAATCAATTCCAGAATTTTCTTATAAGCACTGTGTTAGGATTCACAGACCTAGGTTCTAAATCTAGTGTTCTTTACGTCCTATTAATGCTTGCCTGCTATACCTCAAACCATTTTAGTTTACTATCAAGATGTACTGTGAGAATTTTTAAAGGGTCTACAACTGATAGAAGGTTTTAAGCATCTTAAAGCAAGAGTTCAATGCACATTCAAGACACTGCTATTTCGTAAGCAAATTGCTAATGGTGGAGGGTGGTGATAGTAATGATCCAGGGCAGGGAACTACAACAGACAATCAGTCTTCCAGCTTTATTTCTATTTCCTCTGTCTGTCTAGGCTCCCAGAGCTGAGCCTACAGACTCCTCCCTCATGTCCTAACCCCAGGTGAATCTGTATCTGAAGGAGATACTGAAATAGTGTATTTTACCACACTGCCTCCATGTCCACCCCTCCACACAGTATACTCCATGAGCTCTGCAGCTAAGATTTGACCATCGAAGCAGAGTCCTAAGTAACTCAGGAAACAGTGTCTTCCCAGGAGTTCCCAGGCTAATTTCAAACCAGGTGTCTAGGCCTAAACTTTATAACAATAATCTAACTTCCCAATCCCTCTGGGAAATGACTGCAAATATATATATATGGTTTCTATTTGGGGTGTTGGAAAGTTCTAAAATTAGAATGGGATGATGGCTGCACAATTCTATAAATATACTAAAATCACTGAATTGTATCCTTTAAAATTGGTAAATTTTATAATATATAAAATATGTCTCAATAAAGCTGTATAAATTTTTGTTTGAAAGAACAAGCACACAAGAATAGCTACGAAAACCTAAAAGAGAGGAGTGGGAGTGGGGAAAGGCTAGCCCTATCAGATACTAATGCATATTATAAAACCCTATAACAAAAAACAGAGTGGTATTGGTGGGCAAAAGATAAAGAAAATTCAGTTATGTATGGAAATATGGCAACATCTAAACTGGATGAAGGTACAAACATTTGAAGTAGTAGTGTTGGGATAACTGGATGGTTATTTGACAAAAGATATAATTGGTTCCATTTCTCAAGCTCTACATAGGATAAATTATAAATAAGACAGAAATTTAATGTTAAAAATGAAACCATACAAGTATGAAATGTGCGTAAATTCTTCTGTAACCTAGAAGCAGGGGAAACTTTCCTAATACTCAAGACCAGCAGCCCATTGGAAAAGATTAACATATTTGCATTTATAAAATAACACAAAGGGTGCCTGGATGACTCAGCTGGTTTAGCGTCTGACTCTTGATCTCAGCTCAGCTCTTGATCTCAGGGTTCTGAGTTCAAGCTCTGCACTGGGCTCCACACGCTGGGCATGGAGCTTCATTAAATAAATAATAAAAATAAAAATAAAAAATAAAGTAAAATTAAAATGACAAAGTATTAGAAAGTGCTTGTAATATATCACAAACAAATGGTTAACATACCTTATAAATAAAGAGCTTCTAAAAATAGAGAAGAAAATTACCAACAAGCTATAGGAAAAATGAGCTAAAGATAAATAGTTCAAAGAAAAGCTCTTATATATAAGAAAAGATGCTCAATTTGCTCATATAAAGAAAATACATACTGAAACTACAACAGGAAACCATTCCTCCCCTATCTAGTAAAAACTGAAAAATCTAACATACTTTGTTGATGAGGCTGTGGGAAAAGAGACATCGTGTATCACTGGCACAACCCTTATGGATAGGAATTTACAGTATTTAGAAAAAATACAATACATTTAACCTCTGACCTAGCAATCCCACTTCTAGAAATCCAAAGGTATACTAGCAAAAACATAAAAACACTTCTACATAAGGTTATTCACTATAACACTATTTGTAACAGCGAAAGAATGCAAACAATTCTAATGTCCATCAGCAGAGGATCTGGCTGATTAAATTGTGGCCCATCTACAAAATGGAGTTCTACGCAGCTGTTAAAAAGGAATGAAGAATATATCTACTCCTATGGTGTGATCACCAGGATATACTGTTAAGTGGGGGTGGGAGGGAGGAAGTATATGGTATGGTCTTTATGTATTGAGGGTGAAAGATAACGGACAAGAGATAGGTATTTGATTATAATTTTAAAGAATTAAAGAATAAACTAAAAACTTTTTAAAATTGTTACTTAAGAGGTGCCTGGCTGGCTCAGTTGGAAGAGCATGCAACTCTTGATCTCAGGTCATGAGTTTAAAATGAATAAACTTTATTTATTTTTTTTTTAAAGATTTTATTTATTTGAGAGAGAGAGAGAGAGAGAGCGCACAAGCAGGGGGAGGGGCAGAGGGAGAGGAAGAAGCAGACTCCCTGCTGAGCAGGGAGCCTGACGTGGGGCTCGATCCCAGGAGCCTGGGATCATGACCTGAGCCAAAGGCAGCCACTTTACCAACTGAGCCACCCAGGTGCCCCCAATAAATTTTAAAATTGTTACTTAAAAGGTTAGGATGGGAAGAGGATGGACAGAGCAGATGATACGTAGAAGCTGGACTTCTCTGAATATATACTGTGTTTTGTTGATTTTGACTTTTAAGTTTATACATAATAATAAAAATCACAATGGGGGTAAAAAGCAATCCCTAAAATCTAAAAGCAACATGAATCAAATAGGCCTGTGCTTCCAGTTGATAGCATCAGCACACAGAATATTTTACATGTCTTTAAAACATGGTAATTTGATTTTAGATCCTTATTATGATATACCCTAGAAAGAATGTTTTTTTAAAACAGCAGTAGTGTTGGTATTGTTCTGTTATGTGTGTATTGTGCAACTAAAAAAGTGTCTCTGAGCACATAAAAATAAAATATAGATGTAAGATCAATGAAGTACAGTAAAAATCCTTCAGTCCTGAATTTAGGTTGGAAGCAATAGTATGCACTCATGATTTTTTGTATCTTTAAAAACATTATTCTACCTGAAAGCCTTACCCTGTAAAACAAAAACCAAAAAATAAAAAAACAAAAAGCTTATATATTTCTTAGTTTTATCCTCTGAAAAGCTCTAGAAATAATGACAAACCAAGGAGCAATGATCACCCTTCAGTGTCTAAGCACCATATCCAATTAAAAGGAGCCAGAGCTCCTTGAAAAAATGACAGGTTCCAAGTCAGGGGGAGGAAAAGAACAAGATGGGCCTGGAACATCTTGTCATACAGAAAACAAGGAGCAATCAAAAGCTCCGGATTTACATCAAAGAAATTTGGATTAAACTTGAAGTTTGAAATGGGAAAATGTGAACATCAATAGAGATAATAACTGCTGAGTGAAATAAGTCAATCAGAGAAAGACATGTATCATATGATCTTACTGATAAGAGGAATTCTTAATCTCAGGAAACAAACTGAAGGTTGCTGGAGTGGTGGGGGGTGGGAGGGATGGGGTGGCTGGGTGATAGACATTGGGGAGAGTATGTGCCATGGTGAGTGCTGTGAATTGTGTAAGACTGTTGAATCACAGACCTGTACCTCTGAAACAAATAATATATTATATGTTAAAAAA
This sequence comes from Neomonachus schauinslandi, assembly GCF_002201575.2. Classification (NCBI taxonomy): domain Eukaryota; kingdom Metazoa; phylum Chordata; class Mammalia; order Carnivora; family Phocidae; genus Neomonachus; species Neomonachus schauinslandi. Next base: position 110,876,521 of record NC_058403.1, read on the forward strand.
AAAAAAAGAAGATACCAGGAAGGGAAAAATGAAGGGGGGGAAATCAGAGGGGGAGATGAACCATGAGAGACTATGGAGTCTGAGAAACAAACTGAGGGTTCTAGAGGGGAGGGGGGTGGGGGGATGGGTTAGCCTGGTGATGGGTATTAAAGAGGGCACGTACTGAAGGGAGCACTGGGTGTTACACGCAAACAATGAATCATGGAACACTACATCAAAAACTAATGATGTAATGTATGGTGATTAACATAACGTAATAAAAAAAAGATAATAACTACAATGGGCTGAAGCATATTCAATGAGTTTTAACTCATGAGTTCATTATACTTTGAACATATATATAAATCATCTTTGGAAGATGCTAGTGAACCAAATCATTTTGAAAAACAGTAAACGAAGGCAAGGAATTGTTTATCCTAGCTTTTTTTTTTTTTTTTTTAAGATTTCTTTATTTGAGAGAGAGAGAGAGAGAGAACACATGCAGAAGCGAGGGGCAGAGGCAGAGGGAGAGAGAGAATCCCAAGCAGACTCCCCACTGAGCGTGGAGCCCGATGGAGGGCTCGATCCCAGGACCATAAGATTGTGACCAGAGCCGAAATCAAGAGTTGGACACTTATTCGACTGAGTCACCCAGACACCCCTCTTTTTTTTTTTTAAGATTTTATTTTTAAATAATCTCTATATCCAACATAGAGCTCAAACTGACAACACTGAGATCAAAAGTCACATGCTCCACCAACTAAGCCAGCCAGGCACCCCTATCCTAGCTTTCTTAAACAGACTGTATATCAAGATAATGAAATAATCGATAAGGTGCAAGTTCTCTTTATAGAAGCATCTCAGCTAATAAATGAAGAAGGAATTATAAAATTAGATATTTGCAAACCCTAAAGAACTAATGGAACTAGGAAGTTATCATCAATGATTGTTCACCATAGAGAGAGAACCAAATACTATGTGTCTCCTGATGGAAATACATAATAGCATATATAAAGTATCCTTACATTACCTATGCTTCTGGCCCTGTAATCACACTTGAATTAAAACAAACCTCTAGGGGCGCCTGGGTGGCTCATTTGTTAAGCGTCTGCCTTCCGCTCAGGTCATGATCCCAGGGTCCTGGGATCGAGCAGGAAGCCTGCTTCTCCCTCTCCCACTCCCCCTGCTTGTGTTCCCTCTCTCGCTGTGTCTCTGTCAAATAAATAAATAAAATCTTTAAAAAACAAACAAACCTCTAATTAGCAATTAATAGGAACTAATTAGCTTGCTAAAGAACTAATTAGCAATTAATAGGAAAAATAAGTAACAAAGGAAAACTCAATACCCCATGGATGCAATCAGAAAAGTTCAGGTACATTTTACAGAATAACCCAATTTCTTCAATAAATAAATGACTAGGGAAAAAAAAAAAGACACATGGCAAATTTACGGATTAAAAATAGTGTCATCACATGCCCTGATTTGTCTGGGTGAGTTGTGGTTTATGCCTGTTGTCCCAATGTAATCATTAAAAGTAATTCTTTTCACTCTCAACAGTCACCTCAATTAAAAGAAACTTAAAAAAAAAATTAAGACATAAAGAACCATTGCAATGTATGGGCATTACTTAGATTCTGCCTCAAACAAATACTTAAAAAAAAGAATTTCAGACAGTTGGGAAAATCTGAAGACTAAAATATGTGTTGATATTACATTAATGTATACTTTCCCCCCAAAAAAACAATGATAGTATGTTTTTATATGTAAAAATATCTTCTAGTGATATACTCTGAGATATTTACAGTAGAAATGACAGGATGTCTGGGACTTGCTTCAAAATAATCATGGTGTGGGAAAGAAAGAGGTTGAAGGGGGTGGGGTTTGAGGATGGACAGTCAAAAAAACTGATTATGTGTTGATAATTTTGAAACTAAATGATCAGATTCATTATACTCATCTCTCTACTTTTAAATATGCTTGGAAGTTTCCATAATAAAAAGTAGAATAAGTATTGGTTAGTATGTTAGAGAAAGGGGAACTCTCGTGAACTATGGGTGGGAATGTTAATTGGTGCAACCACTGTGGAAAACACTGTGGAGGTTCCTTAAAAGATTAAAAATAGAAATGCCATATGATCCAGTGATTCTACTATTGGGTATTTACCTAAAGAAAACGAATACACTAATTCAAAAAGAAACATGCCCCCTATGTTTATTGCAGCATTATTTATAATTGCCAAGATATGGAAGCAACCCAAGTATCCATCAAAAGACGAATGGATAAAAAAAATGTGGTATGTATGTGTACAAACAAACACACACAAACATACATACACACAATAGAATATTATTCAGCCATTAAAAAAGAATGAAATCTTGCCACGTGACAACATGGATGGACCTAGTGGGTATTATGCTAAGTGAAGTAAGTGGACAGAGAGACAAATATCAAAAGATTTCACTTATATGTAGAATCTAAAAAACAAATCAAACAAAAACACAGATTCTTAAATACACAGAACTAGTTGTTGCCAGAGGGGAAGCGTGGGTGGTGATGGGTGAAACAGGTGAAGGGGGTTAAACAGACAACAAACTCCAGTTATAAGTCGCAAAGATAAGAGTACAGCATAAGGAATATAATCAATAGTACTGTAATAACACTGTATCATCACAAATGGGGACTATACTTATCATAGTGAACACTAAGTTATGTATAGAATTATCAAATCACTATGCTGTACACCTGATACTAATATAACATTGTGTGTCAACTATACTTCAATAATAATTTTTTTAAGAGGCGCCTGGGTGGCTCAGTCAGTTAAGACTGTGCCTTCAGCTCAGGTCATGATCTCAGGGTCCTGGGACCAAGCCCCGTGTTGGGTTCCCTGCTCAGTGGGGAGTCTGCTTCTCCCTCTCCCTCTGACCCTCCACCCCCTAACTTGTGCTCCCTCTCTCTCATAAATAAATAAAATAGGGAGGAGGGGCAGGAGAGGGAGAAGCAGACTCCCCACTGAGCAGGGACCCCGATGTAGGGCTCGGTCCCAGGACCCCGAGATCATGACCTGAGCCAAAGGCAGAGGTATAACCAACTGAGGCACCCCACAAATAAAATCTTTAAAAAAAGTAATTTTTTTTAAGTAGAATAAATTTATGGGTGGGTGGGTAGGTAGGCAAGCAAACATGGGACAGACAAAGGCCAGCTGACAAATGGATGAGGCAGATGTGTGCACATGTTTATGGTCCCTTATGCACAATTATGAAACTTAAAAAGCCTTAAAAAATAATGTTGGCAATTCATCTGATAGTCAACCTGAACTGAACTGACATGATAAAATACCCATGCATTCACTGCAGATATAGATAATTTGTTTGATTCTGGGATGCTGCCTCAAATTATATTTGGAATTGTACTTAACATCTAAAAATCCAAAAAATTTTTAATTCCCCAATACATCTGTCCCCACAAGTTAAGATAAGGGATTTTGTGGAATTGTATTACCATGGAAAGGGTCCAAATATTAAGTAAATAAAGCATGTTACAAAATACTATATACTGCATAGTTCTATTTAGTGAGCACATCATCATTAACTAATATGAGTATTCAAAAATGGGGAAAATTTAAAGTTTTTAAAAAAGTAGCTGCTGCCGTTAGAGAAGAGCAGTATAGGTACTTCCATTTTAATGCTTTATATTTCTGAATTTTTCCATATTTTACCAGCATGTATTACTTTTTAATTTAAAAAGTCATGATTTTATAATAAAACCCAAAAAAGACTCTTTATGACACATATTAAAATATACAGAATTTTTGGGGCACCTGGGTGGCTCAGTTGGTTAAGCGACTGCCTTCGGCTCAGGTCATGATCCTGGAGTCCTGGGATCGAGCCCCGCATCGGGCTCCCTGCTCAGCGGGGAGTCTGCTTCTCCCTCTCCCCCTCCCCCCTCTTGTGCTCTTTCTCTCTCTCACTCTCTCTCTCAAATAAATAAATAAAATCTTAAAAATATATATATATACAGAATTTTTCTCAATGAGGGAACAATATTGAGGCAAAAGTATTAGTTTACCCCTCTACTAACTAAACAAGCATGGTTGACAAAATACCATCTTAACATAACTATTTCTAAGCACATTCCAAATTACATTCCGGAACTTAAAAAAGATGTTCTGAGCATATAATAGGTGAACATATTTTAAATATCGAAACTGCGTAGGGAAAATGACAAAAACAATTAATAGAAAAACCTTCCCAGGGCACCTGGGTGGCTCAGTCGTTAAGCGTCTGCCTTCAGCTCAGGTCATGATCCCAGGGTCCTGGGATGGAGCTCCGCGTCCGGCTCCCTGCTCCGCGGGAAGCCTGCTTCTCCCTCTCCCACTCCCCCTGCTTGTGTTCCCTCTCTTGCTGTGTCTCCCTCTGTCAAATAAATAAATAAAATCTTATAAAAAAAAACAACTTTCCCTCTTCTTTTTATGCATTTTCAAATTCAAATGTTCATGGATTCCCCCCCCAATAATTAAAATTGGATTTCATTGTGCCAGTTTCGTCTTTTGGAAAATGTAGATAATAAGAGATAATAACAACCTCTAGGGTTGTTGTGAAAACTGAATGGATAAAGTGTAAAAGTCTTGCTTTCATGAGTGCTGGCACTTGGCCAAATACTCAATAAACATTATTGCTTTTATTACTAATATTGTTGTTATTATTCCTCTTAGTCAAAAGCCTGCTCCAGCCTACTATCTGCTCCATGGAAGAAGTTCTGAAGTGTTAACTGCAATGTTTTCTATATGACATGAAACAGCCGGGCCTCAGTTAGTTTTGGTCTATGTTAACCTGGTAATGAGATTTTAGGGGAAATTCCATTTACAAGTTTTTATTCCAAATGAAACCTTTTAAACTTGAAAACAAACTTCTTGTCTTTGTAAAAATTAAGTCAATAGCACACTGTGTTTTGGATTGTGTTTATAACAAATCTCTTTTTAATAAAATATAAATATGTCTTAATGAAAAGTGTCATATAAATGTAAATCATACTGTTACTAAATACCAACGATTTGACTGATCTATAAAAGGGAAAGTTTGGTACTTTTTTTAAAGATATTTATTTACTTATTTACTTACTTTTTTATTTACTTATTTATACTTATTTATTTATACTTATTTATTTATTTATTTATTTATTTGAGAGAGAGTGCACGTAAGCACAAGCAAGGAGAAGGGTAGAAGAAGAGGGAGAAGCAGGCTTCCCGCTGAGCAGGGAGCCCTCGCGGGGCTTAATCTAATCCCAGGACCCCAGGATCATGACCTGTGTCAAAGGCAGACACTTAACCGACTGAGCCACCCAGATGCCCTGAAAGTCTGGTATCTTTTTGGCAACATGGGTGCCTTAGGCTTTCTAGCATGAGTATATTTTCAAAATGTAATCATGCACAGACAAAATATTACAATAGAGTCTTCAAATCATAATGACTTAAGAGATAATTTAGCACAGCAGAGTTCATTTTAAAACATAACCTTGGTTACAACTAATATAGTTCTACCCTAATATAAAGAATATTAAGCTACATGATTATTTTTTATATCCATTACTTACCCTTTTTCATATGTAAATTCATCTTTCAGGGAATTAGCTGATGATTCCCCAATAAAGACAGATGGAATGTCAATTTTCTTTAGCACATCAACTGTATAAAATAATAATAAAATTATTCTTAAAATCCCATACTCCGTGTACAATCAACTTTACTTTCTTCATAATAGCAGCAAATGCAACTGGAAATAATTACAATCAATTTAAATTGGTTGATTTTCCTGATTGCAGATTTATACCATCATCAATCACAGTGGTTGAGAAATACTATTACATTTACAATAACAAAAGCTAACATTTTGCATACATACATTATCATACTATCTCAACAGTCCTATGAAGATTAGATATAATTATTTTTAAAATTTCCTTTTGATTTATTCTTCTAAAGACATAATTAACTCTTAGAAAAGAGAAAGAAATTTTAAGTTTTCTTTCCACATATAACTTAAATGAAAAAGTGAAAAAGCTTTTTTTACATACCCATTCCCAGGAGACGTATAAGCCAAAGAATGTAAGAAAAGACCACTTTACAGAAGTCTCAAAAATGGTACCACGTATCTATGGCTTTCCAGAGTGAAGGGCTGACAGAAGTTGAGAAAGGGCACAGAATAGGAAAGCCGAGTAAATTTCTACTTCCTCCTAAGCCTGGAGTTCATGGTAAAGCTTTGTGTTGTTTGGTGTCTTAAGAAACTGGACTCTTATATACCTATTTATAAAACCAAAATCAAGTGCCAACAAAAGAGAAGTTTGTAAAAATTACCCATTACTCAGGAAGATCCTCTTAAATTTACAATAGAAAAAGCAGCCTTATTTTTAGCTGTGAGTTAATTTAACAAATTTGGCTTTAGAGAAAGTCCATTTATTTTCATTACATTTTTCACAATAACTTTGTTCTGTATTTCTTTTTTAAATGCAAATTTGTTATTTTAAAAAGGGGGGGGATACAAGAAAACCAAACAACCATTATCCTTCCCACCCAAATACAAAGGTTTTATTTGAAGTAATAAACAGTTCTATGAGTTTCAACACATACAGTTATGTAACCGCCACCACCACAAACAAGATACAGAATGTTATATCACCCCCAAAATTTCCTTGTACCTTCCCCTTTATTTTCAACCCCTCCCCTCCAACCTAAGCACCTGCAGATGTGTTTTCTTTAATCCTTATAAAAACAAGTTTTTGGTTTTTTTTAAACATTAGCAGGACACACTTTCTAATTTTTTTTAAAGATTTTATTTATTTGTTTGAGAGAGAGGGAGAGAGCATGAGCAGGGGGCGGGGGCAGGCAGAGGGAGAGGGAGAAGCATACTCCCCACTGAGCAGGGAGCCCAACGCAGGGCTCTATCCCAGGACCCTGAGATCATGACTTGAGCCGAAGGCAGACACTTAACTGACTGAGCCACCCAGGCGCCCCATAAAAACAAGTTCTAAAGTTATAAAATCTTGGTATCCTTGGTAGAGTACATTTTTTTCACTTCTAGATTGTTTTGTTTTACGCAAATATAATCATTCATTCTGCTCATTCTCTCCTTTCCTCCCTCTCTTCCCATCCCTGCCCCTCTTTCACATACACATGCCCCCATATAAGCCCCAGGAGGGCAGGAACCAAAGTGGTTGGTAAAGGAATATTTAATCACAATTTTTATATCAGTGGGACCATATAATAATGGAAAAAAGTATAAGCTTCCTTCCACTCAATGATACACCTCAGATATCCTGTCATGTCAATAATTATTGGAAGTAACAGAACTTCTTTGAGTTATGATGTCTACAGATATGTAAAAAGTTCCTCACTTTAGTCAGAAGAAGGGAGAAATGTATGCAAATATGAAAAGCCATCTTGGAGACTTTGCAATATTATTTATCTAGTGAAAACAAAACCAGGGCGCCTGAGTGGCTCAGTTGGTTAAGCGTCTGCCTTCGGCTCAGGTCATGATCCCAGGGTCCTGGGATTGAGCCCTGCATCGGGCTCCCTGCTCCGCGGGAAGCCTGCTTCTCCCTCTCCCACTCCCCCTGCTTGTGTTCCCTCTCTCGCTGTGTCTCTCTCTGTCAAAAAAAATAAAATCTTTAAAAAAAAAAAAAAAAAACCAAACATGTTCTAGTTCACAAAATACTTAAAAAAAAAAACACTAAATTTTAATTCTGATCCACAAAACAACTCTGAAATATACACTGCAATAGTATTGTCACGATATCCTAGACAAATTACAATTTAGATGGCCAACTCCAATATCTCTAGATTCATATATCCAACTGCCTGTCCAATAACTCCACTTGATTGCCTAATAGATGTTTTAAACTTAATGTATCTCAAATGGAACTCTCACTCTCTCTTTCCTCTCAATCAGCTCCACTCCTGGTCTTTCTCCTCTCTGTAAACAGCATTCTGTATTCACCTAGTTTCTCAGGCTGTACACCTTGGAATCATTCTTGACTCCTCCCTTTCCTCTTTCTTCTATCAAATCCTATCAACTTCAAAACAGAGCCATGATTCTATCACTTCTCATCACAGTCACTGCTAATACTCCAGATCACCATCACCTCTGGCCTGGCTATTGCAGCAACGTTCTGACTTGTCTCTTTGTTGGCACTCCTGCCCACCTTTCACCTTCCATCTATTCTCCAAAGAACAGCCGAAGTGATCCTTTTAAAATAAAAGATCACCTCACATCTCTGTTTAAAAGCTACACATAACAAATTCCAAAGTCCTATAAATACCCAACATGATCTTACCACCGGCCCCTTCTCTAACCTTATCCTCTGCCACTCTCTCTGCCTTACTCACTATACTCTAGCCACTGTGGCTTTCTGTCACACCTTGAAAACACCAAATAGGCTTTATCTTTGAGCCTTTGCATTTGCTTGCTGTTCCTTTCCTTGGAACACTGCTCCAGAAATCTGCATGGCTCAGTCTCTCGCTGTAGACCTATGTTTAAATGTCAAAGCCTTATAGAAGCCTTCTCTGGCCACCCTATCTAAAATGGCCACCCTCCTCTCATCCCTGCCACTCTATATCCCTTCAGCCTGACATGATTTTTCTTTTAAAGATTTTATTTATTTATTTGAGAGAGAGAGCATGAGAGAGGGGAGGGTCAGAGGGAGAAGCAGACTCCCTGCCGAGCAGGGAGCCCGATGCAGGACTGGATCCTGGGACTCCAGGATCATGACCTGAGCTGAAGGCAGTTGCTTTTAATCAACTGAGCCACCCAGGCGCCCTGACATGATTTTCTTTATAGCACTTATCACTACCTGATATACAGCATATCTCTTTGATTATGTGTTCATTCCCTCTCTCCCACCCTAGAATGTAGTAAGAGCAGTAATAATAGCTGAGTAGCCATAAATTATTATTATTGCTGCTATTACATAATATATAATACATAATATAATTATTAAATAAAAGCTAAGTAACTTACCACTAAGAAACAGGCAATCTTCTAGATGCTTTTTATGTCTGAATTCATTCAATCCTCAACAACAACCCAATGGGTTAAGTACTATTATCATTCCCATTTTACAGATCAGAAAGGTGAGGCCTACAGAGATGTAAGGTAACATTCCCAAGGTCACACAGCTAGCAGGTGATCCAGTTGCAATTCAAACCCTAGCAGGCAGTACCTAAAAGCCACACTGTTAACGACTGCATTCTGCTACTTCACTGAAAGATAGGAGAGCAGGGCCTTAAACTGTATCATTCCCTACTGTAGTCATGGTGCCTAAAATAGTACCTAATGAAGAGCAGGCTGTCAAAAAATATTTGTTGAAGGAAGACAGCAAGGAAAAAAGGAGAAGAAACAAACCCAGACATATTGATAACCTGCCCTGGTTATACAGTTAGGAATTTGCACAGCCGAGACTCAAACTTGAGGCTCTGCCTCCTAATCTAGGCTCTTGCAACTCTGGCATGGGATGGCAGATCTTCACAACCTTGTCAGGTCAAATAAAAACTAAAATTACTCACACCTTTACAGATGGAAGTAAAGGGCTTAAAAGGTTAAGTAACTTTCCCAAAGTTCATATATTAACTAACCTAGAAGAATAAACCCACATTTCCTGGTTCTTAAGTTGAGGTTTTCTCCATCACATTCTGCTGCCTTCTGAAGATGATAAATACTATTGGCTCACTGAGTTAACCCATCCTATGTCCTAGCTGAAATAAAAACAGACAAATTCCTTGTGTGAAATGTTGGCCGCAAGGGGCTTTTAAGACTTCCTTTTATTTCCAGATACTAGAATGTCTGCTCTTAGGAGAACATGTGCAATATTCTTTGTGGTTGTAGACTAAGCCTTAAAAAGGGGGGATAGATACATGCCTCTTTTAATGAATCCATGCTTTCCTTTCCTCTACCAAGTAAGAGCAAAGATGAAAATGGGAAAGATCTTTACATTTGTTTCTGAATATATGAAATGCCCAAAACACACATACACAAGGACACAGCAAAATATCATAGAAATAATCCAAGCAATAAAGAACCAAAATTCTGAGCAATCTTTGAAATGTAATAGCTCAGTTGGAACATTTCCATGGCAACAACAGGATTACACGGTTATGTGCTACTTTTAACATTTAGCATATTTTCCTTAGCAACTGACATGATTACCACAAAAAGGTTTCATGGTATTACAAAGACAAAACAGGTGTTAGAGGGAACTGGCACTTTCTGCTTACAAAATTTTTATTGAAAACATGTAAAAAGAGTAAATAGCTTAGAATATGAATCTGTTTAATTCAAAACGCCTGAGCAGGTCTTGAAGCCTGCTAAACACTGGGCTCAGGCCTTCAGCAAAACACACAAGGAGTTAAGTAGCTTGCTTAAAGTTATACAGCTAATACAAGTGAGAGCTTCAATTTAAATTCACACCTATTTCTTGAGTATTTCTGCTTTCCATTTTGCTAGTAATGTATATAGGTAACAAAAGTTACTGACCATGTGTGTGTGTATTTTTTTTTTTAAGAGAGATAGTTAAAGAAGAAAATTGTGTCAAATCTGCAGTACCAACAGAACTAGTTTATTTGGCAAATAAAGTACCTTCATCAATTCCTCTAATTCCCAGCAGTGACTGTCAAACTTTTTGTGAAATGCTAGAACCTCCTAAGGGTACCTCATGCATTATAATGATTTAATCATCTAGAATGTTAAATAATAATTTTAAAAATATATAGAAATTAACAAAGGATCTTATTACCAAGTTTTACTTTTTATAAATTATAATTTTGCCTCAGATTCTACTAGGGGTAAGAAGAAAAGGGTTCTACTCAAACAACAATGACGAATACTATCTTAAGCTACAAAAAATTTAGTCAAGGACTCCAAAATATTTCCTGTTGAGGATCTAGTTATTTAAAAGTCTTAAATATATTCCAATGTAGGATACCAGTCCATAGCTTTATGTCTGCCCTTTCCTCCAAGCTCTTTCTTGCATGGGAGACTCAATGGCACTTAGTAGCCAGAGGTATTATGGTTATGTGCTAGAAGAAAAACAAAAATAAAATACTCAGGGCACCTGAGTGGCTCAGTAGGTTAAGCGTCTGCCCTTGGCTCAGGTCATGATCCCAGGGTCCTGGGATCGAGCCCCACATGGGGCTCCCTGCTCGGCGGGAAGCCCGCTTCTCCCTCTCCCACTCCCCCGGCTTGTGTTCCCTCTCCCGCTGTGTCTCTCTCTGTCAAATAAATAAATAAAATCTTAAAAAAAAAAAAAATACTCAATCATGAATGTTGGCAGTGTGTTTTGGGTTCTGAACCCAATTTTCAGTGGATATGTGGGGGATCTCCCCCACACCATGGAACAACTCAACTCAATTCTGACATTATCTACTTGGAGATAGCAACAGATTCCACAGGTTAAAGGTTTAGTCTCACAAGACTGCCCTCAACCCTTAGACACCAGTTTTAAGTCCAGGTTATCACCTGTGCTTTTGATCCACCAGCTATAGGTTAGAGGTTCCACTGACACCCCCCTCCTTGGGTTCAATTAATTTGCTAGAGTGGCTCACAGAACTCAGAGAAACAATCTACTTACCAGATTATCAGTTTATTATGAAAGAATATAACTCAGGAACAGCCAGATGAAAGAGATGCATAGGGCAAGGTATGTGAGAAGGGACGTGGAGCTTCCAAGCCCTTTCCGGGCACAGAACTCTCCCCAAATCTCCATGTGTTCACCAACCTAGAAGCTCTCTGAACCCTGTCCTTTTGGGTTTTTATGGAGGCTCCATTACACAGGCACAATTGATTAAATCACTGGCCACTGGAGATCTATTCAACCTCCAGTCCTCTGCCTCTCCCCAGAGATCAGGGGGGTGGGACTGAAAGCTCACAGGGTTGGTTCTCCTGGCAGCCAGCCCTCATCCTCAGATGGAGTCCCAAAGTCACACATTAACATAACAAAAGATACCTTTATCATTCTCGCCAAATTAAGTGAAAGTGTACAGCTTAAAAGTCACTGCTTAAAATTGGTTAAAATTGGCTCATTTTCCCTACAAGCTAATATTTAGTAGAGAATAAGGGAAAATATTCCCATTTTGAATGAAAAGCTACAGGCATGTCAATGTATGTTAAGAAGCTAATAACCAACTGGTGTAAGAAAGCACAAGTAGGGGGGCACCTGGGTGGCTCAGTTGGTTAAGCGACTGCCTTCGGCTCAGGTCATGATCCTGGAGTCCCAGGATCGAGTCCCGCATCGGGCTCCCTGCTCGTCAGGGAGCCTGCTTCTGCCTCTGACCCTCCTCCCTCTCATGCTCTCTGTCCCTCATTCTCTCTCTCACAAATAAATAAAATCTTAAAAAAAAAATAATAAAATTTAAAAAAATAAAATAAAAAAAAAAGCACAAGTAGGTGGCTTTGAAATTCTATAAGAATACAGTAGCTACTTAGTATAGACATATATCCTAATATTTAATATTGTAAATCTATAAATAAATCACCAGAATTCTTCTGTGGGATCCTTAACTCAGCATGTTTATCTCTATTTAAAGCTTTGGTTTTCTCTCTGTTTTTGCTGAAATATCAACACATCTTCTAAAATGAAACACAAAGGTAAAAGAAAACAAAACAACTAACTATTCAGAAAAGAATAAGTCAGTTCCACTTCAGTATGAATAAAATTGTCCCAAGAGGGTTCAGATGAGTTACCTTTCTGAAAGAAAAGAAATTTTGCCTTTTAAACAGAAAACGAGAGGGAAAAAAATCTTAAGTTTTAGTTTCAAAAGATCTGTCAAACAGGAGAGAAGAAAAGTGATACCTGTACTTACTGTCGTTGGATCCCATGCTAATGAGGTCATCAGAGTCAACATTGTGAACTATGGCTGCTTTGTATCCTGCTCTCTGGGCATTTAAAACCTGCAAGTCAGAAAACAATCACAATATGAGGAAGAGAGTGCTTTGTCATACAGTCCCTCAATTTCAACATAAATCAGCATGTGTCTAGGACTAGATTATGTATATATGTAAGAATGGATCCCAAGTATGTTCTTGAAACATAACATGTTTTACAACTGATTATCAATGACTTTGGATATCTTCTTGATTTCATTCATGGCATGAAGTGAATGAGAAGCAAATAAAGGACAGATACAAGCTAAAATACTAAAAGGATCCAAAGCAATAAACCCATCTAGCTCCAACAGGTAGAGACTTGCTATGATCAGGTTCAAGAGTCATCAGCCCTTGGGCATTCAAATCTACCTCTGATGCTTCTTAGGGGGATAAACTTGGACAAATTATTTTTCTTCATGTGGATTAATCAGAATAATATTATCCTATCACTGAAAAAAAAAACAAAACAAAACCCAGTCTATAGGACATAAGAGTGCCTCAAGGAATTAACAGCACCTATGAATCAGCCTCACAGAGTAGGAACTCACTAAATATTACTCATTCAAGAGTAAATGTATAAAATGTGCACTCAAATTAATAGCCCACATTATAACATTAAAAACACAAGAAAGAAAATAACGCAGAGATTTTTTAAAAAACTGATTAAAGTAGCATAGTTTACCAACACAGGACCTACTGCTCTAATGTTAGGAATACAGCAGGAAAATTAACCAGCCAACAAAACTGTTACAAGGAATGTTTTGCAGTCCTGCAAGAAAATGTCAATAATCAAGAAAGTTTGCTATTTTTTTTTTGTTTATATGTGCATTTTTAAGTATCCAGCTAAAACTGAGAAAATGCTAGCTCCAAAGCTTCTTCCACATACTGCTTTTTCAAGGGGAGGGGAAAAAATACTCTTAAGAAGATATTATAGTTTCTAAATCTTATTTCTTATTTATTATATACATTAATCTATTATTTATTCATTCTATTGCCATAGGAGGAGAGACTTCGCTTAGCTTTTAGTTAAACAAAAGTATACTTGATTGGGGTTCCTATTAGTTTATTTGATGCTTTAGTGACCATTTTAACTGTTCCCAAAAAGCTAACCCAGTAACTGAGGAGAAACATTTAAGACATTCAAAAAACAACTATTCCCAGAGATACAATTTAAGAAATATAAAATTTGTATCAAAAGCTGTTCTCTTCTAATACAAAAAAAAAAACAACTTTTAGCTTTCTTTTTAAAGCCAATTAATGCACAGTCATTGAAATTACATGATTTAACTTGTTTCGCTGCAAAATATACATTTGTGAGCAAAGATACAACATGATAGGACACACAGAAAGGTGGTCTCAGGAACCATGATGAAGAGTAAAAAAAAAAGTTCAATTCAATTAGTATTTGTTGAGTTTACAAAATAAAATTACATAAGGTACGGTGCAGCACAGTGTAGAACTCAAAGGTGAATCAGAAACAATCATTATCCTCAAAGAGATCTCAATACTCATGGATATCCAAAGAGGTCAGGTACTTTCTTGTCTCTCTATTTGCTCATACTATTATAACTGCTTGGAATAGGCTTTGTCTTCTGAATGCCTATTGGGACTTCAAATTCCATTATCTCCATGAAGCCTGCCCTGTTCCATGCCCTACTGTGCGTGTTTTTTCAAGCACCCATATAACTCCTCCCTGCTTAGAGTATTTATATCAATTTGTTTTCATTTTTCTTAAAGATCTTGTATAGTGCCTTATATTATACTTACGTATACATGTACTATCCCATTTCAAAAAAAAAAAAACCCAAAAACTTTTCATGGGGTCCTTAAATCTCCTGCCGTTGTCTATGTGTGAGCTTTTCTGGTAAGGGATAAAGCCATCATCAATTTTATAAAAGGCTTTCTGAACCCCCAAATGTTAAGAGCCACCAATATAAGTTACTGGATTTACAACAACCTGCTACGTATGTAATTAGATCTAGCCATTAGATTCTTAAAACTGCATGGAGCAACTGAGGAGAAATGTTTCCTTCACACATCCAAAATGCAATTGTTTCCATAAATACAATATAATATTATATCAATATCAAAAGCTGTTCTCTACCAACAAAAATAATAAAATTCTTAAAATAGAAAACTTAGAAAACCACTAAAATAGGCAGGAATTTTGAACGTACAAGTGTGAATTCCAAAAATTACAAACATGTTTTCAAAAATTCAACAAGAAGTCTTCCCTAAGGCGTTTGTTGTTTTAATTGATCTCTAAAATAAAGTATTAAAATTAAATCAAGAAACACATTAACATATGGACCAACAGACTTACGAATACAAACAAGGAAACTATATCCATGTTTATGAACTACAAAACTCATGCGTCAGTCAAATTAAATTACGTTTTTAACTATGCAGCAGCTGGTTATTTTTAAGAACACGAGGCAGAAATAAAACCTAAATCATTTAGTAAACATGTGCAAAGTTACACATTCATAAAATGCAACCTCAAAAATGGTGTCAAATAAAAAGCATGCACCGTGAACAAACCTAAATTCCAAGAGACATCAAAACTGAAAATTTCATGAAAAAGCCTTCTGATTTGTATTGCCAATCTGTCTTTTTAAGGAGACTGATCAGAGCTATTAGCTCAAATTGTGGTAAATGTTCTAAATATTTTACATCTAATAAACAAATTAGATACAACTAAATTATGTAGACCAGGCGGCACCTATCCAAGAGTTCTGGAGAAATATGGGACTGCTGGCTTGTTATATATAGTAAGTAGCCAGCATGTCAGAAGATTGCAAACTGCTAATGGAAAAACCTTCAGTAAAGTTCTAAAAGGAACCCTGGAAATGACACAACAGTTCATCTTACTTCTAGACTAGACAAACTGGTAATACTAACACTATTAAAACAAGTCCTGTAAGAAGGACTGATTGAGCTGTCAAGATCATTAAGTAGAGATCTTTTACGGGATACGAAGGCATGAGAAGTTGGGGGGAAACTATCAATAGGATACATGTAACAAGGCTCCAGACTAAAAGCTATAATGAATAAAGGAAGCTTCTATATGCTAATGGTTTATATATTATTATCTCTAATACCTAATACACCTCAACAAAGTAGGTATTCTGCTCTATATTTTAGAAATGAGGAAAAATGGGTAAGCAAAAGTGCCCTACAATCACATTTAGGCAGAGCTGAGATTTTGAACATAATTTTATCTGATTAGACAGAGAAGCATGGGGTTTCCCAATGAATCAGGAGGAGAACCAAAATTATGAGTCTTACTTAATGTTTTACAAATGTGTGGGAAAGGAACTGAACCGATAAATCATCAAAACTTAGACAACATGATCGTAAAACCTTGTGGTCAAACGAAACCTATATGCAAACAGAGTTTAAGCCAAAAGAAAAGTGCTAAAATATTGTCATAGAGTTTATGGAAACTTAGAGGGGAAATACTTAGTGGGCTGAAATGCCTATCACAGATTTTATGGGACATGAATTACACTTTAACAAAGAAAAGAAATTTGAGCTAACAGTAGAAAAGAGTTGAGGGAAATTTCTCATATGATAGGAAAGAGAAAGAACAAAAGTCAGAACCTAGCAAGGCCTATTAAAAACAAAACAAAATAAAACAGAGTTGATGTTACTAAATAAAGAAGAATGTTACTGAAAGGAAGATCAGCAGAGAAGTTAAAAATATAAACTCTTGGAACAAGATTACCTAGATTCAAATTCTGACTGTTATATACAAGTTGTATAAACTTAGGCAAGTTAACTTCTCTGTAAGATGAGCCTGATAATACACCCAACTTAAAGAGTTATTCTGAGGATTAAATGATTTACTATATGTAAAACACTTAAAATAGTGCTTAAGACAGTACCTGGCACATATTAAATAAGTGCCAGTTATGAGTACTGTCATTGCTATTGATTTTTATTGTTGCTCTTGGAGAATCTGAGGTGAAAAGAAAGAAAACAAAGGGCCAGATTGTGCAATACTACCTTGAAGACCATTCCAAGAAACAAATATGGGGTCTACTCTCTCAGGGTTCACAGAAGGCAACTGAATAAGGGGCTGACATGGCTGAGGCAGTATTTTAGAACAATCTGGTCTACTTAGATTGATATGGAAAGGAGAAACTGAAGATCTGGAGCTGTTACGACAAGGCAGGATAGAATGATGGCAATGATATGAAAGAACACTAGCTTTTATTCTTCTTCATAAACTAATTTTTGAACCCAGGAAACTTGGGGAATATGCTTAAACAAAATGGGAAAGCCTGAGCAGCAGAGCTTGTCTTCACAAGGAAGAGAAAGGAATGACTCTATATATAGATTTTTCTAGGTAGACAGAATACAACAGATTAAGACTTGAAATAAAAATTTAAAGATTTTCAGCAAATTAATTCACTCATTCATTCGACAAATATTTGGAATAAATCTAGCCACCTGGTTGTTAAAAATAATTAAACTTCTAACATAATCCATTCACAGTTTTACATTTCCTTTTTCTTTTAAATAGCCACCCCAGTCTTTTTTTTAATTTTTAATTTTTATTTTTTCATTTTTTTTAAGATTTCATTTATTTATTTGACAGAGAGAGAGGGAACACAAGCAAGGGGGTGGGAGAGGGAGAAGGAGGCTTCCCGCCGAGCAGGGAGCCTAATGTGGGGCTCGATCCCAGGACCCTGGGATCATGACCTGAGCCGAAGGCAGATGCTTAACGACTGAGCCACTCAGGCGCCCCCAGTTTTACATTTCTTATAGTCTTCAAACCCCTTTAACATTCATATGTGAGCTAAGTGTACTTCATTTTTCCTCTGAGAGGAGAGGCTACACGTAAGCAGACCTATGTATATCTCTAAGCTATATACCTGCAAGAATGGTAAAAATTCAATAGAGCTGGGGTGCCTGGGTGGCTCAGTCATTAAGCGTCTGCCTTCAGCTCAGGTCATGATGCCAGGGTCCTGGGATCGAGCCCCGCATCGGGCTCCCTGCTCGGTGGGAAGCCTACTTCTCCCTCTCCCACTCCCCCTGCTTGTGTTCCTGCCCTCGCTATGTCTGTCAAATAAATAAATAAATAAATCTTTAAAAAAAAAAATTTCAATAGAGCTGACTTTCCTTGATGGAAAATAACCTTGAAAAGAACCCAATTATTGACAGCAGAAACACTTGTAACAAGAACATTTTTTTTTATCTGAAACACATTTTAGTTCTAAAGTCTTTATCTGAATTATAGATGTTTTTTCCTTGCATGAAGAATAATTTGTAACATTTGAACAACAGTAAAAAGGCAAGCTCAAAACCAGGATTATTTCAGACAGACAGGTAACATTCCATGAACACCATACACATGCCTTCAAGTGATGGGACAAAAGATGTTTGATTCAAAATAGTAGCCAATTTTAAATACATTCTCTCCTAATTTTAGTGATAATACAACCTTAAGTTTAGTTCATTATTTCATCATTTTATTATAAGTGTGAAAAGGTCATTTATTTTTAACTAGGAAGCTGAAAGAATATACTGAAATATGTCAGACTGTAATTCATTCAGAATGAAAATATGATTTAGAGGGAAATTTCTATGACATGTTATAATTTTTTTTACTAAAGCGAGTAAAGTAATAATAGAAGTAAAAAAAAAAAAAGATGTAATAAATATTAGGGAAATTCTACCTGGAAAGTCTACCTGGCTTGGGTATAAATATAAAAAAACACACTTAAAATGCATTATAAGTGTTTGACTACTAGGAAGAGAATGACTACATTTAACCATATGATACTTTCAGTGACTTTTTTTTTTTTTTTTTAAGATTTTTAATTTATTTATTTGACAGAGATAGAGAGAGGGAGAGCACAAGCAGGTGGAGCGGCAGGCAGAGGGAGAAGCAGGCTCCCCGCTGAGCACGGAGCCTGATGCAGGGCTCGATCCCAGGACCCTGGGATCATGACCTGAGCCAAAGGCAGCCGCTTAACCGACTGAGCCACCCAGGCACCCCACCTTCCGTGACTTTAAAGCATTTTTTATTTTCTTTTGGCTCTCAATCTACTTTCCTGCCCAAGAATGAACTTGAGTTTACATTTTATATTGACATTTTAAAATATTTCTATATTAGTGTTAGCTACAAAAAAATCCCAAAATCAACATATTTTCTGGTAAAACACTGAATGTTTTCTGAATAACAGTAAAAAGACAAAGATGTTCACTCTCACCCACATCTATTCAGCATTGTACTGAAGTTCTGGGCAATGAAATAAGGAAGGTGGGAGGCAAGGGGCAGTGGGGGTGGGGAAGAGAGAAAGAGTGAACATAGATTACAAAGGAAGATGCTCTTAATTTGTAAGTTGACATAATCATCTACTTAGATGAATTAATAAAAGGCTGCGAGAGAAAACAACTGAGTTTAGAATTCTGTATCCAGCTTAAACTTCCTTCAAAAATGAAGGTGAGGAGTGCCTGGGTGGCTCACTCAGTTGAGCAACCGACTCTTGATTTTGGCTCAGGTCATGATCTCAGAGTCCTAGGATTGAGCCCCAAATCGGGCTTAGTGCAGACTCTGCTTCTACCCCTTCCCCTCGCGCACTTGCTCACTCTCTCTCTTTCTCTCTAAAATAAAATCTTTAAAAAAAAACATGAAGGTGAAATTAAGACACTTCCAGATGAACAGAAACTGAGAGAATCTGTGTCAGTGGCCCTACAAAATATCAAAAGGAGTCTTTCGGCTGAAATGAATGAAATGAAGAGTAGCCAATAACTTCAATCTACACAAAATAAGTAGCAGCAATAAATATAACTACATAGGTATTATGAAAACAGTATAAAGATATTTTTATTGGGCACCTGGGTGGCTCAATCAGAGTGCCCAACTCTTGGTATTGGCTCAGGTTGTGATCTCATGGGTCCTGGGATCCAGACCCACATCAGGCTCCACCCCCCCCACCCCCCAAGCAGGGATTTTACTTTAAGATTCTCTCCCTCTGCCCCTCCCCCCACTCATGCTTATGTGCTGGCTGACACTCTAAAATAAAGTTTTTTTTAAAAAGGTATTTTTATTTGTATTGTTTTGTTTTTTTAGGACACCTAATTTTTATTATTAGATTCAACAGACATACGTGACTCTGAAATTGCTATGAAAGTTTCTAAACGCATTTGCTCAATTTCTGCATTCTTCCCTCTGTTGACCAGAACAGTGTGTGAAGCAGCAGCCATTCCTGGCCTGCAGTCTTGAGGAATACTGTAGTTCACACTTTTTTATTTTTAAGATTTTTATTTTATTTTTAGAGAGAGAGCGTGCATGTGAGGGGGGGAGGGGGAGAGGGAGAGAGAGAATCTCAAGTGGTCTCCCCACTGAGCATGGAGCCCAACACAGGGCTCAATCTCACTGCCCTGAGATCATAACTTGGGCCAAAATCAAGAGTAAGATGCTTAACCGACCGAGCCACCCAGGTGCCCCTGCAGTCCACACTTTTTTTTTTTTAAAGATTTTACTTATTTGACAGAGAGAAAGACAGCCAGAGGGAACACAAGCAGGGGCAGTGGGAGAGGGAGAAGCAGGCTTCCCACGGAGCAGGGAGCCCAATGCGGGGCTCGATCCCAGGACCCTGGGACCATGACCTGAGCCGAAGGCAGACGCTTAACGACTGAGCCACCCAGGTGCCCCAGCAGTCCACACTTTTGATGCAGGCTGCCTGGGTCCAAGGACCCAGAGTGGGATCCCACAGGACCAGCCAAGAGGGTCCTTGGCTTCACACAGGATAGAAATCAAACACGAGCTGAGAGGAAGTGAGAGCAGAGTTTACTGAAAACATAGAGAGTATAGATATGGCCAGGAGACTCAGAAAGGTAAGGAGAGTGAGTCTCCAAAGATATTTTTATTTCTAACTCTTTTCTGCTGTTTGCTTTAAAAGACAGCTGCATAAAAAAATAATTTGTTAATGGACTTATATAAAGATACAATTTGTATGACAATAATAGTACAAGAGCATGATAAAAGAGGTAGGGAATAAAGGTATATTGGACCAAAATTTTTATATGATATTTAAAGTGACTCAGTACTAATCTGAACTACACTGTTTAACTTTAAATGTTAATTGCAATAGCAGGACCATCACTATGAAAATAACTAAAAAATACAGAAGAAACAACAAGGAAATTAAAAAGGCATGCTAGAAAATACCCATTTAACACAAAAAAAGGCAGGAATTGAAAAAATAAAAAAGACGTAAGAGATAGAAAACAAATTAAGTGGCACATATAAACCCTACTTTATAATTACATTAAATGTAAACAGATTGAACATCCCAATCAAAAACCAGAGATTGGCAGAATGGATTAAAAAACATGATCCATCTATGTGCTTTCTATAAGAGAATCAAACTTTTCAAAGACACGCATAGGTTGGAAATGAAAGGAAAAGGATATATCATGCAAACAGTACAAAACTGAAAGATTAAAATTCTTACTAAGACAAAGAAAGACATTTTATAATGTTTTCCATCAGGAAGATATAGGAACCATAAACATATATGCACCTAATCACAGAGTTCCAAAATACATGAAGCGAAACTGAAAAAAGTGAAGGGAGAAACACATAATTCAACAATAGTTGGAAACTTCAATGCCCCACTCTCTCTAATGGATAGAACGAGTCAGAAGATCAACAAAGAAATGGAAGACTTGAACAAAACTATAAACTAACTAGACCTAACAGACATCTATAAAACATTCAACTCAACAATAAACATTCTTCTCAAGTGCATATTCTCCAGGGTAGACCAGATGTTAGGGCATAAAACAATCCTCAGTAACTTTAAAGGTACTAAAATCATACAAACTTCTCCAACCACAATGAAATGAAGTTAGAAATCAATATTAGAAGGAAATTTGGGAAATTCAGAAATACATCAAATTAAACAGCATATCCAAAATAACCAATGAGTCAAAAAAGAAATCACCAAGGAAATTATAAAATACTTTGAGATGATGAAAACAAAACATATCAAAACTTATGGAATGCAGGGGCGCCTAGGTGGCTCAGTTGGTTGGGTGACTGCCTTCGGCTTGGGTCATGGTCCCAGGGTCCTGGGATTGAGTCCCACACTGGGCTTCCCTTGCTCTGCAGGGAGCCTGCTTCTCCCTCTCCCTCTGCCTGTGCTCTCTCTCTCTCTCTGTCAAATAAATAAAATCTTTAAAAAAAAAATTATGGAATGCAGTTAACACTGCATTTGACAAAATCAATACCCTTTCATAATAAAAAACACTCAATAAATATCAAAACAGGATGGCACCAGCACAAAAACAGACACATAGATTATTGGAACAGAATAGAGAGCCCAGAAAGAAGCCCACAACTATATGGTCAATTAATCTATAACAAAGGAGGTAAGAAAATACAATGGGAAAAAGACAGTCTCTTCAACAAACGGTGCTGGGAAAACTGGACAGCTACATGCAAAATAATGCATCTGGACCACTTTCTTATACCATACACAAAAATAAACTCAAAATGGATTAAAAATCTAAATGTGAGACCTGAAATCATAAAACTCCAAGGAAAAAAACATAGGCAGTATTCTCTTTGACATTGGCTTTAGTGACATTTTTCTAGCTAGGTCTCCTCAGACAAGGGAAACAAGAGCAAAAATAAACTACTGGGACTACCCCAAGATAAAAAGCTTTTGCAGAGTGAAAGAAATGATCAACAAAATGAAAAGGCAACCTACTGAATGGGAGAAAATATCTGCAAATGATTTATCTGATAAGAGGTTAATAACCAAATACATAAAGTATACAACTCAACACCAATATGTGTTGACAAGGATGTGGAGAAAAAGGAGCCCTAGTGAACTGATGGTGGCAATATAAATTAGTGCAGCCACTGTGGAAAACAATACAGAGGTTCCTCAAAAATTAAAAATAGAAATACAATAAAACCTGGTAATTCTGCTACTGGGTATTTATCCAAACAAAACAAAAACACTAATTCAAAAAGATATATGCACCCTGATGTTGACTTCCACATTATTTATGATAGCCAAGATATAGAAGCAATGTTAAGTGTCCACTGATAGATGAATGGATAAAGAAAATGTGGTGTATGCATACACACATACACAGAGTAATATTACTCAGCCATAAAAAAAAGAATAAGATCTTACCATCTGCAACAACATGGATGGACCTAGAGGTATTACGCTAAGTGAAATAAGTCAGACAAAGACAAATATCAAAAGATTTCATTTATGTGAAATCTAAAAGCCAAAGCAAAGCAGAAACAGCATAAATATGGAGAACAAACTCGTGGTTGTCAGAGGCAAAAAGGGGTGAAGATGAGTGGCAGGTACAGGTTCCCAGTTATATAATGAATAAGTCACAGGGATGAAAGGTACAACATAGGGCACACAGTCAATGGTATTGTAATAGTGTTGTATGGTGACAGATGGTAGCTACACTTGCAGTGAGTACAGTATAACATATAGAGTTCAAATCACTATGTTGTACACCTGAAATTAATGTAACATGTATCAACTATACTTCAGCTAAAAAAATGAAAGAAAGGGCGCCTTGGTGGCTCAGTCGTTAAGTGTCTGCCTTCGGCTCAGGTCATGATCCCAGGGTCCTGGGATCGAGCCCTGCATCGGGCTCCCTGCTCCGCGGGAAGCCTGCTTCTCCCTCTCCCACTCCCCCTGCTTATGTTCCCTCTCTCGCTGTGTCTCTCTCTGTCAAATAAATGAAAGAAAGAAAAAGAAGGAAAGAGAGAGAGAAAGAAAGAGAGAGAGAGAGAGAGAAAGAAAGAAAGAAAGAAAGGGGATAATCTTCAACAAATGGTGCTGGAACAATTAGATACCCATACGCAAAAAAATAGAAAAGAATATTGATGCAACCATTGCACCAAATTCAAATACTAACTAAAAATGAACCACTTAGACCTAAATTTAAAACATAACACTACAAAATTTTACAACATCAAAAGCACAATTCATAAAAAAAAATAATAATAGGTTTTCATCAAAATTAAGAATTTCTTCTCTTTCAAAGACATTGGTAAGAATAAACAAGTCATGGGCTAGAAGACAATGTTTGCACCATGCATATCTGATAAAGGACTTATATTCCAGAATATATCAAGAACTTTCAAAATTTATTAATAAGAACCCAATTAAAAAATGGGCAAAAGATTGAAGAGACTCTTTACCAAGTAGGCATATTGGTGGCAAATAAGCACATGAACAGTGCTCAGAAAAACCTGCTGGCTGGCTGGCTGGCTGGCTGACCGAATGATGGGGTTTAGCTTTCCTGAAGGTATCTGCTACCTGATTTAACTGTTTAGAATTCATTTTGATGATTATTCTAGTAATGAGAACAAGTGAAACAATTCTAGTGCAAACATACATACTAAAGCAAGATAATAAGTTGTAAATATCTCTATCTTCGGACCCTTCTAGTAAGACAAATAATTTTTAAAATGTTAGTTACATTAAGATAAATACAATGGAGGGCGCCTGGGTGGTTCAGTCGGTTAAGCGGCTGCCTTTGGCTCAGGTCATGATCCCAGGGTACTGGGATCGAGCCCCGCATCGGGCTCCCTGCTCCGCGGGAAGCCTGCTTCTCCCTCTCCCTCTGTCTGCCGTCTGCCGCTCTGCCTACTTGTGCTCTCTATCTCTGTTAAATAAATAAAAATCTTAAAAAAAAAAAAAAAAAAGATAAATTCAAGGGGTTAGGGCTGCTTCTTATGGAATTTCTTAATACAAAATGATGGAATCGTGCCAAGTTCATCTGAGTCAAACAATTTGATGGGGACCAATTTTATTTGATCCATGTCATCAGCTTTCTAAAGATCTGCCCTGATGCAGGGATGGATTTTAGACTATTCAGTTAAGACTGCAAAAGTGACAAATTCCAGGGGCGCCTGGGTGGCTCAGTCATTAAGCATCTGCGTTTGGCTCAGCTCATGATCCTGGGGTCCTGGGATCAAGCCCCACATCGGGCTCCCTGCTCCGCGGGAGGCCTGCTTCTCTCTCTCCCATTCCCCTGCTTGTGTTGCCTCTCTCGCTGTGTCTCTGTCAAATAAATAAATAAAATCTTTAAAAAAAAAAAAAAAGACAAATTCCATAAAAAATTCTTCTCTCAGTTAGGCCTTTGATAGGTACTATCAGTGAGTTCAATACTACTAGACAAAGAGAGTGCAGATGGACATCCATTATGACCCTAATTAAGGGCATGTGTCTGAGAAGTCTACCTCACCACCATTTGGCTAGAGTAAGTTTCTGCTTTGTTTAATGCTAACAGTTTATTTCCTCAGCTCTTTTCATCTGCAGAAAGTATCTAAGAATTAAAAGTTGCTATTACCTTCTTTTCATAAAGACTTTGTTAGATGACCATTAGAGGCCTCTGGGATTATGTGCTTCCCCCTTCACCTCTATTATTTCATATTTTTAATTTTATTTTGCAACCTATCTTATGGTAGAATAAAAATCTTAACTAGTCTCAATGAAGACTTTTTTTTCCTATTTCTTTTTTTCTTTTTCTGAAGTAAAGGCTACTGACCGGTTCCTCAGCCAGTTCCAAAGGATATCAGTTTATTTTAAACTGTTTAAGAAATTTAAAAGGTGGTCAGGCCTTTGTATTTACCCATATGCTCTGAGTACTATTATGAGAGCATGCCAAAGGTCCAGGAGATAGTCTGGCTACTGAATACAGCTTAGACTACCAGAGGATAAAATTATGTATAGTTAGCAGCAGAAGTTCATCTAGCAAGGTCCAAAGCTTGGTCTACCTCCAAACTCTCGTGTCCTTACCACCCCACTCTTAGGAGAGCAGGGTAAGTCCAAAGTTGCATGGTAAAAGAGGCCATCCTCCAAATAGGGGATCCTTAATGACTACTTAGTATCAAAGTTCAAGAATTTAGTGACTTTGGTTCACTAGACAGGATATAAATTGTTGCACCAAGAACTCTAGCTATTGGTGTACTGCCTTTTAAAGCTGCAGACCTTTAAGAGCAGATAAGCACAAATTCAACTGGAAGAATCACCACCCTTCATTCAATTTCACTACAGGGAGGATGATCAGGATAGGTACATATGAATTAAAGGACATATCTGTTTAGAGATAATAAACAGAAAAATGCAAAGGAGCTACAGTTTGTTTCTTTTATTGGTAATAAGAAACAAGTTTATTGGCCACAGCTTGCTAGCTAACCTTATCTCATGCTCCAACATGTGTTAAGTTTCCTAGAAGAGATTTCCTAGTTCACGGATTTGCAGCTATTATTAGAATTCAACAGGTCTTATAGGTACTAGTTCAGGTAGGGTTTCTTCACTGCTCCCCTATGAGAAATGTAGAGATAAGGCTACAATCTATGAAACACCGATTCCTAATGTAGCCATTATGCTTAATAATGATAGCTGGAACTGTGTCTCTTGATTTTTTGGTAAACACTTCGGGGCTGGCATAGGGCAGGCCTTGAAAATGTAATGACCACATTTTTCGATGATATTGTTTGATATCATTGATACTAAAATGATATCACTGAATTAAACAATTAGAAATAGAAGGGAAATTCCCCATCCTGATAAAGAACATCTTGGTAAAAACATTAATTATCAGAAAACTAAGCCTGTTACCGTCTTGAAAAACAAAGATGATAAAATAACATTTAGAGTACTCCGGACGCAATTATTTTATGCTCCTTAAGGAAAGGAACTACCTTATTTGTATATATCTCAAGCCTAGAGGAAGCTCTCTCACATAAACACTTGTTTAATCAAACTAAATCACAACTAAGGTAACGGTCTGACCAGCCCCACCCAGCAAGACATATGCCACAAAAATAAAAGTTCCTTATATCTGTTGCTTAGTTCCCCCTGAAAAGACATGCCAAAAATTTTACTTCAGTCACCATGGATAAAAATGTTTTGCATTTTCCCAGCTTTCTCAGTAAAAGGTACCGAATATGATTTGACCTTTTCCAGTGACTGAGGGGATCATCATGAATAGGCTTTACCAAACCTTAGCTGGTTTTTCTCCTTAATGTTAAGTGTTAAATGTCACTTCCTCTCTCTTTATTCACTAGTAGTAGGCTAAACTAGTAGTCATTCCAGCCTTCCTCCAACCTTACCTCTTTTCTGTGGTAGAGAAACAAAGAAGTAAACCTGGTAAGAATTCAACTCTTAAAAAAAATAAGTACATAAAAGTTCTAAGAAAAACTGTCAAGCAAAGTATGTGGTTTTAATGCTGAAACTTTGTGACATTTATTATCGTAATACAAAGGCATGTTTCCTCTCTCATGTAAGATTATATTTTAAGAGTTTTGACCTTTTGGCAAATGGCATATGTTTATTTAGGCTTGGAGAGAAGTTGAATTTATTTAATTAGAAAATATTTTTGGTAGGGCTGGTAAAATTTGTGTTTGTATGCAAAGCCATACTTACCTGTTTCAAGTATAGCAGAAAACAGAAGCTAGAATCCTTGGGAACTTTAAAAATTAAAAATTTTAGGTTACATTCCAGTGGCAGCATTTTAAAGTCAATCTTTGTTTTGGTACATGGGAAAGCAATTTTTAAATACTGAAAGTAATAAAAATCGTGAGTAGTAAAATAATTTAGTGGACGTGGATGAACTTTATTTTTTAAGAAAGAGAAATTTCATATACCAGAATATTATAGGTGGTACTGGTAAATACTATTTCATCAAGCTTTATTATAGGCTATGGGTTGTATATGTATTGGGGCATGAATAAAAATAAATTTCTTCTTGTGGATTTGGCTGTACTTTCTTACAGTCAAAAAAGTTGAGGGACGCCCTGGGTGGCTCAGTCGGTTAAGCGGCTGCCTTCGGCCCAGGTCATGATCCCAGGATCCTGGGATCGAGTCCCACATCGGGCTCCTTGCTCAGCAGGGAGCCTGCTTCTCCCTCTCTCTCCCTCTGCTTGTGCTCTCTGTCAAATAAATAAAATCTTTAAAAAAAAAAAAAAAGTTGAAAACCTATTTATATAATGAGTTCTTAATGTTCTATAGATTGTCTGCAATCAGAAAAGAAATTTGCGTTTTTCATTGCAGCAATAATATTCTGCAACACACCATCACAAAGTCAAAGTCTTTAGCTTATAGGTCTCTAAATGTGGCTCTTTCCAATGAAGTTTTTATATTTTATCTTGGAAATGATTAGTACAATAAATTAAAACTAAAAATAATCCTTTTTTTTCTTAGAGACTTTAAGAAAACCCAAATAAACCTTTATGTGCAGCTATTTCTAATACTGCCACTAGTCTGAAGAGGCCTTTAAAAAAAAGACCTTTGTAATGAACTTTACCAGTTAAAATTAACCACATTAGTTAAAAGTTGCCTGAATAAATTTTTAGAATTGCAATTTAAGTTTAATAGACGTACCCATAAATTATTCTCTAGTTACATATGCATATTAAACTGCATGTTAAAATGAAAATTATCAAAATTCATATTTTTGATACTAGTGGGACTCATATTCTATTCTAATCAAATCTTAATTATTTCTCATCCTAATGAGAATGAGAAGCTCCATTTCAACCCACCTACCACTGTAAACAAGGTTGTTGAAAGAACTTTTTATGTAACAAAAAGATAACTCTGCACTTACTATGAGCCAACCAAGAATTCCCAAGTACTGACAGGCTTGTACTACACTTGAAATGTAACTGAGGAAACAATTACAAGGAGCATTTTGATGCTCAACACCACTCAGTGGTAGAACTCTGAGCATACACTCATTCATTTTGGTGCTCCAAGCACTGAACTAAAAAACTCAGTACACAGAACTTCATAAAATGTAAGTTCTACTCCCAAGTAGCTGACATGAGAAAGTACCCACGGGTTTTAAGGCTAGAATCAAGCTAGGGAGAAATAAAATAGTAATATATAAAAAGAGAATCTACTGTAAAGAAAAAGGAAATGCACAGTACTTTTGGGGTTTGGTCTGGCCTTAGCAAAGAATTTTTTTCGCCACAAACTTTTTCAAATACAAGACAGAAAATGAGTAGCTTTAACAAGCAATCACTTTGTGATACATTTAACATCACTCTATTAAAACATTTGAAATTACTATAAAAATATTCCAAATAGGAAGCTCCCTCATGAAGATATTAATACTAGTTTAATATGATCTGTAATTAGAATAAAACTTAAAAGAAAAAAAAATTACCCAATGGAGACTTAAATGGAATTTGATTAATTAATATTAACTAATGAACATTAGTAAGTGACAGGTCTCTTAAACTTGCATAGTATTAGATTGTATATACATACATTATGAATACTTTTTGTGTATGCTAGTTTCAAAACACAAAAAGCTAAAAAGTCAAAACAAAAAAGAAAACAGTATATAACAGATCCTGGGTGGTTCTGGAACCTAGCCTCTTCTGACCACACTGGCTATACACTGGGTATTGGCGGTCCTAGCAGAATCTGAAAAAAACTGGAGCTTCACTTTACAGTCCAAGCTCTATGGGACTTCTACGGATCTTCTGCAGAAAATGTGGTCTAACTCTGCATCCAAATGCCAACTGAAAAAGTTCTCTGGAAAACTGGTTTTCTTTTCTTTCAGAATTGCTAACACAAAGCCACAGTAACTCAACCATCAGCCTAGCACAAACTACCCTTTTCCCAGCCTAGATGTCTAACATAGAAGAAAAAGTTTGCCTTAAAAGGGAAAGAAATGAAAAAAAAAAAAAAAGAAATTAATGGGAGACTTAGAGAATAAAGACAGTTCTCAAAACCTACCTATGATCTTCCTTTTTTGTCTAAGGAAGTAAAAAGAAATAAAGAAGTAGAATCTCTTGGGCGCCTGGGTGGCTCAGTTGGTTAAGCAACTGCCTTCGGCTCAGGTCATGATCCCGGAGTCCTGGGATCGAGTCCCACATTGGGCTCCCGGTTCCCTGGGGAGCCTGCTTCTCTCTCTGACCCTCTCCCCACTCATGCTGTTTCTCACTCTCTCTCTCTCTCTCAAATAAATAAATAAAATCTTTAAAAAAAAAAAAAAGCAGAATCTCTTTCTCAAATGATCGAAGCAATGCAGATGAGAATGGAGCAGCACTAGTAGATTCAGATGTCAATGTAAAAACTGTTAATTCTACCTACAGGATAAAAATTCCTAGAAATGTTATAGCAGGGAACAATCAATGGTTGAAATAAGATCCATAACTATAGCAAGTAATCCTATCAAGATTAAACCCCATTCCAACACCATTCTCTCCCCCATGTTATTTTGGGATCACTACAGGCCATGTTGGGAAAAGCTATGCCACAGAAGATGGTACTAGGCTCTAGTAACATCTCTCCTTCATTCATAGAAGTTCAGTGATATAATCCATCTTTTCCTTTTCCTTTAGATCCTATCTTCTCTCCCTCCCAGATATCCTTCATTTATAGTGTATCTGAGTAATCTGAACATCTTGATTTTGAAGCAAAGGAATGTGTGGGGATGAGATATGTAAATAAAGTCATGGGCATTACATATTTCATTATTAGGTTAGGGTAAAGTACATGTAATTTACTATTTTTTAGGTTTCTTTTGATGAATATTACTTCCCTGGTAAAAGAAGAGTATTTTATCATTTTACTATTGCATAAACATTAAAAAGGAAACATAAATGTGTATAAAGGAACCTAATTTTTTTTTTTTTTTAAATTAGGCTCCATGCCCAATGTGGGGCTTGAACTCACAACCCTGAGATCAAGAGTCACATGCTCTATCAACTGAGCCAGCCAGGAGTCCCTAGGAACCTAATTATTAAAATGCAGATATGGGGCACCTGGGTGGCTCAGTTGGTTAAGCGACTGCCTTCGGCTCAGGTCATGATCCTGGAGTCCCGGGATCGAGTCCCGCATTGGGGTCCCTGCTCAGCGAGGAGCCTGCTTCTCCCTCTGACCCTCCCCCACTCATGTACTCTCTCTCTCTTTCATTCTCGCTCTCTCAAATAAATAAATAAATCTTGAAAATAATAAAATAAAATAAAATGCAGATATGTTTATCAATTAAAGGGTGGAAGAAACAAATGAGTAAATTAATGAGCTAGTAGCACAAAGCTGTTTGAATCACATGTGGGTAGAAATGTTTCCATCCCCCAAGTATCTTTGAAAATAATTCCTTTTGTAGAATCTTTTAAACATTATTCTGAAGTAGATTAATAACAAATGCTATAAATTACTTTTAGGAATATAGAAAAGAGTAGGAAAAATTAAATAATGATATTAAGCGACTATGAGATTATTTTCAGTTTAGTTTCTAGTCAAGGTCATATCTACTTGCTTGGTACTAATGAAATAAAAGTGAAATCCTGGGAATCTCATGTCATATATCAGCCTAGAGGCCTAAAAGAGGATAAGAAAAGGTAAAACTAGAAAGGAAAACTGGAGGACTATTTTATAAGATGATAAAATTTCATTTAAAAATTAGTATGTTTATTATAAGATCATCCAAATAACCCAAAAATGTTTATGGTAATTTCTAAATTTTTTCATAAAACATTGGGACCTAAAGAAAAATGTTTATGGGATAAATGAGTATTTGATTTAGAAGTACTTCCAAGAACATTAAGTGAAGTGAACATAGAGCCAATAGAAAGTTCTAATAATATTGTTTATTCCTTAGTCCAGTTAAATTTAATTGTAAGCCCTTAAAGTTTTCTAAATTAGTTCATTCAGCAAATACTGAGCACACACCAAGTGCGACACACTGTATCAGACACTAAAACGATAGAATCTAAAACATTATCTTTTCCTCACAGAGATTAAAGAATATATAAAAGAAAAAGTGATTAAATGGGATTAAGTAATATATTAAAGAAGAAGTGATCTATTCAACTTGGAGAAAAATCAGGAAAGGTTTCAAATTACTTCATCTTAGAGCTAAAATAAGGTCAGGCTGTCCAGATGAAGAACATGGTAAAAATCAGATGGAAAGGGACAGACTGCTCAACGCATATGCAGACTTGTAAAACTCTTGAAGGTCAAGGTGAGAGGGCAGGCAAAGTACAGACGTGACTTGAAAGAAAGGCATAAGTCAGATAAAGCGGGTGTGTATGCCAGCTAAGTTTTATAAAAGTCATATTCCAACAGAAAATGAGTATCAACATATTCCTTATCATCTACAATCCAAATGTAATTCCATGTCAGGAAAAAACAAAAACAAAAGGTAGAAGGAATAATATCTAAGTCCATTCAGCTTCTTGATAATTGGCCTATATGACTTTGCAGCTGCATCATTCAAAAATAATCATTAGAGCATAAAATGGTAATAAAATTCAGAAGTACATGCAGTGCACCATATCTGTTTACTAAGCTTCCCTAAAGTTCAATTAAAATAAAAGGACTATTTGAAGAAATTGTTGACTTAGTATTAAAACCATATGATGAAAATATCTTGGATGGCAGTAGCAATGAACAGACTTCTGATAACTAACCTTTATTTGGTTATAAACATAGAAATTTGTGTAGTTCTGAAAAGTTCTATTTTAAGTGATTTTAGTGTTCTTGAAATAACCAGTTATTTTTACAATTAAGGGGAAAAAAGTCATATTTCCCACTGGGATGCCAATTCAAGTCTTCTGAAAACTGCCTCGGGAGATTACATTTTTCTAATTAAAAAATTCAGTAACACCTTTATCAGAGCCAGCAATGTTTTTTAACTTCAAATACTCACCCAAAACTAGCATTCCCAAACAATTACATTTCGTCACAGTAAAGAACAGCATTGTACAAAGATAAACAAAACAACATTGTTTAGCTTTTCCTCTAAAGAGCTGCATTTTTCAGAGGATATAGTTTTTGTCAGTGAATAAAAGTGATTGTTTTCAGAATAAGCAACTGGCAGATAATCAACAGTTCTTACTAGCCTTCTGGACATCCTATATATCCAAAAACTAATTCTGAGTATGGGTTTTGCCACATTTCTTTAGAGCAAGATAAATTAAAAGGCTCAGGTGGGCTTCTCTCAACAGAAGACAAAAAATTAAAACAGTGCTCTCTTTAACTTAGAATGTTACAAACAGTGCAATTGCCTACCTTCCAAAAATTGCTAATTGCATTTCTCCTGTCTTATTGGCTATCTGAGTCAGAAAGCATTTGGGATAGTCTGTATAGAAAAAGTGTGCCATTTTCTTTATTGTAGAACACAACTTCACTTCATCACTGACTTCTAAGGAAGAAATAAGAGAAGTCTAGGTTTCTTCAATTATAGTACAACACTCATCTTTAAAAAAATCTAAAGAATTTCAAAAAGTAAACCCTGAAATACCCACCCCATCACCAAGATTACTGCTACCACCAATTACTGAAAGATCTTGATGAAATTTTACTTCTTTTCCCTTCTGCTCTCCACAATGGCAAGGGTTCCTTTCTCCAAGGAAAGCTTTGTAAAATACAGCTAGCTAATTCACATTTGTCTGAGATAATATGAGTATCATTTTTAATAGGAGGCATGACAAAAAATATAACCTTGCAACTACTATCAACTGCAGCATTCTGTATAGGGCTGAATTAAGCATT
The DNA here is from genome assembly GCF_002201575.2 of Neomonachus schauinslandi. Classification (NCBI taxonomy): domain Eukaryota; kingdom Metazoa; phylum Chordata; class Mammalia; order Carnivora; family Phocidae; genus Neomonachus; species Neomonachus schauinslandi. The sequence continues at coordinate 110,909,936 of NC_058403.1, forward strand.
TCTAGTACTTGGTCCCAGGATGGTACATTGTAATAAGAAAGTTATTTTTTTAACTAGTTTCTTAAGTCAATGCATTCATACAGAATTGTATATATATATGAATGAACCCCTATTTTATACAAAGAGCTATTTTTTAAAAAAGATTTTATTTATTTATTTGACAGAGAGAGACACAGCGAGAGAGGGAACACAAGCAGGGGGAGTAGGGCAGGGAGAAGCAGGCTCCCCGGGGAGCAGGGAGCCCAATGTGGGATTCGATACCAGGACCCTGGGATCATGACCCGAACCGAAGGCAGATACTTAATGACTGAGCCACCCAGGCGCCCCAAGAGCTATTTATTTTCAATTCAGAAAAGTACTATAACATACATTCTAAGTGATTAGGTTCTATAACATACCTAATAAAAAACTATATCTAATCATCAATTTGGAAGCCCAGAAAATACAGGCATAGGTTTTTGATCTGAAGATTATAGCTAACAAAGCTAACAGCCTATCAACCAATGACTACCCTTAGAAAAAGAAATGCTCTTTGGGATAAGATTCCAGTTGTTTTTCCAGTAACTATGATAAATTTATCCTTATTTCATACTACCTTGATAGGTGATCCATACTTCTTGTGTATTCATGAAACTTATATTTTATACGTTACATGCTGGCATGACTGAACTGTCCTTTATAAACCACAATAGAAATTTCACACTCAACTGTCACTGAGTTATTGCATCATAGTGTGACTTATCAGTTAATAATTTAGTTTCTGAAAGATCCATGTGATGGTTAGTTGTATGTGTCAACTAGGCTAGGCTAAGAGATTCCAGAGAGCTGGTAAAGCAGTATTTTGGAGTGTGTCTGTGAAGGGGTTTCTGAAAGAGATCGGCATTTGATTCAATAGACTAAGTAAAAAAACATCTACCACTCTTATCAGTGTGGGTGGGCATCATCCAATTTGTTGAGGGCCCAAATAGATGAAAAGGTAAAGGGAAGACAAATTCCCTCTCTCTTGCTGATATCCACCTGTCCTGCCCTCAGACATCAAAGCTCTTGGTTCTTGGACCTTTTGACTCCAAACCATTAGCTCCCTTGGTTCTGAGGCCTTGGGACTCACACTGAATTATACCACTGGCCTTCCTGGTTCTCCAGCTTGCAAACAGCAGATTATGAGAAACTTCTAGGCCTAATAGAAGTAAGCATCTTTGCCATCTTTATTCTTACTCTATTTTACACCACTGGTAAGAAGTGTAAAACATCAATGGCTATTACCTGCTGCTTACTTACTGTGTGCAAGGCACCGTTTGATAAGCATTTAATATTGATTATTTCATTTGACCCTCATAACAATTCTATGATGTAGGGAACATAACAATTCCTATTTTACAGATAAAGAAATTGAGGCACACAGAGGTAAAATAACTTTCCTGAGATCACACGGCTAATAAACAATAAAAATGGGATTCAGTTTAGTCAGACAGACCAGAGACACTTTTGGAAGCAACAGCATGATAGCTGCCCAAGGAGAATCCCAAGTCCAATTCATATTTGTATTGGTTGGCGATAGTGGTACTAGAAAAACTATGTTTGTGAAACATCATCTGACTGGTGAACTTGAGAAGTACATAGCCACCTTGGGTGTTGAGGTCCATCCCCTTGTGTTCCATACCAACAGAGGACCTATTAAGTTCAATGTATGGGATACGGCTGGTCAGAAGAAACTTGGTGGGCTGAGGGATGGTTATTACATCCAGGCCCAGTGTGCCATTATAATGTTTGATGTAACATCAAGGGTTACTTACAAGAATGTGCCTGACACAGAGATCTGGGACAAGTACGTGAGAACATCCCCATAGTGCTGTGTGACAACAAAGTAGATGTTAAGAACAGGAAAGTTAAGGCAAAATCTATTGTCTTCCACTGAAAGAAAAACCTTTAGTACTATGACATTTCTGCCAAAAAAGTAACTACAACTTTGGAAAGCCCTTCTTGTGGTCTGCTAGAAAACTAACTGGAGACCCTAACCTGGAGTTTGTTGCCATGGCTGCTCTTGCCCCACCAGAGGCTGTTAGAGACCGAGCTTTGGCAACACAGTATAAGCATGATCTAGAGGTTGCTTAGGCAACTGCTCGCCTGGATGAGGATGATGACCTGTGAGAAAGTGCAGTGTGAAAAAGTCTAGTTTGTTTGTTTTTTTGTTTGTTTTGTTTTTAAGATTTATTTATTTGAGAGAGAGAGTGGGAGAGAGTATGCGGGGGGCGCACAGAGGGAGAGAGAGAAAATCTGGAGCAGACCTTACGCTGAACAAGAAACCTGACATGGGGCTTGATCTCTGAGATCATAACTTGAGCCAAAACCAAGAGTTGGATGCTTAACTGACTGTGCCACCCAGGTGCCCCCAAAAGTCCAGCATGCTTGCCACTTTATTATATAGCTGAGCAGGACTTGTGCTTAATCTTTGGGATGCTGAAGGAGATGAATGGGTTTCGAAGTGAATGTGGCTGTTTAAAAAGTACCTTCATTTTTTGGATGCATATTTGGCTGTTTTGGAATGCAACTGTTTCCTTCCTGAGTTTCACATAAAAGACTGCTATAGTCACATCACAATATCCAGTGGTAAAATCTAATTTGTCGCTGTCATTCCCTTTCCTTTTAGTTTAGAATCAGAATAAAGCTGTATTTCAAATGAAAAAAAAAAAAAAAAGGGATTCAAAAGTATGCAGTATGTAGTATTCCAGACCTTAATTAAAATTAATGTGTCTTCCCTGTAAACTGAGGTCTCATATTTTTAACATAACTGAGGCAAGACAGAAACCATTAGGAAAAACATGAGTAAGGAATCTTTAGCCTTAAATGGCTACTCTGTTGTTTATTTGTGAAGGAAAGATAGCAGAGTTTAAAAACATGTACAACAGAGTGGGACCTTATTCATTAGAACTGTATCTACATGGTGAGGTATAACGAGAAAATTTCTAACATTTTTCTTTCTAAGATGAGAATCCTAACATTTTTACATGTACATGTTTTTTAAAAATGCATTATACACATAAGTAGAAGGTTACTACTATACTACATAGCTTGATTTACCAAACCTTTATTGCTCTTCTACTATGCACCACGATACAAATTAGGTAATAACTATAATTAAAACATGAACTCTAAACACAGCTCACAAGTGAAATATATATATAATAAATAATAATAATGTGATAAAGGGTAAAGGAGATATTTACAAAGTGGAAGAGTGGCAAATTGAGCTGGAATGATTCATTCTATCAGGGCAGAAAAAAAGTTAGGCTTCCAGAAAAGATAATATCCTCAGCTAGCACTTAAATGTCATCTTGGACAGAGCTCTTGGACAGAGGAAATAGTATATACAAAGGCACAAAGGTATAGTCAGCATTGTTACAACAAGTCGAGAGACTTCAAGGAGGTGGAATGGCTGCAGCATAAAATTCAAGGCAGGAAATAGAAAGAGATGAGCTGGAGTACAGCTAATCATAAAACTCTATTAGAAGCACTCAGACTCGTGATGAGGATCCACTAAAGGGACAAGAGGACTAATAAGCCTACCTATTCATTCCAGAGTTGTGTTTTCACCATCAAAAATAAACATTCAATGACAGTATTTCCTTAAATTTTGCAGTGACCCACCTTCCATCCCCAACGAAGAAAGTTATTTAAAAAAAAAAGTATTGTAGTTTCTAGTTAATAAAGACTAGACTGAGCCAAAAATTACATAGCATAATAATGCAATAAACCTTAGAATCAGCAAATTTTAGTTTACTTTTAACTTCTTAGCAGCAAGAAATTAATGAAATATTACAATAATGTTTCCTTTTTGTTGAAACAATCTGCAATTATTACAGTTTAGTTCTGGACCAAATCTTAAAATGGCTTAAATTCAAATTACTATAAAAAAGACATATAATTCTGAAGAGCAGGAAATCTACATTTGACTTCAAGCTCTAATTTATTTCCCATTTAAAGGCAACTAAGAGTTTAGATTTGGAAATGATATAAAACAGTAACAACACCTATCATTTACAAAGTGCTCTACATTTCCAAACCCTTTTTCAGTTATTATTTTATTCCTTTAATAAGTTTATTATGGAAGTGTCAATTCTTTCATGAAATGCAAGGAGCAGAGACAAAAATTCAGGCACAACAGGGGTCTGTTCCTACTGAACAAATCATCTAAGATCAAGCTATGTCAAGTCCATGAAGTAATATCCCATGTCTATTCTCTAAGATACATGCTAGAAACTACATGACACTCAGGTCTGAGGTAGTTCAGTAAAAGTAACATCAAGGCATATTTTATAAGAGGCCTCAATGTGGCTCTTCGGCCAAGACCATCCAAAACTATTTTTGTAAAGACAGTATTAAAAGTATCAAAAAACCACACCTTTAGAACAGCACTGATGATAGTGAGGGAAGTCCTATGGCAAACTTTGTTTTACTATCTGACCTAACCCACACCAGGAGACAAACTTTGTACAGGTGACAGAGTTAGCTTATTGCAAAAGAGAAATCCCAATGTCAACATAAATATAAATATATGTGTAGTATTGGTCATGGAAGAGTAAAGGCATAAAACTGAAGGTTCATGTTTCCATTCGTAGATTAGATCAAGCAATATTCTACTGTTAAACCACAGTTCAAGATTCCCAACAACCACCTGAAAATTTTTAGAACGAAGTGCAATCATTTTTATCCTTGTCAATTTGTTTACAATCTTGTAGAAACTATGAACCGTGCGAGCTGTCCTCCTTTTTGTACTGGCTGCTAAAGGCTTAGAGTCAATTTTGTGGCAGATGAATAAAACTTAAATAAACCTGCTCCTCTCTTGCTTGCCTTCACCAACTTCCCATTTTCCTTTCATCCTCACCTTCTTTTTTTAATCTGGATGAACTGCATAAACCTTCTTAAAGCCTTTCTGAAACAAGGGAGAATTTAAGGTAGATAAACTAAAAAAAGTTAAAAAAAAAAAAAAAGGAAAAAAGAAAACATTACCTTTACATCAAAATTACAATCAAGTCTTCTAATTAACACGATGAAAGTGCCAGATGAATTATCTTTTAGTGGTGGAGGCACTATGGGTTCACAGGCATTCTCCGGTTTTGAGTTAATCAAAAAACCCTGAAAAAGAATTGGCAAGAAGTTTTTTTTCTCCGTTAAACTCAAAAAATCAATTCAACTTACTTCTACATCTTTTAAATTTGCTTCATGTATTTTGCATTATGCTAGATGAATTATCTGGGAGCTACGACAGTTCCTAGCCTCCAAATGCTCACAATCCCAGGACTTCTAAAGTAGTATTTGATTTCGTAAGCACTTAGTTTTTTAAAGTTCATTCCAATTCTCCCATTAAAGTTTGGTTGTTGTTGTTGTTGTTGTTTTTTAATCACACATAAGCCCATCACCCCAAAGACAAACCACTGTTAGCATGTTGGTATATTTTCCAATGATCACTGGCATTTCTAAACCAAGTAAATACTTTTTTAAAATTAACTTTTACATTTCTTTCATGTTATCAAACAATGAAAATGCACATTTCTAGGTATCTGTTCTATAGAAATATCAGCCTGAGTATATAAAGATATATATAGAAAGATGTTCCCTGCTACATTGTTTTTAATAGCAAAAGCTGGAAATCATGCACATCAATACGGCAGCCATTTAAAAAAACATTCAATAGGGCGCCTGTGTGGCTCAGTCCGTTAAGCGTCTGCCTTCGGCTCAGGTCATGATCCCAGGGTCCTGGGATCAAGTCCCACGTTGGGCTCCCTGCTCAGCCGGGAGCTTGCTTCTCCCAATCCTCTCTGCCTTCTACTCGTGCTTGCTCTCTCTCCCTAGTGCCCTCTCTCTCTAATAAATGAAATCTTAAAAAAAAAAAACAAAAAAAAAAACAGAAAAATGGAGCCATTAAAAAGAATGAGGTAAATCCATACACTCTAAATTAAAAAGATATCCATAAAATAACTATTAATTTAAAAAGTTAAATCAAGTCGCTTTCCCAGAAATACAGGATGGTTTGACATCAGAAAATATATTACATAAAATGTTAATTAACAGAAAAAAAAGTTACATTTACAGATTAGAAAAGAAAAATCAAATGACTATCTCAACAGATGTAAAACACTGAATAAATACATAAAAAGATCACCAAATTCAGTTAATTTGTAAGAAGTGAACAATTAAAGCTATGACACAGTGCCTTTTTTTTTTTTTTAAGATTTTATTTACTTATTTGACAGAGAGAGACACAGCGAGAGAGGGAACACAAGCAGGGGGAGTGGGAGAGGGAGAAGCAGGCTTCCCGCCGAGCAGGGAGCCCGATGCGGGGCTCGATCCCAGGATCCTGGGACCATGACCTGAGCCGAAGGCAGCCGCTTAATGACTGAGCCACCCAGGTACCCCGACACAGTGCCTTAACAATAGTCCTCCTATATGATATGTGAATTGGTCACACCAACCACCTATCCAGAGGATATGGCAATTTCTCCTGCCTTAAGCTGCACTGATTGGCTTGTAATGGGAAATGCTTTTGCATGTTTCAGGAATAAAATGCAGCATACCTTCATTTATTTATAAAATAGATCCCCTTCTTGATTCTATAAAGCACTTGGTTTTTATTTTGCAGAGAAACAGAACTGTGGTTATCCTTCCAACAATGAGTATTTGCTTCAATCCATGTTAAATTCATACCCTGCTGCCTTTTCTATGCCTTTCTGCACAAACACTAACTTTTTGCTTTAGTGACAAATCACACAGTGCAATTCTTTTCAAGATACTTGTAACAGCAATTAAACTCAACCCATATAGTACCAACAAGGAATATAACTCAACTGAAGTGAAAATAATATGAACAGCTATGGCTTAATTTCCCATGTCTGGCGAAGTCAACTCCATTGTAATTGCCACCTAGTGGAGAGCAACTGAAAGACACATCCCAATTTCAGGTATGTTAAAACACAGGGTAATAAAATAAATGCATTGTAGCATCAATTAATTTATGGTATGTACAGATACAAAAAAAGATCTACAAGTGAAACTGGAAAAGGGGTTTTGCTTTTTAATAACTGTTTTGTTATATCTGTTATGACAAATGTGTATTATTTTTAAACATAATATTTACAAAAGTCAAATAAACGTTAAGCTAAAAGTCCAAAAAACAATCTAGTTGCATTAACAGAAAACTGAATGAAGTCTTAAAAAAAACAGTTCTTAAATTATTAAATATCATCTTTCCTGCAGACTATGCTAAAAGAATAACTTTCTAAATCAACTTACTAAATCTTATCCTTCCCAGAGATGTGAGTCACTTAAAACTAAGTGCAAACTTACTTTGTATCATTCACAAAGTCTACAAGGTAGTGTAATGGGCTTTGTCAATTAATTTGGCACAACTCCCTGGTCCCTTGAATGAGAATGGCCAAGAAGGTGCTACCTTAAGCCCCATCCACATGCCTACTATCACCTCTCAGAGCCAATCTCTTCTTATTGAAAGGATGCTTACTCTGTAATCAAAGATCCTCATCTCAACCTTCTGACAGGGGCACTTTATGCCAACATGTAGGAAGCCCAAGAAAACTACCAAGGCCTAGGAGACTTAAACTAGATGCCCATCTATCCTCTCTTCATTGTTGTAATTCTCTGATGTTTAAACAAGAATGCTGGACAAAAATAATGCATGCAGACTGGCACCTCAATATCATCAAATGTATAATGCAACAGGCCTACAATATATAAATATGTCAATTTCTTTTGAAAGCTTTTGTGACTATACATAAAGCAAAGTACACAAAATATAATTTTCCAGCTTGATGAATTTTCACAAACTGAACACACCTGTATCTGGAAATAGAACATTAACAGTACTCCAGAAGTTCCCTTCATCCTCCCTGCCAGTCACTATTCCTCAAACCCCATCCCTAATGTCACTACACAGACTTCTAACAGCTTCATTTTGCCTAATTTTACATTTGACATAAACAAAACCATATAGCATAGTAAATGGCCTTTTAGACTTCTCTCTCTCAATGCTGTATTTGTGAGATTCAGCCCTACTGTTGAGCAACTGTACTTGGCGGATCTTTTACTGCCATTTCTATATAGTATTACATTGTGTGACCATGCCAAAATTTATTCTACTGTTGATGAGCATTAGGGTAATTTCTAGTTTAGGAGCTATTACAAATAGTGCTGCTATAAACATTCCATGGACATTAACACATGTACACATCTGTTAAATATATACATAAAAGTAGAACCATAGGCTATCAAACTGGATCATAGGGTGTCAAGCTTTAGTAAACACTGCCAAGCTTTCCAAAGTAGTTTGGGTTACCACTTTTTAACTGCAAAATGACCTAAACATAAAAATCATACTGAATATAATTTTGCTTTAATGCTTCAGAAGGTATTTAGAACTACAATATTTCACTAATTTCAGTATTTCAATAAACATTATGGAAAAATTACTTTCATTGATAAATTACACTGGTTAATAAGTGCACAAGTAGGTAGATAATTTGATAAAGTGGTTTTGTTTAAAAGATTGTTTCAGGCTAAAAAGAGCTTTAACCTTCCTCCCCTTCAGTCTGCACTAAATGTTAAACTATATAAATAGTAAAATTAAGAGCCTGGGTGGCTCAGTCGGTTAAGCGGCTGCCTTCAGCTCAGGTCATGATCTCGGGGACCTGGGATAGAGCCCTGCATCTGGCTCCCTGCTGAGCAGGGAGTCTGCTTCTCCCTCTCCCTCTGTTGCTCCCCCTGCTTGTGCGCACTCTCTCTGTCAAGTAAATAAATAAAATCTTTAAAAAAAAATAGTAAAATTTAAAAAAGTATATGCAGTTATAATGTCAACAAAAATGTTGAAAGCAAGGCAGCAGTACATCTTTCCCTTTGTAAGAGTATAAAAGTTAAAAGCAGAACAAGAGAGACAGAGAGGGGTGAGTTATTTTGTTAGTATCTGAGGTTGTAAATTAACTAGTTAATTGCAGTAACAGCAAGGAGTTAACATTTGTGGAGCCATGGCACTCAACACTCTGTGTTGGGCACTATGCTCTTTCAATGTTCTAATTCAGTTAATCTATGCAATAACCCAAGGAGGTAACTACTATTATTATCCTTATTTTGAAGATGAGGAAACTAAATCTCAAAAAGGTTAGGTAACTTGCCCAAGGTTACACAGGAGGCATGCAATCCCAGGAAGTCTGACTCCAGAATCTATGTTCTCAACCACTATGCTATACTACTTTCCATAAGATGACAAAACAAAATAAAACCCAACTAGGTGAAAACCAAAATGGGCAACAAAAACAAGAATGAACATTTACAAAAATGAAAAAGCCAAAATGTTAGTCTAAATGGCAATTAAGGCTGATTGCAAAATCTGATACAAGTATTTCAAACAACGAAGATGTCAAAGGAAACTTTGTCATAATTTTTACATTCAAACATAGACCAAAGAGTTACACTGATCAGACTTTATTAGCTAACATTTTCCTTATGTGAGACAGATGGATTTATTTATATCAACAACTTTCTATGATTTTAAAAATACCCACTGCTCTTTTCCCTAATTTTTTATCAGATCATTCTGACAAAATTTACCCATAATTTTCACATACAGGACACATTTAATTCCTTTTTCACAAATAGCTGGAAATTATGCTCTTCTTATACAGTAAAATGTCCTTTAACCACTACTCATGTTACTTTAAGTTCCTTTAACACTATGCTCTGAATACACTGGTCTCATTTCCTAAGGGCTCTTTGTAAGAGGATTAATAAGATTGAGTTCTTTCCAATATTAATTATTTGGCTAAGGACTAACAGATCCAATAAGAGAAAACAAAGTATAAACAACACGCAGTACAACTGCACACAACAGAGCAAATCAAACTATGGGAGGCAGTAACAGAAAAAGTGGCATTTGACTTGGTTCTTAAGCTTTACAATATTTTAATTTGGGGCCAAAACCCGAACATACTACTATAAATGATCTGACCAATATAACAACAGATAGCCAGGATTGGATCCTGGAATACAAGAAGGTTATTAGTGGAAAAACCTGTGAAATCTGAAAGAAGTCTGTACTTTAATATATTGTATAAATTTTAATTTCTTAGATTTGATAAAGGCACCATGGTTATATAAAATGTTAACATTAAAAGAAACTGAGTAGGGGCATCTGGGTGGTTCAGATGGTTAAGTGTCCGCCTTCGGCTCGGGTCATGATCCCAGGGTCCTAGGATCGAGCCCCACATCTGGCTCCTGGCTCGGCGGGGAGCCTGCTTCTCCCTCTCCCTCTGCCTCTCCCCTGCTCATGCTCTCTCTCTCTCTGTATCTCTGTGTCTCAAATGAATAAATAAAATCTTAAAAAAAAAAATTAAAATAAAAAAAAGAAACTGAGTAAAGAGGAAACTCTCTGTACTATTTTTTTAGCCTTTCTATGTCTAAATTTATTTCAAAAAATTTTTTAAAATAAATCAAACACATCAACAACAAGAAGGTAACAATAGGAACTATCACTCTTTAACCTGCTCTTGACTGTACACTTCTTTTAATGCACTGTAACTGATGTATTGATGTTTCTGGCAAACACACTGCAGTTTTTCTTTAACAAATTTTTGACAGATGCTGCTACTAAGCTATTTTTCCCCTTTTTTCAGCACCTATCTTTTAGGACTCAAGGGCAAAACATTAGTATTTTAACCATTCCAAGCTTCATGCCATTTGCAAATTTAATAGTCATACCTTCCATGTCTTTCTGCACATCACTGAGGAAAGCACTGAATAAGACAGAAATTTGAGGGTTATATAATAATTAAAGGTCAAGTCTTTAACTAAATTATAAGAAAAGGTTGTTTAAAAAAAACAAATGCACAAATCTAGATATTACATTTGTGGCATTTTTTAAATCACTAACCAATTATCTTTCATCTCAAAGTTACATCTCCCCTTGTATACTGTCAGAATTCTCCTCAGTAACCTTTTTCGGTTATATATTTTACCATTGAGTTAGATTTTAGGTCTTAATAATATCTGATTAAAAGATGTCAAAAAATACAATAAGCCCATAAATAACTGAAAACATTAAATACTTAAAAGTGCTAAATCAGTAAATACTACTTAGACCAACTATATAATTTTTAAAACATATTATTTCTGAAAAAGTTCAAAAAGCATTAAAAACAAAATTTGGTTCATATTAATATTCTAGGAATGTCAAACCTCAAAAAAGAAGTCCCAGACTACTATATGTATTAATTGCACTGAGATTAAAAACAAAAAAAGAAAAAGCATAAAAATTTATACAATGTCAATACACAGTTCTAAAATCACCCATCTTGAGAATTTACTCCAATAAGAATTTTTGAGTGATTTATTTTAAAAAGATTTGATAATTAGCATGTATCAATTACCTACTAAGATGCTAAGATTACTTCTACTTCCCAGCCATGACCGAGTAACAGGGACTAGTTTTATCCTCTTGGTTTAAATAACTAGAAAATTAAACAGAGTATGAAATGTCAGCTTTCAAAGAATGGATAACAGCACAAGACAGCAATTGCTGAGAAGAAAGAAATAAATTCAATGAGCCCTGCAAATACCTCAGCTCACTGCCTAAAGAAATTCCAAGCCTCAGAACAGGGCAGGAGAACCCAGAGTCTTGTGGTCTCAGTGAGTTGAGGAGACAGAGTTCAGAGTATGGAGAGGCCAAGGCAGCTAAGGTTTTCTGGGACACCATATTGGGAATAAGGGAGCTACAAAGAGAGAACTCTAGATACATGAAGGTGTCCACTCACGTCCTTGGCTGAGTAATAATCTGCATTTTGTGGGAGGGAGCTACCAAAAGTGAGAATGAAAGGAGTAAGCAGAACAACCCCTGGAGTCTACACAGGGCTGGGAATTGTATTCTTAATGGCCACAGTGGGAAAACTTTCTAATACAGAACATCAAATAGAGTCCTCAGGAAACTACTGCCTCAGAAATGGGCCAAAGGAGCCCTAAACATTTGAAGTGAATGAAAATAAAAACACAACTTACCAAAATTTGTGAGACACAACTAACATAGTACTTATAGCACTAAATATTTATATTAGAAAAGAGGAAAAGGTCCTCCATATTCATCTAAAGAAACTAGAAAAAATGGGGGAAAGCAAACAAAACCCAAAATAAGAGCAAGAAATAATAAATAATAGCTATGTTCCTTACCCTAATGCTTTGGATATGTATTACTATAGACAAGTGGACAGACTTAAAGAAGTTGAATAACTCGCCCAGTGATAGCACCATAATTTGAAGCCTAGTAACACTGACCCCAAAGCCAATGTTCTTCCCATTTTAGCACAGTACTCATCTCCACAAATATAGGGATTAAACCAGCACTAAGTTTCAGGTTTCCCTATTCTCAGCCTAGCACTGTAATAATTTTATCATTGTGCTAATATAATCACCACCTTTATGGCAAAAGTTCACATGCGCTTATTATTAAAATTATTAGCAGTCTAAGTCACCTTTTTTTCTTCCCCCTCTTATACCTTTCTATTATCCTATTAATCCCATCTTTCATTGCATTACGTAGAAGTTTGATACGTGGTTTATAGACAACTGGTTTTTCGACTCATTTGTGGCTGTTGAAGTTAACTATCATAACTAAACTGAAGTCCTAGAACACACAGACAGCTTTATGCTCACAAATGAGAATCAGAAATCACAGGCATTATCATCCCCGTTTTAGAGAAGAAAATACTTAAGCTTCAAAGAAGATAACACACCCAAGATTCAGCTGCTAATTGATGGTGCTGTGAGTCACATTGACTCAAAAATTCCTAAATGAGACATATAAAACAAGCTAGACATAAAGGTGTAAAGGTGACCCCAAGATGTTGGTATATCTCCAATATATTTCCTACTTGTCAGATAGCAAAATAAATCCTAAAGTTGGAATTTTTATCCTCAAGTTTTTTTCCACAGAGCTTCTGAGGGCAAGCAGAAAACAGATGGCATAAATCACCCTAAAAACAGCAAATATCAGGCTACCAGATTCTTAAATATGGTTTTTCTTTCTTTTTTTTTTTTTTTTTAGATTTTATTTATTTATTTGACACAGAGAGAGACAGCGAGAGAGGGAACACAAGCAAGGGGAGTGGGAGAGGGAGAAGCAGGCTTCCCGCTGAGCAGGGAGCCCGATGCGGGACTCGATCCCAGGACGCTGGGATCATGACCTGAGCCGAAGGCAGACGCTTAATGACTGAGCCACTCAGGCGCCCCTTAAATATGGTTTTTCATGCTCACTGAAGAACACTAATGAAACCCTGAGATGGCAAACTGCTCAATATATTTATGGACATTTTGGTTATTTCCTACTTCATAATTTATTCCCAACAGGTCAACCTGAAACATTAATTGCCACATTTTGATGCTTTGTTTTATTTTTTTTTTAAGATTTTTTATTTATTTATTTGACAGAGAGACACAGCTAGAGAGGGAACACAAGCAGGGGGAGTGGGAGAGGGAGAAGCAGACTCCCCGCTGAGCAGGGAGCCCGATGCGGGGCTTGATCCCAGGATCCTGGGATCATGACCTGAGCCGAAGGCAGACGCTTAACGACTGAGCCACCCAGGTGCCCCGATTCTTTGTTTTATTGATACACTGGTTCATTGAACAAATTTGCTAAATCCCTACTATAACTCAGGTACTCCCAGAGATAAAGATTCTGCCTTCAAGAAATTTACATTCTATGCCAGACACTGTAGTATAACAGAAATGAGTATGATAAAGTATCCGTTGCTTATGGAGACCTCTAGTGTAACATTCTCCTTCCTGGTTTTACATTTATCAACTTTTCAATTTGTAAATTCTGAATATAGCTCTTTTATCTATTCATACTGGTAAAATTGCTCAGACAGGACTGAGAAAATACTCCCACAAAATTGCAATCATTTTGAGTACACATACTTACCCAATATTTAATATAAAAACTGAGAAGCTACCAACTATAAATCATATAAGTAAGTCTCAAATTAGAAGTCCTCTTAATGTCCAAACAGTATCTCTATAAAAGCAGAGGATATAGGGGCACCCCGCATTGGGCTCCCTGCTCAGCCAGGAGCCTGCTTCTCCCTCTCCCACTCCCCCTGCTTGTGTTCCCTCTCTAGCTGTCTCTCTGTGTCAAATAAAAACTAAAAAAAAAAAAAAAAAAAAAAGCAGACGATATAGAAGAATATTCTTATTATCAAAGAGATTATTTTAAAAGACTAGGAGAAACTGTTCCTTCAAAACAACTGCTCTGTTAAACCAAGAATGATAGTTATTAGGTTGATGAGAAATTTATGCTAAAGGAGAGCTAAAGTAAGAAAATCAAAAGTTTGTGGCATTTGAGCCACAACCCACTTCCCCGACACCATTAGGTCAGTCAGATGGAAGCTCCACTCTGGACTGCAGTGGCAAAGACCATAGGGCTCCTTTTCCCCTCAGCTCCAGTTAAGGAATATGGTATCTCAGCAGGAAGGGAAGGTCACCACCATTTGTCATCCTCTCCAGCTCTAAACTGCAAAGGCTAAATCCTGGTGAATATGGCAAAGTACACAAAACCAAGAACACTGGGGCCCTGGTCACCTTCACCCTAGCTCACCTTCAGGACAAAGGATCCATGCTGAGAGGGGCAAACAGTAGATCAGAGACAACTATCTCCAACCAGCACACTGCACATAAAGCAGGGAGTCACCAAAAATGAAAATGTGGTTTGTGCTAGGCAATCATTCAAGAGATACATAGATTTTAGTAATAAAGAAACAAGCACAGGAAACAGTAAGTACACAGTCATTTCCTAGATTAGAAAACCAGTGAGGCTGATGCATTTTGAATGAAGACAATTCCAGATCAATGGCTCAGAAAGTCTGCCCGGTAAGACAGGCAGTCTGTGAGAAAAGACCTCCAAAGTTCTTCCTAAAGAAATTTACTTTATTTGAAACAGAGTGTGGGAGGGGTACGCCTGGGTGGCTCAGTAGGTTAAACGTCTAACTTCAGGTCAGGTCATGATCTCAGGGTCCTGGGATGGAGTCCCAGGTCAGGTTTCCTGCTCAGTGGGGAGTCTGTTTCTCCCTCTCCCTCTGCCCCTCACCCCCCACTCATACTCTTGCTCTTTCTCTCTCTCAAATAAATAAATAAATCTTTAAAAAAGAAAAAGAAAGAGAAAGAGAGTGAGTGAGTGTGGGGTAAGTTCAAACCTAAGGGCATTTAAAAAGAGGTAAAAGAAGAAATAGAAAGGACAATTAGAAAACACCTTGAGACAAATGTAAATGAAAACACAACATACCAAAACTTAGGTGATGTAGCAAAAGTAGTGCCAAGAAAGAAATTTATAGCTATAATTGCTTACATTGAAAAAGTAAGAAATACTGCAAATCAACAACCTAACTTATACTTTTAAGAAACAAGAATAAGAAGAACTAAACCCAAAGCTAGAAGAAACAAGGGAATAATAATTATTACAGCAGAGATAAAGGGGAATTATTAAAAAAAAAAAATTAAAAAAAAATAGAGGGGCATCTGGGTGGCTCAGTTGGGTATGCATCCGACTCTAGTTTTCAGCTCAGGTCATGATCCCAGGGTCCTGGGATCCAGCCCCGTGTCAGGTTCCCTGCTCAGTGGGGAGGCTGTTTCTTCCTCTCTCTACCTCTCCCCCTGCTCGTGCTCTCACTCACTCACTCACTCACTCTCTCTCAAATAAAATCTTTAAAAAAAATTGGAGTGCTAGATGTGTGGTCCCAACTCTTTGCTTCTCAGAAGGAAGCTGGGAATTAGGGGTTCCTTCTTGATTGTATGATGCTGTAGTGAGGGTAGGATTTGTGGCAAGAGTAAGTCTCAGTCTTTCCTGTAAAACTATGTCAGTATTTTCTTAGTTGTTTGATTTGTAGGAATCACCTAGCTAGGTTCTGGATTTCTCTCAGAGGGAATTACTCCATGTGTAGCTGTATATTCTGTGCATTCATGGGAGGAGGGAAAATCCAAGAACTTCCTATGTCAACATCTTGGTCTGGTGTCTATATTCATATCATTGTACAAGCATCACTACCATCCATCTCAGAACTTTTTCATCTTCTCAAATTTAAACTCTGTACCCTTAAACAAGGTCTCCATTTACCCTTCTTCCTACCCACTGGCAAACTACCATTCTATTTTCTGTCTCTATGAACCTGATTACTTTAAGCACCTCATATAAGTGGAATCATAGGGTCCTTCTGTGTCCAGCAGGTTTCATTTTGCAAAATATCTTCAGGGTTCATTCATGTTATAACATGTATTAGAATTTCTTTTCTTTTTAAGGCAGGATGATATTCTATTGTGTGCATATACCACATTTTTTTAATCCACTAATCCACTGATGGATACTTTGGTTGTTTCTACTTTCTGGCTATTGTGAATAATGCTGTTATGAACATGGGTGTACGAATATCTGTTCAAGTTCTTGCTTTCATTTCTTTTGAGTATTCGCCCAGTAGTGGGATTGCTAGACCATATAGTAATTCTATATTTAATTTTTTGATGAACTGTCATACTGTTTTCCACAGTGGTTTTTCCATTTTAAGTTCCCACAAGCTATGCACAAGAGTTCCAATTTCTTCACATCCTTGTCCATATTTATGATTTTGTTTGATTATAGTCATCCTAACATATATGCAATACAGTTTTGATTTACATTTCCCTAACAATTAGTGATGCTGAGTATCTTTTCATGAGCTTGTTGGCCATTGTTTATCTTCTTTGGAGAAATGATTGTCCAAGTCCTGTGTGCATTTTTAAATCAGGTTAACTTATTTTTATTGAATCCTAGGAGCTCTTTATATATTCTGGATATCTGATATATGATTGAAAAATATTTTCCTTCATTCCATGGGTTGTCTTTAGGGTCTTTTGCCCTTTGATGAAAAAAGTTTTTAATTCTGATGAAGTCCAATCATCTGTTTTTTCTTTTGTTGCCTGTGCTTTCAATGCCCAGGAAATCATTGCCAAATCCAATGTCATGAAGCTTTTCCCTTATGTTTTCATCTAAGAGTTTTATATATTAGCTCTTACATTTAGGTCTTTGACTCAAATGTAAGGTCTTTAATTTTTTATATGGTATAAGAATCCAATTTTATTCTTTTGCATGTGGTGCATGTGGATATCTTGTTTTCCCAATACCATTTGTTGAAAGAACTATCCTTTCTTTGAATGGTCTTGGTACCCTTGTCAAAGTCATTTGACTTACATGTATTTATTTCTGAGCTATCTATGCTATTTTATTGGTCTTTGTGTCTGTTTATGTTAGCACCATCCTACTTTGATTACTGTAGCTTTGTAGTAAGTTTTTTTTTTTTAAGAGAGAGCAAGCATGCAGTGGGTGGGGAGGAGCAGAGGGAGAGGGAGAGAGAGACTGAATCTTAAGCTGAGTGTGGAGCCCAACATGCAGGACTGGATATCACAACCCTGAGATCATGACCTGAGCTGAAATCAAGAGTCAGATGCTTTAACCAACTGAGCCACCGAGGCGCCCTGTTTTGTAGGAAGTTTTAAAATCAGGAAGTAGGAGAGCTCTGACTTTGTTCTTTTTCAATATTATTTTGACTATTAGAGGTCCCTTGAGATTCCATATAGATTATAGGATGGATTTTTCTATTTCTGCAAAAAACATCATTGGGATTTTAATAGGAATTGTATCAAATTTATAGATTGCTTTGGGCAGTACTGACATCTTAACCATATTAAGTCTATCAATCCATGATAGGACTAACATCCATAGGATGTTTGTGTCTTTTAATTTCAGCAAAGTTTGGTAGTTTTCAGGGTATAGGTCTTTTGTCACTTTGGTTAAGTTTATCTCAAGTATTTTATTCTTTCTGATGCTCTCGTAAGTTGAATTGTTTTACTGATTTCCTTTTGGGATTGTTCGTTGTTAGTGTTTAGGAATGCAACTTATTTTTGCACGTTGATTTTGTATCCTGCAACTTTGCTGAATTCATTTATTAGTTCTAACAATTTTTTAGTGGAATCTGTATGGTTTTCTACATGTAAGATCATGTCATCTGCAAAGAGGTAATTTCACTTCTTCCTTTCTAATCTGAATGCCTTTTATTTCTCTTTCTTGCCTAATTGCTCTGGCCAGGATTCCCAGTACTATGATGAAAAGAAGTGGTATGGGGCACCTGGGGGGCTCAGTTGGTTAAGTGTCTAACTCTTAGTTTCGGCTCAAGTCGTGATCTAATAAGGGTCATAAGATTAAGCCCTGTGTCGGGCTCCACGTTCAGTGGAGTCTGCTTCCCCTGCTCCTCTCCCTCTGCCCCTCCCCCCACTCATGCTCTCCCTCTCTCAAATCTTAAAAAAAAAAAAAAAAAGTGGTGAAAGTGTGCATCCTTGTCTTATTCCTGATCTTGAAAGAAAAGCTTACAGTCTTTTGTCATTGAGTATACGTTGTTAAATGTGTTTTTTTAAATATATGCTCTTTATTATGGTGAGTCAGTTTACTTCTCTTTTTTTTTTAGTTTGTTGGGTGTTTTTATCATGAGAGGGTATTGGATTTTATTAAATGTGTTTTCTACATGAATTGAGATGATTGTGAGATTTTTTTTTCCCTACATTCTGTTAATGTATATTATATTTATTTTCATATATTGAACCATACTCCCATTCCAGGAATAAGTCCAGTTTAGTTATGGTGTATAATACTTTTAATGTGCTGTTGAAGTTGGTTTACTAGTACTTTGTTGACGATTTTTGCTTCGTTATATATAAGGGATATTGGAATGTAGTTTCTCTTGCTTGTGGGGTCTGACTTTAGTATCGGGCTAATGCTGCCATTATAGAATGTGTCAGGAAGTGCTCCTTTCTCTTCAGTTCTTTGGAAGAGTCTGAGAAGGATTGGTGTTAATTCTTCTTTAAATGTTTGGTAGACTTCATCAGTAAAGCCATTTGGTCCTTGGGATTTTATTTCCTAGGAGGTTTTTTATTATTAATTCAATTTCCTTACTAGTAATAGGTCTAATCAGTTTTACTATTTCTTTATGATTCAGTCTTGGTAGGTTGTATGTTTCTAGTTATTTGTCCATTTCTTCTAGGTTATCCAATTTTTACTCTACAGTTGTTCATAGTACACTCTTATAAACCTTTACATCTGTAATATAAGTAGTAACGTTATCTTTCTTTTGTGATTTTTAGTTATTGGAGTCCTCTTAGTCAAGTTAACAGTTTGTCAGTTTTGTTGAACTTTTTGAAGAACCAACTCTAGTTGTCACTGATTTTCTCTTTTTTTTTAAAGATTTTATTTATTTAGAGGCGCTTGGGTGGCTCGGTTGGTTAAGCATCGGCCTTTGGCTCAGGTCATGATCCCGGGGTCCTGGGATCAAGCCCTGCATCGGGCTCCCTGCTCAGCAGGAAGCCTGCTTCTCCCTCTCCCACTCCCCCTGCTTGTGTTCCTGCTCTCACTATCTCTCTGTCGAATAAATAAAATCTTAAAAAAAAAATTTTTTTATTTATTAGAGAGAGAAGAACGTATTTGAGCAGGGAGGGGCAGAGGGAGAAGGAGTGGAAGAGGGAGACAATCTCCAGCACACTCTTAAGCAGCAGACATTTAACCAACTGAGCCACCCAGGTGCCCCTAGCACTCCAATTTTTAAGGTTGTCATCCAAGGGACTAGCCCCCAAACCGCCTAGCTCTGAAAGCCAATAGGGCTTGTGTCCATGAGTCCCACACACCATAACAAAACCAGGTGCACCCAGCATGGCTACCATCTAGGACTCAATACAGAGGGTGCAGGCAAAAACACCCATCTCCCAGTCATTCCCTGGAAAAGGTTTGACTGCATGCTGTACATGAGGGTCCAACTTGTAACCAGCACACATCCGAGTGCTGATTTCAATCATCCCCAAGGCCCAAAGAGCTGGTGGGCACTTCCATTCTCCCTCTGGCTCACTCCAACAATAAAACCAAGTCTCCAGCTTCTCTCTAGAAGAAGTGTGCCCACACATCTAGCATCCCAATTTTTATGGCTGCCACATGAGGGACAGGACTAGCTCTGATAGCCACTGGGGCTTGGCATTCACAAGTTCTGGAGGACCATATTCAACAAAAAAGTAGTTTTTAACAGGTGTGGAAGCACTCACTATCCACTATTCCTCCCCACCCCTAGGGCTCAGCAGAGAGGATGCAAGCAAAAATACCCATCCCTGTCTTTCCCTAGAAGGGCTATGACTGCATACTTTCCCAGGTGATGCTTGAGGTTCTGGCTTGTAACCAGCCTGAATGTGGGAACTGACTAAGATCCTCCCAGAAGCTTGACAGATCTGGTGAGCACAACCCCTGCAGTCTACCTTCAGGTCACGTGAACAGTAAAACCAGCCTCCAGCCTCTCCCTGAAAAGAGGTTGTCCACACAACTAGCACTCCAACTGCCACCCCAGGGACTAACTTCCAAATCACCTAACTCTGGGATCTGATAGTGCTTGGCATCTCCTGAGTATCCTGGAACATACAAAACAATGAAATGACTCTAACTTGGAAACACAAGCATTTCCAGTGACTACTCCCGCTAGCTCAGCACAGAGTAAATAACCAAAAACACCCACCTTCCAGTTTCTCCCTAACAGGGACTAAACTGTGTATATAATATCCTGACTTCCCAGCTGCTGCCTGAAAGTCGAGTTTTCAATTAGCATGCATTGGAGAGCCACATTAAAGTAAGTAGATGGCATTATCTGGTAACTCAAATCCACAAGAATAAAGAGAATGAGAAATAATAAATAAGAAGGCTAACATAAACCATTATAAATATATACTTATTCTCCTTTCTTCTCTCAGGTGCATTAGTAAATATAAAATTATATGAAGTAATAATTAAAACAACGTATCATTGAGCTTATAACATATACTATACATACAAGTAATATAAAAGAGGAAACAAATAGAGCTATATTGGAATCATGTTTCTATATCTTACTGAAATTGACCTAGTATTCATCTGAAGTAAATTCTAATCATTAAAGATGTATATGGTAAGCCCTAGCAACCCCCAAGAGAATAATGCAAAATAATATAGTTTAAAAAAAATCAATAATGGGGCGCCCGGGTGGCTCAGTCGGTTAAGCGACTGCCTTCGGCTCAGGTCATGATCCTGGAGTCCCGGGATCGAGTCCCACATCGGGCTCCCTGCTCAGCGGGGGGTCTGCTTCTCCCTCTGACCCTCTTCCCTCTTGTGCTGTCTCTCGTTCTCTCTCTCAAATAAATAAATAAAATCTTTTAAAAAAAAATCAATAATGAATTAAAATGATACATTAGAAAATATTAACTTATTGCAAAGGAAAGCAATAAAAGGAAAAAAACGGACATGAAACACAGAAAACAAAAAGTAAAATGGCAAATGTAAATCCAACGTCAAGAATAACATTCATGTGGGGCACCTGGGTGGCACCCAGGGTCCTGGGATCAAGCCCTGCATCTGGCTCCCTGCTCCACGGGAAGCCTGCTTCTCCTTCTCCCACTCCCCCTGCTTATGTTCCCTCTCTCGCTGTCTCTCTGTCAAATAAATAAATAAAATCTTAAAAAAAAAAAATAACATTCATGTGAATGAATTAAATAATTCATTCAAAAGACAGATTGTCAAAATGGATTTTAAAAATGAAGCTCCAACTGTATGTCAAGTACAGGAAACACATAAATAGAATTACAAATGGTTTAAATGTAAAAGGATGAAATAGATATACAAACAGCCACCATATAAAAGCTGGAATGACTATACTAATACAAACAAAATAAATTTTAAAGCAAAAATACATTATCAGAAATAAGAACATTTTATAATGATGAAAAGGCCAATACGTCAGAAAGATATAACTATTATAAACATATAGGCACCAAAGTCCCAAATTACACATAGTAAAAAACTTACAAAATTGAAAAGAAAAACAGATAATTCAACAATAATATTGGAGCCTTCAATATCTTACTCTCAATACATACAACTTGTCAGATCAACCAGGAAACAGAAGACCTGAACAACACTGTAAGCCCACTAAAGCTAACACGCATCTGTTGAACATTTCATCCAACAACATCAAAGTATACATTCTTCTCAATTGCACATGGAACATTCTCCTGCATAGATCATATATGAGACCATAAAACAATGCTCAATAACTTCTGAAATCATTCAAAGTATGTTCTATGACCACACTGAAGTAAAACTGGAAATCAATAAAATTTGGGGAAACTCAGAAATAAGTACAGAGTAAACAACACATTCTTAAATAACCAATGAATCAAATAACTCACAAAAGAAATTACAAAATTATATTGAAAATGAAAAGAGAAACACAACATACCCTAATTAAGAGGATACAGTTAAAATTTCTGCTCAGTAGAAATTTATGCCTATAAATGCCTATATTAAAAAAAGAAGAAAAATGTCAAATCAATAACCTAACCCTTCCACTTTAAGACACTTGAAAAAGAAGAGCAAACTAATCCTAAAGCAAGCAAAAGGAAGAAAATAGTAAAGGCTAGAGTACAAATCAGTAAAATAGAAAAATAAAAAAGAAAATCAACAAACCCAAAAGTTGGTCCTTTGAAAATAAAAAAAAAAATCAACAAAATTTACAAATCTTCAGTTGGATTGACCAAGAAAGAAGACTCACATTAATAAAATCAGCAGTGAAAGAGGGAACATAACGAGCAACCTTACAGAGTAAGGGGAGTACTATAAACTATAGGCCAACAAACTAGATAAACTAGATGAAATGGACAATTTACTAGAAAAATACAGACACTACTAAAACTGACACAGAAGAGGGGCACCTGGGTGACTCAGTTGGTTAAGCAACTGCCTTCGGCTCAGGTCATGATCCCGGAGTGCCGGGATCGAGTCCCACATTGGGCTCCCTGCTCAGCAGGGAGTCTGCTTCTCCCTCTGACCCCACCCCCTCTTGGGCTCTCTCTATCTCACTCTCTCTCCCTCAAATAAATAAATAAAATCTTTAAAAAAAAAAAACTGACACAGAAGAAATAAAAAAATTTACATAGATCTGTAACAAGTAAAGAGATTAAAAAAAAAATCAATAAATTACCACCACAAATGGCCAGGCCCAGATGGCTTCCCTGGTATATTATAGAACACACAAGTAAGAATAAACACCAATCTTCCACATAATATTATGAAAAACAAAACAAAAAAGGAGGGAACACTTCCTAACTCTTTCTATAAAGCCAGCATTGCCATCGCACCAAAACTACACAAAGACACTGAAAGAAAAAAACTACAGACTAATATCTTTTATGAATATAGAAGTAAAAATCCTCACAAAAAAATACTAGCAAGTTAAATCCAACAATATATAAAAAGGATTACAGACCTCATCAAACTGGATTTATACCAGAAATGCAAGGTTGATTTATGACCACAAATCATTTAATTAATGTAATACACTACACATCAATAGAAGGACAAAAGTCACATCATCTTAAGAGATGCAGAAAAAAGTATTTGAAATAAATCAACACCCCCTGATTAAAAAACAACAACAAAAACAAACAAACAAAAAACACCCCCAACCAACTAGGAATAGAAGGATAGAAGGGGACTTTTTCACCCTAATGAAGGACATCTATAAAAATGCACAGCTAACATCATATTTAGTGATAGAAGACTGTATTCTTTGTCCCTAATGAACAAGATAAGAATGTCTGCTCTTGGGGTGCCTGGGTGGCTCAGGCAGTTAAGCAGCCGGCTCTTGATTTCATCTCAGGTCATAATCTCAGGGTCCTGGGATCAAGTTCTGCATCTGGCTCTGCTCAGCATAGAGACTATCTCCCTCTCCATCTGCCCCTCCCTCTGCTCACACACACTCTCTCCAATGAATAAATAAATTAAAAAAAAAAAGGCAGGGGGTATCTGCGTAGTACAGTCGGTTAAGCAACCGACTCTTGGTTTTGGCTCATGGTTCAGAAGATCAAGCCCCACACTCAGTGAGGAGTCTGCTTGAGTTTCTCTATCCTTCTCCCTCTGGTCCTCCCCGACCCCCCGCACACACTCTTTAAATAAATAAATAAATCTAAAGAAGAAAAGAATGTCTGCTCTTGACAATTCTATTCAGAAATGTCCTAAATGGGATTATTTGGGAATTTCTCATAAATGTATTTGCCTTTTCCTAATTATTTTAGACATTCATTGCTTCATGTCAAAGAAACATTTCAAATTTCAAAATAATAATAAAAAAAAATATTCTTCAATTTAAAAAATTTCCTGGCAGTGCTAGCCAGGGCAATTAGGCCAAAAAAAAAAAAGAGGAAAGATATAAAAAGCATTCAAATTGGAATGGAAGAAGTAAAATTAATCTATTTGATTTGCAGAGGGCATGAGTTTATACAGTTGACCCCTGAAAAACATGGCTTGAACTTCACAGGCCCACTTATACACAGATATTTCTTTTTTTTATACAGTATGGTACTATAAACGTATTTTCCCTTCCTTATGGTTTTCCTAATAATATTTTCTATTCCCTCTTACTTCACCGTATATTGTGTTATGTTTACTGTATATTAATTTTATGTATATAAATGTAATGCATATAACATACAAAATATGTGTTGATTGACTGTTTATATCATCACTGAGGCTTTTCTGGTCAATAGTATTAGTAATTAAGTTTTGGGAGAGTCAAAGTTATACATAGTTTTTTGACCATGTGGGGGTCAGTGCCTCTAAACCCACGTTGTTCAAAGGTCAATTGTACATAGAAAACCCTAAGAAATCCTCTAAAAAAAAAATTAAAACTAATAAACAAGTTCAGCAAGGTTACATGATACAAGATTAATGTACAAAAATCAACTATTTCTATATACTTTCAATGAGCTGACAAGTAAACTAGGAAAATACAATTTTTTGATACAATGGTATCAAAAGCAGGAATAAATTTAAGAAAAGAAGTGTAAGACTTGTACACTAAAAGCTACAACATTTTGTTAAAAGAAATTAAACAACCTTAAATAAATGGAAAGACCGTCTATTTTCATAGATAAGAAGACTTAATAGTGTTAAGATGCCAATACTCCCTAAATTAATCTACAATTTTGATACAATCTATATAAAAATCCCAGCTTGGTTTTTGCTTTTTTGTTTTTTGTTTGTCTTTGCAGAAATTGACAAGGTGATCCTAAAGTTTAAATGGAAATTCAAGGTATCCAAAATAGCCAAAATAATCTTGAACAGAAAAACAAAATTGGAGGATGCACACTTCCAATTTTAAAACTTACTACATAGCTATAATAATGTATACCGGCATACAGATAGATCAATGGAATAGAATATAAATTCTGGAAATAAACTTTCATATTTATGGTTGACTTTTTTTTTTTTTTTTTAAACAAGGGTGCCATGACAATGTAATGAAAGAATAGCTTTTCAACAACTGGTGGTGAGAAAACTGGATTATCCACATGCAAAAAAATTATGTTGAACCTCTACCTCCCATTAAACAGAAAAATTAACTCAAAATAAAGACCTAAATCTGAGAACTAAGTCAAAATAATCCTGGAAGAACACATACATAAATTTTCATGACTTTGGAGTAGGCGATGATTTCGTATATATGATACCAAATGCATAAACAACAGAAGAAACCATAGACAAACTGGACTTAATCAAAATTAAAACCTTTTGTACTTCAGAGGGCATCATCAAAAAAATGAAAAGACAAGGCAGAGAACAGGAGGAAGTATTTACAAATCATATATCTGACAAGGGACTTTTATCCAGAATACATAAAGAAATCTTACAACTCAGTAATAAAAATTCATAGAATCCAATTTTAAAATGAGCAAAGGCGGAGTTAAGACGGCAGAGGAGTAGGACCCTGAGCTTGTCTCATCCCTTGAACACAGCTAGATAGTTATCAAATTACTCTGAACACCCAAGAAGTCAATTGGAGGTCTGAGAAAACAAAAATTGCAATTCTGCAAGTAGAAAAGCAACCACCTTTTGGAAGGTAGGAGAAGCGGAAGTTCACTTGGAGGAGACATAGCTGTAGATGCCGCAGCAAGGAGGGAGCCTGATTACTGAGGCTACCACAAAATATTAGGAGGGACAGAGCGTGAAAATCTGAACTTTTAAATTTGCTACCGTGGGGGACATGCCTGGATTAAAGGTGCTCAGGTGGCGAAGAGGGGCAGAATCCCAGGAGTGACAGGGTGGTCTGAGGATCCCCTGGGTTGCAGGAAGAATGGATGGCACCAAGTTGCTGCACTGTTCCCAGGCACAGGAGCCAGGAAGCCAGCAGAGAGCAGCAGATCTTGGTGCTGGCTTTCTGCTATAAACTGCATACCGCCACTGGTCATGCGACTGCTTTCCTGGGACGGGCGACAAACGCAACGAGACCCTGCCCTGGAGGGAAGAGTGCTGGTCAGCCCCACAGGCATCCCTAAAATTTGGAGTTCTGAAACTCAGTCACACACCTGAGATAAACAGGCTCCACTGGGGCAGGGTGAATGCAGGGTTTAGATGGAAACTGGTAGAAACATTGATTGCTTTTCTGTGAGGGTTCACTAAAGAACAGGGGGAGAACTTTCAGCTCCAAGGTTAGACAGCAGGACACAGCCATTTTCATCCTGCCCATCAGGTCTGAAAGCCATCCGTGAGCAAAACAGCCCCACCTAGTGGAGACCAAGCAGCATACACCAAGCCCCACCCACCTGAGCACTGGAGAAGCATTTGGATTGAGTGCTGCAAAGTTTCAGTTCTAGGGAAAATAGGATCAAGTTTCTTTTTTACTTTTATTCTCTATTTCTTTTATTTTTACTGTTTCATTTTTCTTATATTTTCTAATTTATTTTTTAAATTTATACACACACACACACACACACACTTTTCAGATATAGTTTTATTTTTGTCTACTTTCATTTTATTTTGGGATCTAGATTCTTTTAACAAGCAGACCAAAACACACCCAGGAGCTAGGGGGTTTTTTTGGTTATCTTGTTTTGTATTTTTGTTTTTCTTGGGTTTTTTTCTTTTTGTTTTGTGCTTTGTTTTTGTTTGTTTTGGTTGTTCTTTTTTCTCTTTCTTCTTTTCTTTTCTGGACAAAACGACAAGACTGAGAAATTCACCCCAAAAGAAAAAACATGAGGTAGAACTCATGGCCAGGGATTTAATCAATACAGATATAAGTAAGATGTCTGAACTTAGAATTTAAAACAACGTTTATAAGGATATTAGCTGGGCTTGAAAAAGGCATAGAAGACACTAGAGAATCCCTTACCACAAAAATAAAATAACTAAAATCTAGTCAGGCCAAAATTAAAAATACTATAACCAAGTTGCAAACACAAATGGAGTCCACAAAAATAAGGATGGACGAAGTAGAGGAGCAAAGTATTACTATACAGAAGATAAAATTATGGAAAATCATGAAGCCAAAAAGAAGAGGGAAAGAAAAGTAATGGACCATGAAGGCAGACTTCAAGAACTCCATAACTTAGGGGGCGCCTGGGTGGCTCAGTCGTTAAGCCTCTGCCTTCGGCTCAGGTCATGATCCCAGGGTCCTGGGATCGAGCCCCACATTGGACTCCCTGCTCGGCGGGAAGCCTGCTTCTCCCTCTCCCACACCCCCTGCTTGTGTTCCCTCTCTTGCTGTGTCTCTGTCAAATAAATAAATAAAATCTTTAAAAAAAAAAAAAAAAGAACTCCATAACTTAGTAAAACATAATAACATGCGAATGATAGGAATCCCTGAAGATGAAGACAGAGATAAAGGCGCAGAAGATTTACTTCAACAAAGTATAGCTGAAAACTTCCCTAATCTGGGGAAGGACACAGCCATCAAAATCGAAGAAGCACAGAGAACTCCAGTTAAATTCAACAAAAGCCAGCCATCGCCAAGGCATATCATAGTCAAATTCACAAAATATACGGACAAGGAAAGAATTCTGAAAGTAGCAAGGGAAAAAAGGTCCTTAGCCTGTAAGGGAAGACAGATCAGGTTTGCAGCGGATCTGTACACAGAGAGCTGGCAGGCAAGAAAGAAGTGTAAGGAAATATTCAACATGCTGAATGGGAAAAATATGCAGCCAAGAATTCTTTATCCAGCAAGGCTGTCATTCAGAATAGAAAGAGAGATAAAGAGTTTCCCATACAAACAAAAACTAAAGGAATTTGTGACCACTAAAACGCCCTGCAAGAAAGTTTAAGGAGGATTCTTTGAGTGGAGGAAAAAAAAAGACCAAAAGCAACAAAGACTAGAAAGGACCAGAGAAAATCACCAGAAACTAACTCTACAGGTAACACAATGGCCCTAAATTCGTATTTCTCAATAAATCTGAATGTAAATGAACTAAATCCTCCAATCAAAAGACAAAGGGTATCAGAACGGATTAAAAAAAAAAGATCCATCTATATGCTGCCTATAAGAGACTCATTTTAGACCTAAACACAGCTGCAGATTGAAAGTGAGGGGATGAAGAACCATCACGCTAATGGATGTCAAAAGAGCCAGAGTAGCCATACTTATACCAGACAAACGAGATTTTAAAACAAAGACTGTAACAAGAGATGAAGAAGGGCATTATATCATAATTAAGGGATCTACCCATCAAGAAGATGTAACAACTGGGGCGCCTGGGTGGCTCAGTCGGTTAGGCAGCAGCCTTTGGCTCAGGGCATTATCCCAGGGTCCTGGGATCGAGCCCCACATCGGGCTCCCTGCTCCGCGGGAAGCCTGCTTCTCCCTCTCCCACTCCCCCTGCTTGTGTTCCTTCTCTCACTGTGTCTCTGTCAAATAAATAAAATCTTTAAAAAATAATAATAATAATGAAGCAGCAGAAAGAGAAATCAGGGAATTGATCCCATTTACAATTGCATCAAAAACAATAAGATACCTAGGACTAAATCTAATGAAAGAAGTAAAAGATCTATACTCTGAAACTATAGAACACTTATGAAAGCAATTGAAGAAGACACAAAGAAATGGAAAAGCATTCCATGCTCATGGACTGGAAGAACAATATTGTTAAAATGTCTACACTACCCAAAGCAATCCACACATTTTATGCAATCCCCATCAAAATACCACCAGCATTTTTTACAGAGCTAGAACAAACAATCCTAAAATGTGTACGGAATCACAAAAGACCTTGAATAGCCAACGCAATTCTGAAAAAGAAAAACAAAACTAGAGGCATCACGATTCCAGAATTTAAGCTCTATTACAAAGCTGTAGTGATGAAGACAGTATACTGGCACAAAAACAGACACATAGATCAATGGAACAGAATAGAGAACCTAGAAATAGACCACAACTACATGGTCAACTAATCTTTGACAAAACAGGAAAGATTATCCAATGGGAAAAAAGGCAGTCTCTTCAACAAATGGTGTTGGGAAAACTGGACAGCAACATGCAACAAAAGAATGAAACTGGACCACTTTCTTACACCATACACAAAAATAAATTCAAAATGGAAGAAAGACCTTAATGTGAGAAAGAAAACCATCAAATTCTTAGAGGAGAACACAGGCAGTAATCTCTTTAACATCGGCCACAGCAACTTCTTACTAGATACATCTCCTGAAGCAAGGGAAATAAAAGCAAAAATGAACTACTGGGACTTGATCAAGATAAAAAGCTTCTTCACAGTAAAGAAAACAATCAACAAAACTAAAAGACAGCCTATGGAATGGGAGAAGATATTTGTAAATAACATATCTGATAAAAGGTTAGTATCCAAAATCTCCAGAGAACTTATCAAACTCAAAACCCAAAAACAAATAACCCAGTTAAGAATGGGCAGAAGACATGATTAGACACTTTCAAAAAAAGCCATCCAGACGGCTGACAGACACATGAAAAGATGCTCAACATCATTCATCATCAGGGAAATACAAATCAAAACCACAATGAGAGACCACCTCATACCTGTCAGGATGGCTAAAATTAACAAGTCAGGAAACAGATCTTGGTGAGGATGCGGAGAAAGGAGAACCCTCTTACACTGTTTGTGGGAATGCAAACTGGTGCAGCCAGTCTGGAGAACAGTATGGAAATTCCTGAAAATGTTAATTTAGAACTACTCTATGACCCAGCAATTGCACTACTAGGTATTTACCCAAAGGATACAAAAATACAGATTCAAAGGGATACATGCAACCGGATCCTTATAGCAGCATTATCAACAATAGCCAAACTATGGAGAGAACCCAAATATCCATCAGCTGATGAATGAAGAAGATGTGGTGTGTGTATATACACACACACACACACACACACACACACACACAGAGGAATATTACTCAGCCATCAAAATGAATGAGATCTTGCCATTTGCAAGTACATGGATGGAGCTACAGGGTATTATGCTGAGTAAGATAAGTCAGTCAGAGAAAGATAAATACTATATGATCTCTCTCATACGTGGAATTTAAGAAAGAAAACAGATGAACATATGGGAAGGGGGAAAAGATGAAAAGTAGAGAGGGAAACAAGCCATAAGAGACTCTTACCAATAGAGAATAAATAGGGTTGATGGAGGGAGTTGGGTGGGAGAGGGGCTAGATGGGTGATGGGTATTAGGAGGGCACTTATGATGAACACTGGGTGTTGTATGTGATGAATCACTGAATTCTACTCCAGAAACCAATATGCACCATATGTTAACCACCTAAAATTATAAATAAATAAATAGATAGATAGATAAAATAGGCAACAGATTTGAATGGACATTTCTTCAAAAAGATATATGACTGGCCAATAAGCACATGAAAAGATGCTCAATATCACTAATGATTAGGGAAATGCAAATCACAACCACATTTTGATTTAGTGGGTGTGAAGTGCTATCACACTCTAGAATGTCTATTAAAAAAAAAGATTAAGAACAAGTCTTGACAAAGAAATGGGAGGACTTAAAAACTACACACACTGCTGGTGGGAGTTGAAAATGACGCACCCACTTTGGAGCAATCTGGCAGTTTCTTACGGGGTTACAGAGTTACCATATGACCCAACAATTCTACCCTTAAGTATATACTCAAGAGAAAAAAGGGGCACTTGGGCAGCTCAGTTGGTTGAGCGTCTAACTCTTGATTTTGGCTCAGGTCATGGTCTCAGGGTCATGGGATCAAGCCCCACAACAGGCTCTACACTCAGCAGGATGTCTGCTTCTCTCCCTCTCCCTCTGCCCCTCCTCCCACTTGTGCTTGCTCTCTCTAAAAATAAATGGGTGAATCCTTGAGAGAAATAAAAACAGACATAAAAACATGCACACTGATGTTCATAACAGAATTATCCATAATATTCAAAAAATAAAAATGCCCAAATGTCCATCAACTGATGCAGAGGTAAACAAAATCTGGTATACGCATACAACAGATTAGTTGCCATCAAAAGGAACAAAGTACTGATATATGCTACAAAACAAATGAACCTTAAAGAACTGCTAAGTGAAAGAAGCCAGAAACAAAAAGCTACATATTATATGATCCCATTTATAAATGAAATGTCTAGAATAGGCAACTCTATAGAGACAAAAAATAAATAATTGCTTAGGGTTGGAACTGGAGGGGTTGCGAAGAAATGGAGAATGACTGCCAATGGGTATGGGGTTTCTTTTGCGGGGGAGGAGAATGTTCTAAAATTGATTGTGATGGTAACTGCCAACTCTGAATATACTAAAAGCCACTGAAAGATACACTTTAAATGGATGAACGCATGGTATGTGAATTATATCTCAATAAAGTTGTTACAAAAAAAAAAAACACACGGGGTGCTTGGCTGGCTCAGTCAGAAGAACATGCAACCTTTGATCCTAGGGTCATGAGTTTGAGCCCCAAAATGGGTGTAGAGATTACTTAAAAATACAGCAAACTTAAAAAAAAATGAGGGCATGAGGCTGGTCAATGAACTAGATGGTTTTTAGTATAACTTCAGGTTGTATCTTAAATATTCCTGTTTTTACTATTAATGTTGTTGGTTAAATTCTTACCCAAAAAAGTATTATCTGTTGAATATATATGTATTACCTAATACAAGGTCATCTAGAAACACTTGTTTCAGGAATGTTCTTGAAGGGGATAGCCTTTTTGCGCAGGCTCCAGTGCACTGTAACTAGTATTATTTTTGCAGACAACAAGAAAACAAAAGTTTTTATCTTATGGAGATTTTTTTGGTTTTGTTTTTCTTTTTCTATTTTGTTTCCTAGATCACACTGGTAAGTGGAAATATATTCCAAATGCCTATCTGATCACCTCTTGGTTTTAGAATACTGGCTGTCCCATCTAAATATAATTTAACTTGTTAAATATCTACTATACCTTTCTTTATATGATCAAAATAAGATTAACTTGATTGCAAATAGAATTTCACATTTATATGTAAATTAACAAATGTCTTCTCCCTAAGTTTACCCCTTCACAGTAATCTGCAGACATAATAGCTTACTAATGAAGGGGGGGGCGGGGGGTAATAAATCATGGTGTCCAGGATAAAGCTTGGAAAGGAGATGAATAATTCCCTTTTCACTCAAATTCATGTTGAAATAGTTAAATAGGGCGCCTGGGTGGCTCAGTCGGTTAAGCGGCTGCCTTCGGCTCAGGTCATGATCCCAGGGTCCTGGGATCGAGTCCCACATCGGGCTCCCCGCTCTGCGGGGAGCCTGCTTCTCCCTCTCCCTCTGCCTACTTGTGTTCTCTATCTCTCTGTCAAATAAATAAATAAAATCTTTAAAAAAAAAAAAAGAAATAGTTAAATAAAGAGATATTGTAACAGATCAGGTTGACAATCCTTTGGTTTTTCTTTTTTCTTTTTTTTTTTTTTTTATATATCAGTCTCCAAAAAAGGGGCATATTTTATTAATCCTCAAGTTCCTTAGCAGATTAATAATAAAAGCTTGGTATATATTATCAATAAGTCCAACTGCTGGGCCCAAAGAAAATTCTAATTACTTTAAGGTGAGTTTGCTTCTTTTTCATCTGATTCATCATCCATAACCTGTTCTACACCCTCTACTTCTGGAATATAAAATTGCAGCATGTTCTGAATTCCATTTTTCAGAGTAATGATTGAACTGGGGCAGCTGGTACAAGAACCTTGGAGTTTCAGCTGTACAATGCCATCTTCAAAGCCTTTATAGATAACGTCTCCTCCATCTTCCTGCACAGTTGGCCATATTCTAGTATCTAACAATTCCTTAATCATTGCCACAACTTCATCATCTTCTTCAGATCCTGCTTCTCCTGAAGATGTTTCCTCAGTAACTAAGGGTAAGCCAGAAGCAAAGAAATCCATGATTGTTGCATAAATATCTGGTTTCAGTAAATTCCAGTCTAACTCTTCACTTTCCTACTTTGTAACAGTGATGAAATCTGGTCCAAAAAAGACACTTTTTACTCCTTCAATTCTAAATAACTGCCTAGCCAGAGGGGAGCGAAATGCTGCAGCTGGTGTGGGAAAATCCATGGTCCTTGTCTCAAGAACTGGTTTTCCTGGAATAAACTTTAAACTGTTGGGATTGGGGGTATCTTGTGTTTGAATAAACATGTGTCTCACTGTGTTATATAAGGTTGTAGGCAGTAGGAAAAGTGGTCTTTGTACGAACTGATGCAGAAGCTGTTTCCTAATGATGTATGGATTCATCATAGGACAGAATCGCCTACGCAGCCCTGCGGCAACAGCCGCAGCTCCCCAGCCCAGCCGGGCCGCCGCTGCCATCTTAGTCCCAGGGCGCCGCAGTGAATCCTTTGGTTTTTCTATTATCAAATCTAATTCCTAAAAACAACATAATTGATAAAGATTTAAAGATTATTGCCTTGAGTTTTAACACAAAACTAGTTGTTTGTCAGGATTCTGACTTTCTGATATTCAAGCTCTATGAAGAAAAGACATCTGTTATGTGCTTCCCATTCAGCACACACAGATAATGCGTCACTCCATAGACCATATCTTGACATTTTAAAAAACAAAATGACTGTGCCCTCTGGTGGACAATGCCTTTTAGTAAATTTGTTACATGCCACACGACCATCATAACCACATCATTGTCTTGTTAAGAAAAAAATCCAGTCAAACACTGTCACTCCAATCTAAACACTGCACCAACAAGTAAAAAATCAAAAGCTCAAAAGACTATGGTATACTTGTAGGATCTATCCAACAAGATAGAATTCCTGTTGTTTTTAGAGAAACTAAGTGGACTGAGCTTACATTGGAAATACATACCCTCTAAGATCACCTTCTAAATTGACAAATCATCAAAACAAGTCAGTAAGGTATATTTATTCGTATTTTATATTCTGTAGTACTTTACAGATCCTCTAAGAACATAAGAGCTTTAAATGTGTTAATCAATTACAAAACTCCTAACAAAATCTTTGATAGCAAAAGAATTCAGAAACAAATACGGAAAGTAAATCTGTGAAAACTTAAGAGCCAGGAGAGAAATTCCTCAGTTTTGCAAACAAAAGTGAATCCTGACTAAAAGGAATTCTTTGATAATGAAGCCAAAAACATATGGTTTTGTTTTGTTGTTTTTTTTTTTTAAAAAGAAACAGACCTTCAATCATTCATTACTCACATTGTTTGCCATTTGCAACTTCTCATAATAACTCAGTCACTGTTGAACATAATCTGGTTAACTGAAGTTGAACACAAACTGGTTATCAATCTGATTAAGGGGACCAGAACTTAAAATTACTAATGAAAATGGTCATATCCCAGCTACAGAAATTATTTCAGTATTAAGTATTCAAAGAGAATAGCGACTGGCAAAAAGGGATCGGATCACACAGGTAAACAGATAAAAATAGAACAGTACAAAGTAATA
Source organism: Neomonachus schauinslandi (assembly GCF_002201575.2). NCBI lineage: Eukaryota > Metazoa > Chordata > Mammalia > Carnivora > Phocidae > Neomonachus > Neomonachus schauinslandi. The sequence goes on from NC_058403.1 coordinate 110,944,775, forward strand.
AGGGTGGTAATACTGGTAATTAGTTTTTCCTGTTAATTTCAAAGACGATGATCACAGATTCATTTATTAAGCGAGAAATATATTGAGTGTGGAAAAAACGAATTATTTCATTATGGCAAGTTATCACTCAGAAAAAAAAGGTATTATTACCAAACTCTCCAGAGTGGTCAGACACTCAGATACCAGCAGTATATAAGACTACCTGTTTTTCATATCCTTGCTGGCCATTGACATTGTTAGACTCTTTATTTTCACTAATCTGATGAGTGTGAAGTGACATCTAATTTTAATATACACAAGGAGAGATTTTTAAGATATAATAGCAAAAAACTGACATCTTACATATTTATTAATAAAATAATGAAAAAATGATATATTCATAAAATGAAGTATTATACAACAGTCAAAATGAATGCAGACAATATAACAACGTAGATAAAATTCAAATACACTGCTGGGTGAAAAAAAAAGCAAGTTTAAAAACCAGAATAAACAAAATTTAAAAGCAGGTACAACAATGTTTATAGATTCATATAAGATAAAATGTTTTGTAACATAAATGGGAAAGATCTAAATTTCAGGATAATGATTATCTAGGAGGAGGAAGATAAGGGAATGGAATTTGGAAGGGAAAAAAATGTTTCAATGGTACTGGTAACATTTTATTTCTTCTTTTAAAAAATGCATAATATGAACATCCAGGTGGTAGGTATACAGGATGTTTAGTATTCCCTTACTCTGTGTTTGCAATATTTAATAATATTTAATAAGTGAAAGCAACCTAAACACAATGACAACCAATGACACAGAGGATTGGTTACATTATGATGTAATTCAAATATTTTAAAAACTGCATGATGACATGAATGCATAATATATTTACACGAAAAGATATCCATGATATTGGATTTTGCCAAATTTTACGAAGCTGCAAAATAGCATAAACACATAAAATGAAGGCATAAATAGGTCTCTAAAAACTCAGTTATACCCAAGTCTACCACTATAATCTCTTCGTTGTAGAATTATGTATGATTTTCATAGTCTTTATACATGTACTTTATCATCTTAATTTTTATGGTAAGCATATATTGCTTATAATTAGAAAAATATTTTTTCATGGGAAGAAAAATTAAAAGTTACTTTTACCATATCAAATTGAGAAAGCCAGCAAGGAAATCTAATGAAAACTACTAAGTGAACAAACAACAAAGATGCCCAGTAATGAAACAGGGAAGTGTACGGAGTTAGGAGATCAGACATCTTCGTCTTCTTTGACTTACAATGTGGTTGGAAACTAAATAAGATAATGTGGGTGGGTCCAAGGATGATGGAAGAGACTACCCAAACTGTGGAAGAAAAAGAGCCAAGGTTAGATTTGGGGAATTATACGTAAGATGGGAGGGTAGACTTTCCATGCTTTCCTTCAGGCCCTCCTCCCCCTTACTCTCTCTCCCTACCTTCCACACTTTTTCTCCACGTAATAAATTGTCATAATGAAATAATTCATTATTTTCCACATCTAATGAAACACTCTATTCCCTGATAAAGTTAATGAATGAATGAGTAATCATTACCTTTGAAATTAACAGGAAAAGATTTTAAAAGCTCAAAATTCACTGAAGATGCATTCTTTTTATACCTTCGTGCATTTGAAAAATGTCTTTTGATTTTAGAATTCCTATTTTATGTATAAACAGGTGTGGTGTTACTTCTTACTTTAATGGTTCCATTTCCTATTTATCCTTTAAAAAAGGAACTCTAACCTTTCCTTTAGTCTACAAATTTAAGGTGATATTATGACAGTTAACAGTTCCTAGGAGTGAGGAAGCTAAGTATATTCAGCCTAACCAAGACTTCTTCACATCACAAAACTATCCAGTGTTTTGGGAGGGAAAATACAATAGTGCTATCAAGCATCTTCCTTACAAAGAAAGCAAAGGAGGCATCACAAATAAGGCATCCAAACAACCATATTTCCTTGCAGTATTTGCATTTTCCTTCACTAGAGAAAAAAAAATTTCTCTTCTAATCTCAAGCCTTTGTATTAAACAAAATCATTTCTTCTGAAAGAATCCGGAAGAAGTTACTAGTAAATTTTCAAATAAGTCTAGTTTGTGGGAAGTTAACTAGTGATAACACCGGGTGCTAATTTAAGAATAATGATTAAGAGAAATCATATATAAGGATACATATCATATAAGGTACAAATTATCTAGAATAGATATTAAGAATGATACAGTCAAGGACAAATCTGCATCCCATGACCTTCATCCTCTATGTCTTCTCATCAACATGAAAAACATACACTAAGTACTAGATTACAAAAACATCATATACAATGATCATGATATATCTAGCCCAAAAGGTATTTTGCTGAAAATAAGATTTGCCGTTGATAGCTATACTCAGGAAATCTGATGCTAAACTTATTAAGGCTTCCTTAGAGATAAATCTGGTTTTCAATTTTTTAGTAATCATAGTGATGAGGGAACAGACGGCAAGCTGAAGACAAAGCACAAGCTGACACCCTACAACCCCCATCCCCACCCCTGGATGGGATATATGCGACATTCCTCAACCACTCCTGGTTGCCCTAAAGCTAAGGGAAGGAAAAACAAATGGTTAAACTTCTAGAGATTATAGTCCTGCAGGACCTAAGTCTCCCTCAGTTTACAATTTTTTTTTTTAACAAGAAAAACATTCTTATCAATAACTTACAGGAAATGTGGATGAAATTGGATGTCCTTATAACCTACAGCCCATTAACAGATACTTGAGGCAGGCAGAATATAAGGTTCCAGGACACCTGTGTGGCTCAGATGGTTAAGCATCTGCCTTCAAGTCAGGTCATGATCTCCAGGTCCTGGGATCGAGCCCCACCTCCAGCTCCCAGCTCAGCGGGGCGTCTGTTTCTCCCTCTCCCTCTGCCGCTCCCCTTGCTTGTGCTCCCTCTCTCTCTCTCAAATGAATAAACTAAAGTATTAAAAAAAAAAAAAAGAACATAATGTTCCTCCAGGAAGCTCCCAATGGTCTTCACTTTAATGCCTTGCTAGAGGGAAAAACAACCTTGACAATGGCAAGGCCTCCAGTAACTTGTAGGTCCTCTTTAGCATATGAAAGTTCTTTTTTTTTTTTTTTTTTAAAGATTTTATTTATTTGACAGAGAGAGACACAGCGAGAGAGGGAACACAAGCAGGGGGAGTGCGAGAGGGAGAAGCAGGCCTCCCGCGGAGCAGGGAGCCCGATGTGGGGCGATGTGGGGCGATGTGGGGCGATGTGGGGCGATGTGGGGCTCGATCCCAGGGCCCTGGGAACATGACCTGAGCTGAAGGCAGACGCTTAACAACTGAGCCACCCAGGCGCCCCATGAAAGTTCTTTTGAAAACCTCCCTTTTCCTTACCTCCCCCAACTCCCAAGTATATAATTAGCCACCCCTCACAACCCCGGTGCAGCAGCTCTTTCTGCCCACAGGTCCTGTCTCCGTGTTTTAATAAAACCACCATTTTGCACCAAATACGTCTCAAGAATTCTTTCTTGGTCGTCGGCTCCGGACTTCACCCTACCGAACCTCACCTATATTCCAAAATCCATATCAATTATCTCCTCTATTTATCAAGTCACTTCTGAAAAGTATATAAATAAGAAACCTAGAAGTCTGATCCTCCTGATGATGTGGTATTGGAATATAGATGAGGTTTGGTGTCGAAAAGGGTGTAGAAAAATGGGTATTCTCATGCACTGTTAATGGGAACAAATCAGTATAGCCTTTTCGGTTTTTTTAATTATCTTAATTCAATTAATTAACATATAATTTATTACAGGCTTCAGAGGTCCAGGTCGGTGATTCATCAGCCTTATTTAATACCCAGTGCTCATTACATCACATGGCCTCCTTGATGTCCATCTCCCAGTTACCCCATCTTTCCACCCCCCTCCCCTCCAGCAACCCTCAGTCTGTTTCCTGATTAAGAGTCTCTTATGGTTTGTCTCCCTCTCTGGTTTTGTCTTGTTTTATTTTTCCAGTACAAACTTTTGGAAAGGTAATTTAGTGTATCTATGAAAATTTTAGATGTACAAACCCATTGACTCATCAGCTATACTTCTAAACCTCTATCTTAGAGAAATAACTTAATTGTGGATAAGAAACAAAAATATCTGTGAATGTGAAATGACTAATAAACTATGGTCCTTCATATTAGAATACCATGCAGTGCTTAATAGGAACATGCTAGATTTATAGGTGCAGCTGTGGAAAGCTATCAAGACATAATGCTAAGGGTGGGGATGTGCAGGGAGTCAAATTACAGAGTAACACTGATGAGGGAACAGAAGGCAAGCAGAGGACAAAGCAGAAGCTGACACCCCACAACCCCCCCCATGGGATCTGTGTGACATTCCTCAGACACTCCTGGCTGCCCTAAAGGAAAAACAAATAGTTAACTTATAGAGTCTCCCTCAGTTTACAAATGTCTTAGCAAGCTACAAGAACAAAGCATTCCTATCATCAATAACCTAGCTTCCAGAAGGAAATGTAGATACAATTAAATGTCTTTATAACCTGCAGCCCATCGATTGATACTTGAAGTGGGTAGAGTGTAATGTTCCTCCAGGAAGTTCCCAACTATCTTAATGTTAATGCCTTACTAGAGGGGTAAACAACCTTAACTTCACAATGTATGGTCAGGCCTCCAGTATCCTGTGAGTCTTCTTTAGCACATGAAAGTTCTTTTGCAAACCTCTCTTTTTCCTTACCTCCCCCAACCCCATAGTACGTAAGCTGCCACCCCTCACTACCCCAGTGCAGCAGCACTTTCTGCCCACAGGTCCTGTCCCGGTGCTTTAATAAACCACCATTTTGCATCAAAGATGTCTTAGTCATCGGCTCCGGACTCCACCCCCTAAACCTCACCTATATTCCAAAGCCCCATCAACATCGTAGTGGGTATCTGTCATTCAGAATGCCCCAAATTTTCTGAATCCACTTTCCCCACACTATGAATTCCACCTTTACAAAGCAGACTAAAACAACAAAAACAACAACAACAAAAACTAAACTATATTAACCAGCTTCCATTATAGCTAGTATTTCACTGAAGTATGTGGCTAGTTAACTAGAGGGCCTACAGTCAGAAAAATCAAGGTGTTAGATTTGAGAAAACAGTCTGGCAAAGGGTATTTCTTCAGCTTGGGTGGCAGTTGAGGCAATATATTTTGAGGTAAGTAAGATCACAGAGGCTTCCTGATGGGAGAAAAGGTGCTATGTTTTGGGGGTCAGTGGCCGCATCAATCCCCTATCAAACAAGGAGGTTCTGCGTTTTGTTCCTGACAATTTGGAAACTGCTTCTCCAGGATATGATACTAAGTAAGGGACAGGTGGGGCTAGGTAGGGAGAGACAGGTAGGGGGCCGTGGGATCATGATGACAAAATTCAAAAATGTGGGAGATGAAAGGAAACCAGAGATAAGGGAACAAACCAGACCATCCTGTCCTAGGTGTCTGAAGTGGGCCTTGTTATAACAGCTACATGTGACCAGCAAAATTACTGGGACCCTAAAAAGGTAGTAAAGCCATTGAAGGTATTATCACTAGTCCTTGCTCAATGGTGCTATGAATAGAGATGTTAAAAGGACTTAAGTTCGCTGGTTAGCTTTCTATAAAAGACCATCCCCAAAAGCCCCCAGTGACAACCCTGTTAGGATCCCTCTCACTTCTCAGAGCTTTTTCTGTATCCTCACTTACTAAACTTCTATTGCTTTACTCACTCTCCTTTGTCCATGAGATTCATTCTTCAACTCTATGGGATAAGAATCTTGCTCTCCTGCTTCAATACTCTAGACATCTGTATCCCTTCATAATCCCTTTCTGGGTAAATTAGCTAGAACTGATTCCATTATAAAAATTAAGAAACCTGGACTGCAAGGTTGTTTCAACATCTGCAAATCAATCAATGTGATATGCTACATTAATAAAAGAAAGGACAAGAACCATATGATACTCTCAATAGATGCAGAAAAAGCATTTGACAAAGTACGGCATTCTTTCTTGATTAAAACTCTTCACAGGGTAGGGATAGAGGGTACAAACCTCAATATCATAAAAAGCCATCTATGAAAAACCCACAGCGAGTATCATTCTCAATGGGGAAAAACTGAGAGCTTTTCCCCTAAGGTCAGGAACACGGCAGGGATGTCCACTACCACAACTGTTGTTCAACATAGTCCTAGAAGTCCTAGCCTCAGCAACCAGACAACAAAAAGAAAAGGCATTAAAATTGGCAAAGAAGTAGTCAAACTCTCACTCTTTGCAGATGATATGATACTTTATATGGAAAACCCAAAAGACCCCACCCCAAAACTGCTAGAACTCATACAGGAATTCAGTAAAGTGGCAGGATATAAAATCAATGCACAGAAATCAGTTGCATTTCTATACACCCAACAACAAGACAGAAGAAAGAGAAATTAAGGAGTCAATCCCATTTACAATTGCACCCAAAACCATAAGATACCTAGGAATAAACCTAACCAAAGATGTAAAGGATCTATACTCAGAAAACTATAGAATACTCGTGAAAGAAATTGAGGAAGACAGGGGAGACTGGGTGGCTCAGTCATTAAGCGGCTGCCTTCAGTTCAGGTCATGATCCCAGGGTCCTGGGATCGAGCCCCGCATCAGGTTCTCTGCTCAGCCAGGAGCCTGCTTCTCCCTCTCCCACTCCCCCTGCTTGTGTTCTCTCTCTCGCTGTCTCTCTCTCTCTGTCAAATAAATAAATAAAATCTTAAAAAAAAAAAAAAAAAAGAAATTGAGGAAGACACAAAAAAATGGAAAAAACATTCCATCCTCATGGATTGGAAGAAAAAATATTGTTAAAATGTCTATGCTACCTACAGCAATCTACACATTTAATGCAATCCCTATCAAAATACCATCAACTTTTTTCACAGAACTGGAACAAATAATCCTAAAATTTGTATGGAACCAGAAGAGACCCCAAATACCCAGCGGAATGTTGAAAAGAAAACCAAAGCTGGAGGCATCACAATTCCGGACGTCAAACTCTATTACAAAGCTGTCATCATCAAGACAGTATGGTACCAGCACAAAAACAGACACATAGATCAATGGAACAGAGAGCCCAGAAATGGACCCTCAACTCTAGGGTCAACTAATCTTCGACAAAGCAGGAAAAAACATCCAATGGAAAAAAGACAGTCTCTTCAACAAATGGTGCTGGGAAAACTGGACAGCCACATGCAGAAAAATGAAACTGGACCATTTCCTTACACCATACACAAAAATAGACTCAAAATGGATGAAAGACCTAAATGTGAGATAGGAATCCATCAAAATCCTTGATGAGAACACAGGCAGCAACCTCTTCGACCTCGGCCACAGCAACTTCTTCCTAGACACATCGCCAAAGGCAAGGGAAACAGAGGCAGAAATGAACTATTGGGACTTCAACAAGATAAAAAGCTTTTGCACAGCAAAGGAAACAGTCAACAAAACCAAAAGACAACCAACAGAATGGGAGAAGATATTGGCAAATGACATATCAAATAAAGGGCTAGTATCCAAAATCTATAAAGAACTTATTAAACTCAACACCCAAAGAACAAAGAATCCAATCAAGAAATGGGCAGAAGACATGAACAGACATTTCTGCAAAGAAGACATCCAAGTGGCCAACAGACACATGACAAAGTGCTCAACATCACTTGGCATCAGGGAAATACAAATCAAAACCATAATGAGATACCACCTCACACCAGTCAGAATGGCTAAAATTAACAAGTCAGGAAACGACAGATGTTGGCGAGGATGCAGAGAAAGGGGAACCCTCCTACGTGGTTGGTGGGAATGCAAGCTGGTGCAGCCACTCTGGAAAACAGTACAGAGGTTCCTCAAAAAGCTAAAAATAGGGGGCGCCTGGGTGGCTCAGTTGGTTAAGCGACTGCCTTCAGCTGAGGTCATGATCCCGGAGTCCTGGGACCGAGTCCCACATCGGGCTCCCAGCTCAGCGGGGAGCCTGCTTCTCCCTCTGACCCTCTCCCCTCTCATGCTGCTGCTCTCTCGCTCGCTCTCTAATAAATAAATAAATAAAATTTAAAAAAAAAAAAAAAGCTAAAAATAGAGCTACCCGATGACCCAGCAACTGCACTACTGGGTATTTACCCCAAAGATACAAATGTAGTAATCCCAAGGGGCATGTGCACCCCAATGTTTATAGCAGCAACGTCCATAATAGCCAAACTATGGCAAGAGTCTGGATGTCCACTGACAGATGAATGGATAAAGAAGATGTGGTATATATATACAATGGAATATTATGCAGCCATCAAAAAATGAAAGCTTGCCATTTCCAACAACGTGACTGGAACCAGAGGGTATTATGCTAAGTGAAATAAGTCAATCAGAGAAAGACAATTATCATATGATCTCACTGATATGTGGAATTTGAGAAACAAGGCAAAGGATCACAGGGGAAGAGAAGAAAAAATGAAAGAAGATGAAACCAGAGAGGGAGACAAACCATAAGAGACTCTTAATCTCAGGAAACAAACTGAGGGTGATGGACTGGAGGGGGGTAGGACGGATGGGGTGGCTGGGTGATGGACATTGGGGAGGGTATGTGCTATGGTGAGTGCTGTGAATTATTTAAGACTGATGAATCACAGACCTGTACCCCTGAAAACAAACAATACATTATATGTTAATTTTTTTAAAAATTAAGAAACCTTTCATATATACAAATGGTAATCACTTATGAACTTTTTGAGTTCATAAATTTATGAACTAAAAAGCACCACATATTCAGAAAAATTTCTGAAGGTCTATAGGATCACATAACACCCTGATATTTAATGCTGAAGTGGGAAGTAGGATTGACACGTATAGATGAAGAGGAGGTAATGGAAGGCTTTTCCTTTTTCCTCTGTATACTTCCTTTCTGTTTAAATATTTTTACAATGAGCAATAGTCCTACAATGCTGGGAATTTCTTTAATAATTTAAACTCTTCAAAAAATTAAAAACTAATATGCCCCTCCCAAAGGTGCCTGCCATCCTAAATGATAATAGTAGTTTTATGGAATTTTAAGAAAGAACAACCTTGAATCATGGAACACTACATCTAAAACTAATGATGTAATATATGGGGATTAACATAAGAATAATAAAAAAAAATACAATAAAAATAACTCAATGGAATGTAAAATTAAGTTAAATGATGTGCAAAATAAAGTTGCATTTTTTTATTATTACATTTGTCAGACCAAAATTATGTTTGGATTAAACGTTATGTTGATGTGAAATTGTTATATAAAGTTTTAAATCCTTACTCTCAAAAAAAAAAAAAAAGAAAGAACAACCTGAAAACATTCTGTGGTACATACACACAATTTCATGTATTCTAACTTATATAACATAAAAAAATTCATCTTGCAATGGGGAAGGACTTTCTGTCACCCCAGATGTAGAAGGAAAGCATAGTAATTTTTAACTACATAAACAAAATTACTGAAACCTTAAACGAAGTTAAAAGATGAAGGACAAACCAGAAAAAATGACCTGAAACACATATGATATGGCAAATAATAGATTAATATTTCCAGTATATAAAGAATTCTTAGAAATCAGTAAAAATAGATATTTTAATTTAAAAATGGGCAGATAGGGGCCCCTGTGTGGCTCAGTCAGTTAAGCATCTGCCTTCAGCTCAGGGCATGATCCCAGGGTCCTGGAACCAAGCCCCTCTTTGGGTTCCCTGCTCAGCTGGGAGTCTGCTTCTCCCTCTCCCTCTGCCCGTCCACCCCTGACCCATGCTTGTGTACACATGCTCTCTCTCTCAAATAAAAAAAAAATCTTTAAAAAAAAATTAAATAAAAATGGGCAAAGAGCATCAACAGGCGCAATTCACTCTTGCATTCACATGCATACATTCAAACACACATACACACACACACACACACACACGGCAAAAAACTAAGATCAAGCTCAATAGAATTTTTTTATCAAATAACTAAAATTTGGTAATATCTAGTATTGAAGAGGGTGTAGGGAAAAAAGACAGTCTCAGACACAATTGGTAGGTTTCTAAATTGTTCCAAACATTCAAAACGCAACCTGGAATATATAATAAAATTTTAAACATGTATTCCATATACAGAGCAATTCTACATTTGGAAATGTATCTTTTTTTTTTTTTAAGATTTTTTATTTATTTATTGAGAGAGAGAGAGAGAATGACAGAGAGAGAGCATGAGAGGGAGGAGGGTCAGAGGGAGAAGCAGACTCCCTGCTGAGCAGGGAGCCCGATGTGGGACTCGATCCCAGGACTCCAGGATCATGACCTGAGCCGAAGGCAGTCGCTTAACCAACTGAGCCACCCAGGCGCCCCTGGAAATGTATCTTATGCAAATAAATAGACAAATACACAAAAAAGGAGACATTCACTGTAGCACTGTTTATAAAAGAAAAAACTGGACAACCTAAAAATCCACATGAAAAATTAAACAAATAAATGTTCAAAAACCCATAGTACTTCACAGTATTGCAAAACCATCCAGCCATTGCAGATTCTTCTCTAATACCATGAAAAGATGTTCTAGATAGAGAATTAAGTAAAAAGGCCTGGAAACCAAGTAGCATGTTTCTATTTAGTGTTAAAATATAGATTCATTATATAAGTAAACACATAAATATATGCAAACATATATATCTATAAACACACACACACACCTGACATACAGCACATATCTTAGAAAACAGGTCTGAAATACATACCAAAATGTTAACAGTGGCTAGTTCAGAATGATACAATCATAGGTGATTTTCACTTTCTTCTTTATACCTTTTGAATAGTCTGAACCGTTTACAAATGAATGTGTGGATTTTATGATAATAGTAAGAAATATTTTCATTCTTTAAACAAATAAAGAGCAATAAAAATGACCTTACTAAATACCTGTGCTTTTACTACATATTACTATTTGCTTACCTTTAAACCTTCAGCTGGAAGTCTGTAACCAAATCTTGCTGGAAGGTCATCAAATGTCTGAGATGCATTTTCAAAATTATACTAAATATAAAATTAAAAACAATCAAGTTATACTCAATTTACACATAACATTAAAAACGAAATGTTTATTATTTACGTTGTCATTTCCACAATTCTGTTCCACTATCACAGCTCAACACAATTAAATCAACTTTGTAAATGTATATTCACTAAAATAGCAAGGAATATATACAATTTACTATATATATGACTTTAGATTCTGATTTCACATAATTATTAAACAGCAGCAATTCTATAACATTAAACCACTTACTGCTTTCTGAGTTTTTCCCACAATTCCCTAGCAAAGAATTTTCTAATCAGATTATTTTCCAGCCAGAGTTCCATTCGACTTTTTCTAAAGGGTCTGATTTAGTAGAAGAGATATACAGGATTTCTGGCCCTAGCTACAAAAGATGCCTTTCCCCAGACAAAGAAGCAGCATCAAATCATTTTTAAGAAATTGTCTTTTCTAGGGGCGCCTGGGTGGCTCAGTTGGTTAAGCGACTGCCTTCGGCTCACGTCATGATCCTGGAGTCCTGGGATCGAGTCCCACATCAGGCTCCCTGCTCAGCAGGGAGTCTGCTTCTCCCTCTGACCCTCCTCCCTCTCGTGCTCTCTCTCATTCTCTCTCTCGCAAAAAAATAAAATAAAATAAAATAAAAAATAAAAAAAAGAAATTGTCTTTTCTATATAATCTGGACATTTTCATCCAGAGCTGAACAATGAAAGAAGGAAACTCGGGCGCCTGGGTGGCTCAGTTGGTTAAGCGACTGCCTTCAGCTCAGGTCATGATCCTGGAGCCCCCTGGATCAAGTCCCACATCAGGCTCCCTGCTCGGCGGGGAGTCTGCTTCTCCCTCTGACCCTCCCGACCCTCCCCCCTCTCATGCTCTCTCTTTCTCAGTCTCTCTCTCTCAAATAAATAAATAAAATCTTTAAAAAAAAAAAAATTTAAAAAAAGAAAGAAAGAAGGAAACTCAATGAAATATATCCATATAAAGAACTGAAGACATTCAAACTCAACTTTCCCCTTCCTTATAGGTATAGATTCCTATGCTACAGGATTTATCAGTTCCCTACCAAAATAGAGCAAAACAAAGCAAGGGTTCTCTGTAATTGTCGAAGATAATACTAATGATAATTGTGAAATGAGTTTGCTGTATTATTTAAGAATGTTCAATCTGCTATACAGAAAAGAGAAACAAGGAAGATAGACAAAACTAAGCAAAGATAGTAAACAATTAACTTCTGAAACACAGGCAAAGCTTACATGATGTATTAGAAGTGAAGATAGCTTTTTGCAAACAGTAGGCCAAAAGTACAGAAAAACAGAACACAGTGTTTTGAAGATAGGTAAAATGGATGGAACAAAGCAAGAGTATTATGTATAAATAGCAAAGGACAGCACGAAAGATCAAGCAAACTTTATATATTCACAAAGCATGGATTAGGCCACAAATCCAGATTGAGAGCTTTGTCATCCCTCAATCAAACGCCCACTGGGGATACCCATTCTAAACTCAAGTGTCATCTGCCAGAGACAAGCAGAAAAATAGCTCTGCAGGTTAACAGCAAGTTACAGCTGTGTTCAAATGTAAATATCCTCAGTCTCTTCAACAGAGCAAATTTTGGATCTGAAAACCTTCCAAGTTAATTCCCCTTGCTCACCCTCAACTCAGGTCCTGGTAACCACACTGTGACCAGAGAATGCGGATGCAGCACTGAGAGAGACTGGACAAATAATGTGTAATACAGGATTTGGGTGGTATGGCTCTGGCATTTCACTTGAATCTTATCCTGAGTGTCTTAACATAGCCATCTTTTAACGGTACTTGTCACTGTATGTTTGTGATTAATTCAATAAAGTGTGTGATTCGAGCATATGAATTTGGTCACTGAACCTAACCATTCTGTTACTTTGGGATAATCAGCCTGGTAGTATACTTGGAAGCCAACACTGCTTCAGGGTAATTTCCTACTGTAACAATAACTCATACTTACAGAGTACTCTATGATTTACAAAGTGCTTTGGAGTCACAAAGAGCTTTTTACATCCATTATCACAATGTGTCATTTAATCTCTTAATTAAAACACCTTTCTCTAATTGATTCAAGTGTTAAACTTGAGAAAGTCACTTATCTCTCCAAGACCAAAGACACTACTGTAAAATAAAGAAATTGATCCACATCAACAGAGACCAAAGAAAAAGCACAAATGTGTGCAGGCAGTACTTTTTAAAAAACTGTACTTTTAAAATCAGGAAATGGAAAAGCTACAACTGTACTAAGTATTTTTTGTGTGTCACTTCCTATTCCTGAAGAGTTTCACTCTTTTAGCTAAAATTTCAGAAATAAAAGGTCTACCTTGAACAATAATACTTGCAACACTGGTACTTGGAGTAAGTTTTGTTACTGACTGAGACCCATTTTGAAATTGCTTCATCTTTTCTTAACAGCAAAACACGGATTGTCCTACAATGCCTCTTACAATCACACTGTTTAAAAAGAAAAAAATATTCCAGGGTGCCTGGGTGGCTCAGTCGGTTAAGTGTCTGACTCTTGATTTCGGCTCAGGTCATGATCTCAGGGTCCTGGGAGCCCCTCATCGGGCTCCCTGCTCAGCAGGGAGCCTGCTTCTGCTTCTCCCTCTCCCTCTCTCTCTCATGAATAAATAAAATCTAAAAAAAAAGAGAGAGAGAAAAAAGTATTCCTATCATGAACAAGACAAACAGAAACATCTTTAGCATAAAAGTGCTTTTTAGTATTGGAGGGTGGACTGCTGCTCATGAAATTAAAGAATGCTTACTGTTAAAATTCTTGAAGTAGAAAATAAAGTTATTCCTCTGTGGAATCCCATCCTCGGTGATTGCCACATAACAGTTTTAATCCACCTCTCTTGAAAAGGTCTTTTCTTAACCAATTCTCTCCTCCGACAGCAGCCTTAACAGAAGGTTTAATTTAATTTAGAAAGTAACAAATGCTAACAATTATTGAGCATTTATGATACCATGCTAAACACCCGACAGGTGTTCATTTATTTAATACTTACAAAAACCCTATAAAGTCAGCCACTATTTTATCATCCTCATTTTACAGACCGTCCACAAAATGTTGAAAATAACTTGCTCTAGTAAGTAGGAGGAACCAGGATTCTCATCCAGGCAGTCTGGTCCCAGAGCTCTAGCTCTTAACTCATTGCCCCTCCCTGTCTCTCATACAGTCTCATTTCATAAGTAACTTAAGAGATGTTAAGCTGTTTGTCCAAGAGTGGAAGAACTGGAATTCAACTCACATTCTAACTCCAGTGCAGGAGCTCTTAATAACCACGCTATATAATCTAATCCATTCACACCGCTAACTACTGGGTGCTTCTCTCCTACTCTGCCCACTGGCCTTCATAACCACCTACCAAGCAACAGATTCTCTGACAAATCCCTACAACAGAATCAAAAGGTAGATTGGGAGTAAACCAAAATTGGGTTGTTTGACTCTCTCTGAAGCTACATTAAGATGGATACTAATTCTCAGTAAGATCATGACACACAGCTCAAGGCTAATTAATAATTTCTCATTTCATTTTGGGTCAAAAGAGAGAGAAATGATCAAGTAAGAGATGATGAGGATGAACTACTAACAGAAATAACAACAATCTAAAATACCAAGGAATAGGTGCTATTAAAAGAAAATATGAAAGAATTAAATCTCCACGGAAAAGCTATTAATTGCTTCATTTTTTGATTTCTTACTGTATAACTCTCACTAGGCACCAGAAACAAAGTGCAGTAAGACACAGTCCTGCCTTCCAAGTACTCACAATCTAGGGGGCTTACTGACAAGTCAGCAACAAACTATAGTAGCACCTCCATATTCTCTTAGAACTCTAACTAGGCTGGTCAAACACTGTTGTCAGGGAATTAACAAATGGGAGATTCAACTGAATCTGAATCTGAAAATCATCTGAATTTTATCTTTTCAAAAGCAGCATCCTAATACCAGTCCAAAATGGACCAAACTGATGCCCAATTTATTTAAATCTGTAATACTACACACTACACTACTACATACTGAAATCTTTCAGGATGCTCTTATTTAATTAAAAGAAAGAGCTAAACATTTTCTGGCTTTTGACTCACTTCCTTTTAATGCTTGTGTTACCACATCTAGTTCCTCTGCCTTGATATTTAGTTCCCCTTTTTACTAGTTACATGCCTTCACAATCTACTCTCCTCCAGCTATTTCTGCACCGTCAGCCTTCTATCCTTTAGTGTCAGCATAAAGACCCCCATTTAAGCAGCTCCCATGCTGATGGTTCCTTCCCTAGATGATATCAACATACATTCCACACATTTACTTGCCTGAAACACGGGGAACACTGCTGGCAAAGACTGATTGTACTTCTATACCTAATATTTTATTTTGTGTCTATATTAAAAAGAAAAAAACCACCTCAGGCAGTCTCATACACTGTTGGAGGTAGTGGGTGAAGGATGAGGAGAATGATAATTATAATGAAGATAAAAAAGATAAAACTTCTACTATCTGTTAGATACTGTTCTAAGCAGTTTATCTTATTTAAAACATTTACTATCTGTTAGATACGGTTCTAAGCAGTTTATCTTATTTATCACTACAACATACCAGTTTACAAATAAAGAAACTGAAGTACTTAGAGTGGCTAAGTAATTTGATTAGGATCACACAGCTGGTTAAGTTCCCAGAGCAGGCCACTGAAACTTATTTAACCCATCACATAGCTGAACCATAAAATAAAAATCCACTTCAGGTAAAAAGAAGGAAAACAAGGAGTGGCAGATGTTACAAACAACAGAGGAAGAGGAGGAGGGGAGAATATGGAAGAAATCAAAGGAGAAAAGGGACACACCGAGAACTTCATTCCCTGATCAGTCCGTAAATCCTCTATTTCATTTCAAAAGTCATCCCAAGAATATTCCAAGGACTCTGGGGACCAATTTAGAGGAAAATTTGCATGTCAATGGACTCTTAGTCCTTAAAGGTTCTACTTTTACTCCATCTACACTATTCCAGAAAAAAATCTAATCAACCAGTTCCCTACTACAGAGGATAACAGAGGGTGACAAATTTCATATGAATTAGAGTTGCTATGATTCAAAAGTTAGGATATAGAAACCAGCCTGGCTCTCCCAAATTATGCAATGACTAGGCCTAGACACTTTCCCAACTACCACAGTATACAGAAACATGGCTGAGGACCACATGAAGCTTCGGTCAGCAACAATTCTGGCCTTTCTGTCTCTAGAACTACCTACTGTCATTAAGCAAATCACTTGTACCCAGAAATTAAAAATAACATATCTTTAACATAGTACCTAGAGTACAGATGTACATACATACACACAGTTAATTCTTCCTTTTCTGGCTTCACAGAAAATACACACTTCCCAGGGTAGAGGACAGTAAGACAACCTAGAAAGAACTACTAAGGTTTTGAGGAGCAATGTTCTATAAAAACTTTTCTCAAAGACAAGATTGTTGTGCATTCCTTCTCATTAACATTAATCTGAGCTTGAAATTTTCTATAAGCATCTTACATAATTTTTCAAAATATCGTTATCAAAGTCATTAGAGCTATGCTAATTACCAAGAAAAACAGTAAGATTCTACACAAATACACAGCATGTAGATACATGTGTGCATGAGCTCTCCTGAGAGTGCACACACTCTCAAGAGCAACATTTATCAGGTACTTATTGTGAGATCTTACGTTAGATATTAAGCAATAAAATGATGAGTAAGGTAGGTCCTCCACTTTCAAATAACAACTATGTATACGTGCCTGTATGTTCATAGGTAAATGTCTTATCATTTAGGACTTATAAAAGCTTTTATCTGAAGAATGCTTTTAGACATGAATAAATTTTACTGTACTTACTGCTAAAATGTCTGCTTCTACAGGTAGTAGGTTTAAGAATGCAAAGAGCTGGACAGTCAAGATGGTATAGACTTGTGTGGCCGACAGCATGAGCATCCCTATGGAGAGCAGCATCTTGCTGTAAAATCACCTGGAAGACAAGCAAGTAGGTAACAATGAGCTCTGGTGCTTTGTCCCTGAAAACAAGTCATTTCATATATTAATTCCTGATGTCCAAAAATATCTTAACTACAAACATGGGTTAACATTAAAATTAAACCTATTTCAAAAGCTAAGAATTTACACAGATTTGGACATTTAGGTAAACACCCAAAGTTAGTCAACAACTACCTAACTCATGGTGACTAAGTTCTGTGTTTTAACCACAAAACAAATGTCTTCCCGCAGTTCTCGGTGTACAGTATAGCTTGTCTACTACCTCAGTACTGAAGGGAACTAGATTTCTATCTAAATAATGGCTTCAAAACACTTCACAATTTTTACAATTTTAAGGAATTTTTATACTTCTTTGAATATAACTTATAATTTCTCATGTAAATTTACTTATTTATTCTTGCATATTGTACCCACTTTAGAGAAGGTAAAAAAAATAGCCATGCATTATAAAGTAATATGTTTTGCCCTTTCCCTCTTAACAATATATACCTTTTTCCCTCTCTACATCCCAATGTCAACAGTGCAGCTACCTTTTCCAGCCTCATCCAATTTTCTATGTGAGTCCTTATCTACCTTGCAGCAAAAAGATACCATTAGGGACTAAACAATAAGCAGGTAATAAGTATTAAAACTCTCTTGGTAGGCCTCAACCATTGGTATAACGTATTTTTTTTAAGTTGAGAACAAAGTTTGCAAAGACAAGGGCCTTTATAATGAATTAGTTCATTAAATGCCACCAACTCAAGTAAGACCAATTTTGATGATGATTACTGTTGATAAGGCTCTGTATTTGGAGACTACCATACAGACTCAAACTGTGACTCTTTGACACACACTGAAAGAGAAAGACCTCTGAATACTTTTTGAACTACCTTCTTACAAAGCCATTAAGATCAAAGAAGAAATAAAGTTGAAAACATGTCAAATGTATAGCTCTATTCCACAGAGACAGAAAGTAGATTAGTGGTTGTGGGGGGGGTGGGCTGGAGGTAGGAGTCAAGGGAGGGGTGGTGGGCAGCTAGGAATGGGGAATAACTGCCCATGGGTATGGGGTTTCTTTTCGGGGTGATTAAAATTTAGATTGTGGTGGGGCACCTGGGTGGCTCAGTCGTTAAGTGTCTGCCTTCGGCTCAGGCCATGATCCCAGGGTCCTGGGATTGAGGCCCGCATCAGGCTCCCTGCTCTGCAGGAAACCTGCTTCTCCCTCTCCCATTCCCCCTGCTTGTGTTCCCTCTCTTGCTGTGTCTCTGTCAAATAAATAAAATCTTTAAAAAAATAAAATAAAAATAAAATTTAGATTGTGGTGATGGTTGCACAACTTTATAAATATATTAAAAATCACTGTGCTGGGACACCTGGGTGGCTCAGCCGGTTAAGCATCTGCCTTCAGCTCAGATCATAATCCCAGGGTGCTGGGATCGAGCCCCAGAGCCCCACATCGGGCTCCCTGCACAGCAGGGAGCCTACCCCTCCCTCTCCCTCTCCCTCTGCCTGCCGCTCCCCTTGCCTATGCGCTCCCCCTGCCTGTGCTCGCTTGCTCTAGCACTATCTCTGACAAATAAATAAAAATTTTTTTTTTTTAAATTACTGTGCTGTTCACTTTAAATGGGTCAAACTTATGGTGTGTGAATTCAGTCTACAAAGCTTTTTTTTTTAAGTAGAGATTTGTTGATATTAGTTTCTTAGGTAAAATATATAATATACCTCTGTGCAGAAAAGAATTAACATGGCAGGCCTGAGGCTGCTATCCTTAGAAAGACCTGCTTGCAGGGCTGGCCCTTCACAGGCATCTGGGAACTTGGATTTCAGGAGGGTTGTATCATTCCCCCATAAGAACAGCTCATTGTGTCTGAACTCTGCAATGTGGTTATGTTGAAAACACATTTTCTTTCTGGGAATCTGAAATTTTAAACATGCTAGGCAGAGGGTACATACAGAACATTCCCCAATAGAAATCCTGGGCACTGAGCTTCCCTGGTAGACATTTCATATGTGTTGTCATAACTCAGTGCTGAGGAATTAAGCATATACTATATGACTCCATTGAGAGAGGACTCTTAAAAGCTTACATCCAGTCTTCTCTGGACTTTATCCCATGTGCCTTTTCCCTTTGCTGATTTTGCTTTGTATCCTTTCACTGTAATAAATCATAGTTATGAGTACAACCAGATGCTGAGTCCTGTAAGTCATTCTAGTAAATCACTGAACCTGCAGGTAGTCTTAGAGATCCCCAGCACAACCACACTAGATAATTTCTGGCCAGAAATCATATCATAACAAATATGCAAATCCTCATAAAATAAGGTACAGTTACTACTAAACCTTGTTAGAAAGAATATGCAGTATGTTGACTACTGATGTGTTTGAGAAACTTCATCTGAGTAAGAACTATGACTTTCTTTGTAAAGTTCTGGAATTCCCAGCCAACTTTGGGGGTAAGGAGAGGGAGAAAGAGTTCAGAGGAAAAATAACTCTAAGGGTATAATAACCACAACAATTATAACTGATCACTAAGTGCCAAGCATTTCTCTAAGCATGTTATCAAGTTACACTCATCTAAACCTAACAACTCCCTTTTCATAGATGAGGAAAACTTAAGTATTGGTAAGTAACTTACTCAAGTTCAAACAACGAATAATGGCAGAACCGGGATTCAACAAACCCAGGCAGCTTCCAAAATCCACACTCTAAAGGCCAATGGACAATAAAATCAATAATCAAGGTTGATGTTCAAAAGGTAATGACCCTATGCTTAAACAGGTACTCAAAGGCTTCAAACCAAAGTTCATGGCACAACAGCCACTTAATTGTTTCCTTCTTTTACTCTGGATATGAGGGGGAGGAGGGGGCTGGGAGAGAAGGAGTGCATATGTGTTTATTTAACAATATGCAGTGAGTTTGGTTATACTTATTTTTGCTTTTACTGCCTTTTTAAAAATAACACATTCTGGAGTTTTTATAGTCTCTATTTACAAAACTAGTTCTTGTTCATTGTAAAAAATGTACAAAAAATTTAAACCACTCATAATCACCAAATTAAGGAATAACCAGTGTATTTTGATGTATAACCTTCCATTCTTTTAGTTATATGTATGTTCAAATATATATTTAGCAAAACTGGGGATATACGGTATGTACATGTTGTTTTGTCAAATGTATTCTTTTCACTTCATATATTGTGAATATTTTCCTAATTCATTAACTATACTTGAAAAAATTAAAAATTTCAAACCCTGTACCACAACATGTCCTGGAGAACCATTGCAAATAGCAGTCCAGGAGGCCTTCTGGGGCTTCCACACCTTCTAAACATTTTTTTTTTTAATGTATTTCATACATTGGGTTTCCACACATGACTTTGTTTATACAAAATGAAAACTATTGGTTTAAAACAGTGTATAATGACCACATGTCATTCCATATGAATGTGCTATAACGGATTTAATGGAATCTCTATTGTTGGAAATTTTTTTTTTACCATTATAAACTCTGCAATAAATACTCTTGTAGTTAAACCTTATAGGCACACCCTTAGTTTTTTAAAGGTCATAGGAGTAGTAGTATTAAAATTGTGCCAAGAAATAGGAGATCTAGTATTTGACAGACCTAGGTTTATGTCATAGTACTGACACATACTAACAGTGTGATTTTGAGAGAAAATGACTAACTTACTTCATCTGTAAAAGGAGATTACTCAGGATTTAAAAAGATAACTCTGGAATAAATACAAAAATGCATATAAGGACTTAACAGCAGCAGAATATAAGAGGAAGAGAATTTGAGTGGTGCTGCCAAAAGACAAAAGAGGAAATACTAAAGGAGAACTACAGTTAGTGGAGGTGAGTACAATGTGGGAATTTTTTTTGCTTAATGTTTGTGAAGTACTCTGGTGGACATGTAAACAGATAGTGATAAATAGAAGTCAGGAGCTCTACCCAAAGCATTGAGAGATTTAGGAATCATCAACAAATAGGTGATAACTAAAGTGGTCTTAATGTAAAAAAAAGTGAAAATTGGGCGCCTGGGTGGCTCAGTTGGTTAAGCGACTGCCTTCGGCTCAGGTCATGATCCCGGAGTCCCTGGATCGAGTCCCCGGGCTCCCTGCTCGGCAGGGAGCCTGCTTCTGCCTCTGACCCTCCCCTCTTTCATGTGCTCTCTCTCTCTCTCATTCTCTCTGTCTCAAATAAATAAATAAAATCTTTAAAAAAAAAAAAAAAAGTGAAAATTAAGAAGAGAAGAGGGCTAAAGAAAACTGAAGAATATCTAAGGTTAAGGGTCCGGAGAAAGGGAAAATAGAGAAAGACTGATTTCACAAAAGTCACGAAAGAATTTTGAAATCAATGTCGGGGGGAAGGCAGGCAGTTAGTCAACAGAGGTAAACTATAAAGAAGTGGCAAAAAGTCTAAAATATTCAGAGTCTGCCCAATCTAAACGATTTTATTCCCCAGCAGTCCAAAAGGTATCCTTACTCTGATCAACTCACGACTTCCAAGAATGCACCCTGCTGTCACCAGCTCTATATCTTCATTCATGTTATCCAGAAATTTAAAATCCACTCCACTATCTTCAAAGGAAAATTTAGGAGAAAACTAAGAATCCTATGATATCCTATGCAAAATTTTTTGTGTAAATATACACCATTTCTGTAAAAAAGATCCATGGTTAACACACATTCTAAAAAAAAAAAAAAAAAAAAAAAAATCACACAAATCTCCAAGAAGTCTTCCAGAGAAAAAGGTTAATAAGCTTAAATCCTCAATGCTTTCTTGTAACACTTAAACTACTGGGTTAAGATACAGACTGTCAAACTGTATTATTAGGCAACATTATTTATTAGGAAAAGGACTTCCTAATTTATGAAAAGCATGACAAGTGGAAAAACTATAAGCTAATTATAAAAGCTTGTCACCAAAACAAAAACATTCCCTGAAACATTCTTGAAATCAAGTGTGACCCTTAAAGAAACCTGGAAGCTACTCATGGACTATTACAAAAAGTGGTTCCTTTCCCATAGGAGACTTTCCTACGCTGCCCTGATACACACCCACACATGCTTGTCTGTCAAAATCCAGTATACTCTTCATTGAGTACAAAAGCTGCACCTGGATGAATGTAAGGTTCTCAGTGAAGATATATGTTGATACGCTATGTTCCCAGTCTGTATTCTTCTACAAAGCTAATGGAACCTGGTGTCAGGTTATGGCCAATCATTTATTAAGAGTGTTAATGTCAACCAGAACCCCTCACTGCTCATGCAGAGTGGGTATTA
This sequence comes from Neomonachus schauinslandi, assembly GCF_002201575.2. NCBI lineage: Eukaryota > Metazoa > Chordata > Mammalia > Carnivora > Phocidae > Neomonachus > Neomonachus schauinslandi. The sequence continues at coordinate 110,967,175 of NC_058403.1, forward strand.
TACCTTTCTTCACCATTACAATTCTCATCAGCCTCTTATCTTTGAATTAATTCAACTACTGCAGCTCCTATAGCAGATTTCAATAAAAGTATTGTTTGTTGTGACTTTTATCACCCCCAAATAGAACACATTCTATTGAGGACATTTCTTTAGAACCATGTTTAGAAAGAGCACACAGAAAAGCCTTCTAATAAAACTGAAGCCACCACCTTGGCCCCTCTGGCCAACTAAGTAGTCTAAGTTTTAGCAAGCACCTTTAACCCTGTGTGATTAACTAAACCTTTCTTGGTGCATCTGTAGATCATGCATTGTTTCCAGTCTGGGAACCAAACCCTCTTACACAACCTGCCCCAACCCCCACTCCCCCAGGCACCAGTACACAACCTCCAGGCACCAGGATGTCTGGAGCTGCACGTAATCAAGTGTTATAGACCACTGTGCTCCCCTTTTACTGATTAATTGCCCTAAAGTTCTTTTAAAAATCTTTGGGCCAGGCAGAAACCTCAGAGCTGGTTTTGGAAGTTAGCCTTCTCCCCAGGTGGTGGGCATCCTGAATAAAGCTCATATTCCTTTCTTCCCCCCCCCCCCCCCCCCCAAGTTTTGTTTTTTGTTTTTTTTTTAAGATTTTATTTATTCGTTTGAGAGTGAGAGAGAGCATGAATGGTAGGGAGGGGCAGAGGGAAAGGGAGAAGCAGACTCCCTGCTGAGGGGGAAGCCAGGTGCGGGGCTTGATCCCAGGACTCTGGGATCACCACTGGAGCCGAAGGCAGACTCTTAACCGACAGAGCCACCCAGGCACCCCTTTTTCCAAGTTTTTATTTAAATTCCAGTTAGTGGGGTGCCTGGGTGGCTCAGGTGCTTAAGTGTCCGAGTCTTGACTTGGGCTCAAATCATGATGGCAGGGTCGTAAGATCGAGGCCCACGTCAGGGCTCCATGCTCAGCGTGGAGTCTGCTTATCCCTCTCGTACCCACCACCACTTTCGTGAGCTTGCTCTCTCTCAAATAAATGAATAAATATTTCAAAAAATTTAAATTCCAGCTAGTTAACATACGGTGTAATATTTGTTTCAGGTACAGAATTTAGTGATTCATCACTTACATACAACACCCAGTGCTCATCACAAGTCAAAACTTTCCAGTCAAAACTTGTCTCTTGAGTATTGGCTTTTCAAGCAACAAGTAGCTGAACTTCGGTTTTTGGTAACAAAATCTTGCTTGTTACAAATATCTACCTCTTTTCTTCCATACCACCCTCTCTCTCCCTTTCCATATCTTTCCCTCTCTCTCTTTCCTTCTCCTCTCCCTCTCTCTCTCTCGATAATTACCAAAATAGAACATGACTCTATATTCATTCTAAGTATTCCTATAATCAGAGTAAGGCTGCACTTCTTCAACAGAAGTATATAGTAGAGAATATGCTAGAATTCCTTGAGAACTACCAAGCAAATTTCTTAGAGGTATAGCCATTACCATGATCTCTGATCATATCTAATTGTGCCTACTACTTGACAGAATTTGGTCATGGTGCTGTTGAATTTGGTTTACTAGGATTGAGAATTTTTGCATCAATATTCCTAAGAAATACTGGTCTGTAGTTTTCTTGTAGTATCTTTGTCTGGCTTTCATATCAGAATAATGCTGGTCCTATAAAATGAGCTAGGAAGTATTCCCTCCTTTTCAACTTTTTGAAATAGTTTAAGAAGGATTGGTATAATTTTTTTTTTTTTAAAGATTTTATTTATTTATTTGACAGAGACACAGCGAGAGAGGGCACACAAGCAGGGGGAGTTGGGAGAGGGAGAAGCAGGCTTCCCACAGAGCGGGGAGCCCGATGCGGGGCTCCATCCCAAGACCCTGGGATCATGACCTGAGCCGAAGGCAGACGCTTAACGACTGAGCCACCCAGGCGCCCCTAATTCTTTTTTTTATTATGTTATGTTAATCACCATACATTACATCATTAGTTTTAATGTTCCATGATTCATTGTTTGCGTATAACACCCAGTGCCCATGCAGAACGTGCCCTCTTTAATACCGACCACCAGGCTAACCCATCCTCCCACCCCCTCCCCTCTAGAATCCTCAGTTTGTTTTTCAGAGTCCATAGTCTCTAATGGTTCATCTCCCCCAGGATTGGTATAATTCTTTTTAAAAATATTTGGTAGACTTCACCAGTGAAGCCATTTGGTCCTGAGCTTTTCTTGCTTGGGAGGTTTTTAATATTGATATGATCTCCTTACTAGTCATAAAATCTATTCAGATCTTCTATTTCTTTATGATTCAGTATTAGTAGGTTGTGTGTTCCATTTCAACTTGGTTATCCAATTTTTTGCTTTACAATTGTTCACAGTATTCTTTCATAATCCTTTTCATTTCTGTAAAATTGGTAATAATGTTTCCTCTTTCATGTCTGATTTTAGTTGAGCCTTCTTTTATTCCTTAAGTCTAGCTAAAGGTTTATTAATTGTTAATCTTTCCAAAGAACCAAGCCTTGATTGTTACTTTTCTCTTAGCCTTGTTTTTCAGAACTTGAACACCTATTGTTGTTGTTGTTGTTGTTATCTGTATGTTGTTGTTATTATTATCCGTATGGCCAAACAGAGCAAAGATGCCAGTTATTCATCTAATGCTGGTCCGGTATTTGCAAAATTTAAAATTTAAAATTTAAAAACTGCCCCAAGCATCACAGTAAATCCTAACCTCACATTTAAATCTGTGACAATACCATACAATTCATCTACACAAAATTACATCCTAAACCTTCATTTTACAAATGGGGATGCATTTAATAAGTGTTTAAGGCCAACAACTTTCAGGAAATTCCCTTCCAAACAACTTTTTATTCTGAAGATAACTCACATCCTGACATCAACTAGTTCAATGCCAAATAACACTCATGAAACAGCTAATCATCTCCATAGGAAAGCCTATGAATAAACTCAACTCTACTGGTTCTCAAGCTACTTTCCTGAGCATGACCAGCATTCCAAAAATGGACCAAAATACTCCACTGCTAAAATAATGGTAATCTTTTCCTAATTTGCCAAAAGATTTAATGGACAGTAATTTCAATTTGCTTTTCTCCATAAATTTATTTTATATTACAAAATGCATCAAAAGAATATATGCTATAGCAAGCACTAACAAAAAAAATAAGTGAACAACTGGGGCGCCTGGGTGGCTCGGCCATTGGGTGTCTACCTTCGGCTCAGGTCATGGTCCCAGGGTCCTGGGATCGAGCCCCCAGCTGGGCTCCCTGCTCTGCTGGAGGCCCGCTTCTCCCTCTCCCACTCCCCCTACTTGTGTTCCTCTCTCGCTGTGTCTCTCTCTGTCAAATAAATAATCTTTAAAAAAAAAAAAAAAGTGAACTAGTTAACTACTTTAGTGCAAAATTTATAATAGCCAAATCACATTTCATAAAACAGATTTTTTTTTTAACAAAATGTGCTAATGGTCATGTACGTCTATTGTGTATATATGGTACTACGTTTCCTCTAAAATACTATAATGACTTGTTGTTTGAATTGAGATCAATAACTTCACAGTATTCCCTAAAAAGCATCATGACTTCCAAGAGTTTTAACAACTGAGAACTACTAATATAAATTAGATTCCCATTAAGCATGGTTTTTTAAAGAAATGGTTGAGAGGCTGTCATGAACAAAAGAAAAAAACAACAGGCTTAATTAACTTTTTAAGCAAAAATAAGATGGCTAATAGTTCTTTGAAAGGAAACCATAGGTTGCCCATCTAATTTCTCTAATGCAAAGCTATCCAAACTAAAAAAAGGTTCATCTAAGGGCGCCTGGGTGGCTCAGTTGGTTAAGCGACTGCCTTCGGCTCAGGTCATGATCCTGGAGTCCCGGGATCGAGTCCCGCATCGGGCTCCCTGCTCAGCAGGGAGCCTGCTTCTCCCTCCGACCCTCCCCCCTCTCATGTGCTCTCTGTCTCTCTCATTCTCTCTGTCTCAAATAAATAAATAAAATCTTTAAAAAAAAAAAAAAAGGTTCATCTAAGATTTTTAACCATTACCATCAACAAAAGCAAAATTTTTTCAGGTTCCATGACAATGCTTTACAATTTGATTTTTCCCAACAAATGAAACAAAATGAACAAATTTTTAATTTCAAAAGGTTAGGAAATAGCAAAACATCAATTCTTTCCAACCTCAGGGCCTCATACAAACTATTCCCAATGTTTAGTATGTAGTCACATTGACTTTTTCCCCCATAGAAACAGTATTTTACTATTTCCCTCAAAATATCAACTATAATAGAATCAAGGATATTTCTACTGTTAAGTGACAGAATTCATGTCCTGTTCTTCCACAACATATACCCTTTCTTAGTCTTATGCAAAAATAAACAATGAGTTCTCCTTTTTTATATTAAACATTATTGAGCATTAGGCATTAAAAATAAAATTAATCAATTGTGGTATGTACATATAATGTAATTCACTACACCAATGAAAATGAACAACAGCTATATAACACAGATGAATTTCACAACAATAACCCTAAGCCAATAAAGCCACAAGGAATGCAAACATAATTCCACTCATATGAAGTTCTTTAAAAAACAAAGCAGATGACATTTTGCAGAGATTCACACTTAAGTTAAAACAAAGAAAAATGAGGAAGTTATCATAAAAATATACAATGGGTACCTCAAGGGTAAGAAAGGGGACTGTGATCAGGGAAAGGGTGCTTCTAGTATGCCACCAATATTCCATATCTCAAACCTGGGCTGTGGCAAGATGGGAACTGGCATTATCATTATTCCTTAAAAACATACAGGAATGTTTAATGCACTCTACTGTTTCTATAATTCTAACCATTTTTTTTAAGAAAAAAAAGAAGAGAATAAAGTAGCCTGCCATTTAAAACAAGACTTTTTTGTTTTGTTTCTCTGACTACATGGAAATGTTATAAAAGCTGGCAAGTAGTAGCTTACCGAGATCACACTCACACTAAGCACGTCAACAAATAAGCAACTATTAAAATCCAGACTCATATCCAACCCCAGTTACAGATTCTCCTTCAGTGGACAGGAGATGGTATCTGGTAATGTGTACTACTCATATTATTAACATGTACTCCAGCTGTTTCTTATCACCAAGGAAGTTTGGAAAATATGCTTTAGTCCAGTACAGCACTTATCACCTGGGGGCCTGGGATAAAAATTTTAAACAATGTCCCCTAGTGAATCCTTAGATCAAGCCAAATTTGGAAAACATGGTTCTCAACCATAAACTGGCAACTGGCATACCAAGTCATTACTCATAAACTTCAAGTCAAAGAGGTATGGAATAGAGGGAGTGAATTAGAGGGAGAAAAAAAACAGAAGAGGAACACTAACAAAAATACACGTCATAATTCTCTCAAATACCACCGTTGTCACCAGTGCCACAGGTTGCCAACCCAGCCATAAGCCACCCAGCAAACAAGAAAAAGACAACAATGAAATTGCTTTCATGGATATCAGAATCTTAGGCACCATTTAAGGAAACATGGCAGGAAAATTGTTTTCTAGGTTATCAAAAATACCATGCTCGGTATACTTCAAAGTATCAATCTCCTGAACCAGAATATTTTTTTAGGATGCTTCACACAAAAGTCACCACCATCTCTATAGATACATCAGTAGAGAACTTAATTTTAAGCCAGGTACTCTGCTGAGTATCTGACAGGACTGTTTTCCCATCTAATCCTCAGAATAACCTGCTCAAGTAAAATGAATATTTCTTTGTGCTAGCATTCCAGTTTCCCTATTTTAGGGGACACGATTTCTATACGTAGTAGAGACTGAATAAATGAACCAATTTCCATACCATTATCTCAGCCCCTAGCCCTCCCTCTTTAATTTATGCAGCATTTTTGAACAAAAAGCTGAGCATGCCCGCTCAATGACCCATACAGTTTGGATGATAAGCATGAAATCTGGCCAACTATGTTAATTGTGGAGGAGCATGGGACACCAGATCAAGTTATACCATTCCTCCTAATAACTGTTTCTTTAAAATATCACCCCAGGGGTGCCCGGGTGGCTCAGTCAGTTGAGTGTCTGACTCTTGATCTCGGCTCAGGTCTTTATCTCAGGGCCGTGAGTTCAAGCCCCACTTTGGGCTCCACACTGGATATGGAACCAACTTAAATGAAATAAAATAAAAATAAATAAAATATCACCCCAGAGCTCTATTCCTGGCCTTCTTTTCTGTACACCCCACTCTCCCTTGGCAAATGCCTGCAACCTGCCTCTGTACCCACCATGCCTCACTTAGTCTCCTCCACGTTTTTTTTTTTTTTTACTCCTCATAATATTCATTACTTTCTATCCTATTATAGTTTCCTTAAATGTCATGTTTATGGTTTAGTGTCCATCTTTGCTGTAAGACTATAAACTCCTCCAAAACAGGAATCTTTAATTTACAAATGTATCACAAGTATCTAAACAGTACATGGCATGTATTATATGTTCAATATTTGTAGAATGAATGCACACATGACCTCTCTTGGTATTATCTTCTACAGAGCCTCTGAATGTGGCCACCCCTTAATCATGGTAAAAAAAAAAAAAAAAAAAATTAAGACCTTAACACTAAAAGTATTGAATAAATATTATAAAAGAAAACAATTTGCTAATACATATCAAGTCTGAGTGGTAGAACTCTATATTGTTTTTATTTTCTTTATATTTATCTGCATATTTTAAAATAAAAAAATTAGGGGCGCCTGGGTGGCTCAGTCATTAAGCGTCTGCCTTCGGCTCAGGTGATGATCCCAGGGTCCTGGGATCAAGCCCTGCATCAGGCTCCCTGCTCAGCGGGAGGTCTGCTTCTCCCTCTCCCACTCCCCCTGCTTGTGTTCCCTCTCTCACTGTCTCTCTGCCAAATAAATAAAATCTTTAAAAAAAAAAAAATTGAAACTTTTCTAAAAGTCTATTTCATTTATATAATGTATACCAAACAGAAGCCTAAAAGAAAATATACAGAAATCTTAACCAAAATCCATTCCACTTGTTCAAGTTTTCTAAGTACGCATTACTTTTATACTAAAAAAAAAAAAGTTAACGAGCAAGCAATAAGGTCTTAAAATTCACAAGTCTATTCACAATTTAAAAATGAAATGATTTCGGGGCACCTGGGTGGCTCAGTTGGTTAAGCGACTGCCTTCGGCTCAGGTCATGATCCTGGAGTCCCTGGATCGAGTCCCGCATCGGGCTCCCTGCTCGGCAGGGAGTCTGCTTCTCCCTCTGACCCTCCCCCCTCTCATCTGCTCTCTCTCATTCTCTCTCTCTCAAATAAATAAATAAAATCTAAAAAAAAAAAAAAGAAATGATTTCTTCTGAAATGAAATGTACAATCAAAAAAACAAAAAAACAAAACAAAAAAGTGTGAAGAAAGGGCATATCTTAAGCCAAGAGTTAAGAAATCCTTTGTTGTTTTCTCTCTGTAAAGCATTCAAAAGGTTCCATCCCACGCCATAGTCCTTTTAGATATTATTGCCATAAAGTTCAAAAGTAGCAGCCATTTGGGCTCCAAGGAATGTACATCAGTTGGCAATAAATGACGATGAACCACAGGCAATAGCTTAACTGTGATGCCATGGATTACTAGCACCCCACTTCCATTGCCAAGGAGCTCAGCACTGTGTTCACAACCAAAAACATGACCAAACCAATACCAAAACTTCAAATTTTAGTTCTAGCTCCTGGAACCACTCCAGGGATCAATTTTCTATCAGCAGGGGTTCAATAATGAGACAAACTATAAAGTAAATTAAACAGAGAATGTTTGACAGAAGTAATTAGTAAACGATGATGGAGTAACTATAAAGATCTAAGGGATGGCAAGGAGCAGGAGAGAAGGAGTCTACATTTTAAATACGTACAGTTTATAGTATGTCAATTATAAGTCAATAAAGAAGTTTTTAATTTTTTAAAAGAAACATAATTATTAAGCTGTAATGAGAAATATTTTTTCCCTCTTTTCCCCCTTCTTTTTTTTCCCTTGGTCCCCTCCCCAAGGCTGGGGTTTCTCATTGGAGAAGGTATGGCTGCAGCACACTAGAGAGAATTTCACCAGGCTATCCAAACCAGAGTTGGTCCAGTGTTGCCAGGCAAGCAGGAAACAATGCTTTGCAGGCAAGGTGAGGCTGGTGGGCAGGTGTGCAGAGGTACTCAGGACACTGCTGTAGGCACAAGGCCAGGAATGGACAGTATCCATGCCAAGGGAACTGCAGGAAACAATTCCCTGAGGTAAAGACAAGCCAAGACTGGTGGGCCCATATGCAGAGGTAGGCAAGGCACTGAAGGCCCGAGGTGCAAGATATCCACTTCAGAAGGGCCGTGGCAAATAGTCACCAGATCTGAACTGGGGCTGCGAGATCACTGAGGGCCTTTGCATTTTGGGCACATGGCTGAGGCAATCACCAGATGTCCTCAACCATGTGGACTGCTTGATAGACCATGCAACAAGAGCAAGAAAAGGAAAATACAGTTCACAGGAACATGGAAGAAAAACCCCCTTTTTCTAGTAAGTTCCCTCTAGCACTCTGTCCCCTCCAGCACCCTGTCCCCTTCAAGGCCTGATAAAGCTTGACATCCTGCTCTTTGTAAATGAGAACCAGTCCTTTACTGCAGAGCAGGTATTGATGGGGAAGTTTGGAGCACAAAGAAAATAAATTGGTAACTGACTCGGTTAATTTTCTGTTCATGACAGTATTTAAATAAGGCAGTGTTTCTCTCACTTAACAGGAGAAAAAGGAAAATAAATATATGGCCATTAGCATGTTATTAAGGCCAGAATATGAAAGAGCACTGACAGTCTCTTTGAAGTATCATTGATTTTTAAAAGCCACACATATTTCATATTTTATTCTAGGCTATTATCCATGTATGTTTTAAAATAAAAATGTTCTCAATTACATAACAATTGATTGTTACATTTATCAGCTTCCAGAGGCAGCCCACATTCCCTGACTGGTGGGCCCCTTTCTCCACCTCCAAAGGCAGCAATGGCAGATGATACCTTTCACATCACATTATTCTAAACTCCTCTTCTGCTTCTTTCTTCTAAATACCCTACCTGGACAATCCAGGATAATCTTCCTACCCCAAAGTCCTTAACCATATCTGCAAAGTTCCTTTTATCACATAAGATAATATATTCACAGGTTCCAGGTATTAGGATGTGGACATCTTTGGGGTCACTGTTCTGTCTACCACAATAATTATTCCATTTCTCATCAAACCTTCAATTTATTCATTTACATCAGTATGGAATCATGGATTACTATTTTGTTCAACGAGTTATAAACTGTTACAGTTAATTATTTTGATGCCTAATTGTCCCCATCTTGGCTCAAACTGGCTTGTGTCTTTTTGATAGGTCTCCATCATTCTTGAGCCCTTCCTTGTTTTCTGACAAGATTTTCCAGTCTTATCTTACAGTTTTTCTGCCTCTGCCCAAAACCAGCCATTTCTTCAAGGAGAATATCCTTACAACTTTTCTGGAACCTTGTGATTACTTCAAAATAAAAAAATATATATTATTTTATTTTAATCATGCCTTCTAAAGTTCATAATAAATTATTTGAGGCTAGTCTAAATATTAGTAGTACAGAGGATAGAAAAATTACCAGCTATAAAAAAATCACTGTGGGGGTGCCTGGGTGGCATAGCTGGTTGACTGACCGACTCTTGGTTTCAGCTCAGGCAGTGATCTCAGGGTCATGAGATCGAACCCCGTGTCAGGCTTAGTGTTCAGTCTGTTTGGGATTCTCTCTCCCCCTTCCTCTGCCCCTCCAACTCATGCTCAGCTCATTCTCTCTTTCTAAAAATAAGTAAATCTTTTTTAAAATAGAAATCACTGTGGTTTCTCTCAGAAACCCTGACAAATTGAATTTTTTTTTTTTAAGATTTTTTTATTTATTCATTTGACAAAGAAAGAGACAGTGAGAGAGGGAACACAAGCAGGGGGAGTGGGAGAGGGAGAAGCAGGCTTCCCGCTGAGCAGGGAGCCCGATGTGGGACTCGATCCCAGGACGCCAGGATCACAACCCGAGCTGAAGGCAGACGCTTAACGACTAAGCCACCCAGGCGCCCCTGAATTTAACTTTTAAAGTGTTATTGCCTATTGCCAAGACTTATAAGGAGAGTTGTAATATAGGGATCAAAGTTCTAATCCTGGTTCCATTGTTTACTGACTTAATACCCTTGCAATTAGCCCCTATTCTTTATACATTATTTATTACATTACTATCTAATAAAATGTTAGATTTTTTTTGTCCTAATGCTAAAAATAATGCTCACTGGAAAGTATAAAGAAAATATAGAGGGGCACCTGGGTGTCTCAGGCAACTAAGCATCAGACTCTTGATCTCAGCTCAGGTCTTAATCTTGGGTTGTGAGTTCAAGCCCTACATTGGGCTCCATGCCCAGCATTTAAAAAAAAAAAGGAAAAGAAAAAAAATTGATTACCCATAATGTTAACATTCATAGATAACATTAGTGTTTCTCCTCCTGTGTTGCAGTTAGTTCTCACAGTTGGTTCTAATATATCCTTGATCTCCAAACCTGACTTTCAGCTCTTCTTCCTACTGCCACCCAGTTAACCCATAATGAACCCCAGCTCACCCAAGATACAAGGCACAAAGGCAACAACTTTATGATATACTCCATAACCAGTTGCCAGAATTTCTTAAAATCTAATCCCTTATTCTATACCATTCACTTTATTCACAATGGTTCTGCTTCTCTGATCCAACCGTGAGTGACAGTGTTTTTTCCACTCATATTTTACATCATTTGCATCATGTTATATTATGACTTATATGTTTTTTAGCTGAAAGTTGTATCAAACATCTCCCCTTTGTAATAAAACTTCTCACAACATGTTAATTGTTGTTTATTATTCCATTATATAGCTCAATCATGACTTTGTCTAACCATTCCCCAACTGTTAAGATGAATCCAACTATTGCAATTACAAATAATTCTATGATAAATATAAATATCTTCACACATTTCTGATTATTTTCTTAGGATAAATTCCTAGATGTGGAATCACTACACCAAAGAAACATTTAAGACTTTATACATATTGCTTAACTGCCTTCTAGAAATAACGTTCCATTTATACTTCTAAATAAGTGTGCATTTCATTGCACTAATTATCCTTTCCTCATCTTAGTTGATATTAGGTAAAGTTATATGATACCAATAGCTAATGTTTATTGAATGCTTATTAGATTCTTGGCTAAGTACTTAATATGCATTATTTTTTTAATCCTCACAATACTATCAACAGATAGAGGTCGATTCTACTATCTTTCCGTAAAGAAACTGAGACTTAGATCAGTAACATAAAGAGCTTGTAACAGTGCCTGACATACAGCAAGCACTTTATAAGTATTTACTCTTATTTTTAAGTAACTTGCCTAATGATGCCTCTTATACAGTAGAGCTAATATTCAAATACAGATCTGTGTCATGAAATCCCAGCCTTTCCAGACGATTTGATTGTTGTATAAATTTGTACTGTTTAATTACTTGTGAGGTTGAAACTATTCATAATAAAATTTTAAGGCTAAATATTTGAAAACTTTCAAGAAAAATGGAGAAAGGTAAACTGATGTATATTAATGATAATTCATACACTCACATTAGCCTTGATTCCAATCTTATTTTTATTACTCATGGATCTCTAAACCAGATTCAATGATAAGTATGGTTTATCCCTAAGGCTTTCTCTGTAACATCAGAATTAAGTTCCCCTCCAAAAGCTTGAAGATAATAAAATGTTCTATCTTCTATTATAATGGCCAAGTATGTGTAACAAGATACCAGGAATTCACTAGTATAATTAGAAAATCATTCAACACTATGCTGGAAGGACACCCCAAACTATTCATATTTAGGATAATCTCACATCAGAAAAATAAAAATTCTTTAATGTTCCACTTTCCAATTTCTTATCTATCTGATCCAGTTCATATAGGTAAAAAAGAAAGTAAATGACTATTAAAAGCAATGAACGTTACATAAAAAAATCAGTTGTGTTTCTACACAGCAGCAATGGACTATCCAAAAATGAAATTAAGAAACCATTCCACTTAGAAAGGTACCCAAAAGAATAAAATACCGAGGAGTAAATTTAATCAAGGAGGTGAAAGACTTGTACACCGAAAACTATAAAATATTGCTGAACAAAATCAATGACTTAAATAAACGGAAAAATACACCATGTATTAGGATGACTAAATATTAAGATGGCAATACTGCTGAAAGCAATCCACAGATTCAATACATTCCCTGTCAAAATTCCAATAGCCTTTTATGCAGAAATGGAAGTCAATCCTCAAATTCATATGGTATGGCAGGAAGCCCCAAATAGTCGAAACAATTTTGGTAAAAAGAGAACAAAGCTAAAGGACTCACACTTCCTTATTTAAAAATCTTACCGTAAAGCTACAATAACCAAAACAGTGTGGAATGGGCCTAAGGACAGACATACAGACCAAAGGAATAGAATTAAGATCCAGAAATAAACCCATACATTTACGCCCACTTGATTTTTGATAAAGGTGCCATGACCACTCAATGGGAAAATAACAGTCCCTTCAAGTAGTACTGGACAACTGGGTATTCACATACAAAACAATGAAGTTGTACCCCAAACTCAAAATATATATAAAAATTAACTCAAAATGGTTTCAATGACCTAAATATAAGAGCTAAAATGATAGAACTCTTATAGAAAAGTTTTCGTGACCTCAGGTTCAGCAACGGAAACTTAGATAGGACATCAAAAGCAACCTCAACAAAAATAAACTGGGCTTCATCAAAATTAAAAACTTCCTTACATATGAATGTTCACAGCGACAATATTCACAAAAGCCAAAAGGTAGAAAGAACTCAAGTGTCCATCAATAGATGAACAGATAAAGTGTAGTGTATACATACAATAACAATTACTTAGCTGTAAAAAGGAAAGAAGTACTGACCCATATGACAATGTTGCTGCAACAACAGGGAAAACCTTGAAAACAGTATACCAGACACAAAGGTTACACATGGTATGATTGATTTCTCTAAGATTTCTATAACGAACAGGAGTTATCCAGTAAATCCAGAGAAATAGAAAGCATATTGATGGCTGCCAGGGGTTTGGGGCAGCAGGGAATGGGGAGTTACTGCTTAATGGGTATAGGGTTTCATTTTGGAGTGATAAGAACGTTTTGGAACTAGACAGAAGTGGTAGTTGCACAACACTGTGAATGTATGAAATGCCGCTCAATTGTTCACTTTAAAATGGTTAATTTCAGGTTATATGAATTTCATCTCGAAAAATTTTAAGCCATTAATGTTTATAATAAATGTTGGACAAATGTGTAAATTATAAGCACGGTTCTTTTTTGAAAGTCAAACATGTAAATTACAAGCACAGTAACTAGGCCAATAAAGTATTCTTCAACATTTTATGAGGTGTTTTTTTTTTAAGATTTTATTTATTTATTTGTCAGAGAGAGAGAGCACAAGCAGGGGGAGCAGCAGAGGGAGAAGGAGGCTCCCTGCTGAGCAAGGAGCCTGATGTGAGACTCAATCCCAGGACCCTGGGATCATGACCTGAACCGAAGGCAGATGCTTAACCGACTGAGCCACCCAGAGGTCCCTATGAGGTGTTTTATATCTAAGCAAAGTAAAAATTCAATTCCTACTCTCTTCTCATGACTTGATTTAGAAATATTCATCCATCACAAGGTGGTATTTCTCCCTGGAAATACATTCCTCTTTAAAGTTTAACAGGATATCTCAGTCATTAGAAACTGAGCCTGAACTACAGTCACATTCAATCAAACTTCAACAAATTTCTAGCCCTTTAAGAAAGGATTCTAAATCAAATTCTTATAACTGACCAGAAGTTCTCTTACTTCAATAAGCAGAATATCCCAAAATTTGTCTTTTCAATATATATTAATGTGGCTATGAACATTTAAATGTTCTAATATCCAAATATTTATAGTTACTGATACCCTAAAACCACAAAATTAACACTGGTCCTCAGACTTTGTTGAAGATTAAAAAGAGTTAAAAGACTGATTTCCAGGCGCCTGGATGGCTCTGTCGGTTAGGCGACTGCCTTCGGCTCAGGTCATGATCCTGGAGTCCCGGGATCGAGTCCCACATCGGGCTCCCTGCTCAGTGGAGAGTCTGCTTCTCCCTCTGACCCTCCTCCCTCTCATGCTCTCTGTCTCTCATTCTCTCTCTCGCAAATAAATAAAAAAATCTTAAAAAAAAAAAGACTAATTTCCTCAAGTAGGACTATATCATTGAAATAACATATCTTCCTTGTGAATCATTCTCTTAATAGGAATGTAAAGGTAGGTATGCAAATGCCTGATCAGGTTACTTCCTGCATAAAATTCATTAACAGATTAAGCAACTTTCAGAATAAAGTTCAAAACTAAATTGTAGCTTAGCAGAGAAGGTTTTTCTTTTTTTTTTTTAAAGATTTTATTTATTTATTTGACAGAGAGAGACACAGCGAGAGAGGGAACACAAGCAGGGGGAGTGGGAGATGGAAAGCAGGCTTCCCACAGAGCAGGGAGCCCGATGCTGGGCTCGATCTCAGGACCCTGGGATCATGACCTGAGCCGAAGGCAGACGCTTAACGACTGAGCCACCCAGGTGCCCCAGCAGAGAAAGTTTTTCAAAAACTGCCTGTACTACTCCAGCTTTGTCCCTTGCGGTTCATTGCTCCTCAGTCTTTCTTCTCTAACCATACAAACTTTCTCTTCTCACAGACCCTCATTATTTAAGTGCCTTCCCTATGCCACCACAATGTAACAAAACTCCCATTATCTTTAAACTCTTTGAAGTTAGGGATTATACCTTTTCTGATTTATATACTTAGCACCTGGCACAAAATCAAAGGCTGTTATAAAATTCAAGTATGAAAGTATGAATAACCATTAAGATCCATTATTAGAGTCTAAAATACTATGGCTTGTTTATCCTACATAATGGCAAAAAGGGAAACTATATATTAGGCTATATTTTGCTTTATTTTTTAAAATTATAACGCAGTCACATTAGTAAGTAACATAAATAACATTAATTTTGTAGACATCTTTTTTAAAATATCTAGTTCATTAAGTATAAATTTAGTCTGATACTAGACAATGGGAGCGCATGATCAGCTCTATTTTATCTTCATTAGTAAAATGAAACATTACTGCAACAAATATTTTGTAAGTCTTAAAAGCAGATTTTTCTTTAACTAGAAAATTCCAACATCATTTTATAAATAAGGAAATGAACTGAGAGGTACAGTTATGTAAACTCACCCAGCTAATTAGTGGCCAAGTTTGCTACACCCAGATTCCCTTAATGTTGATGCTTACAGCTTCAATATAATCTTATTTCCATTTCAACCTCATAGGTAAGCCAGGCACCTTCTCTTTTTCCCAATCGTCAGTCTAGTGAGTACTTGGGTCCTTAATACTTGCTACATTTAACTGATTGCTTTAAGATCTGGCCCCTGCCTTAACACAATTCTGTCTCCCTATCATAAACATTAAATGAATACCTACATTTGCTGTGTATTAAATAGATCTAAGCCATTCCATTGGGAAGAAGGGGAAATAGGGAGACACGCATGACTAAGAATAACATAGTCCTTCTTTCAAAGTGCTCTACAATATTAGTTACAATCTGGTACAGTACTCTTATCTATTTAAAATTATGAGTTGGGGGTGCTTGAGTAGCTCAGTTGGTTAAGCGTCCCACTCCTGATTTCCGCTCAGGTCATGATCTTGGAGTCATGAGATCAAGCCTTGCGTGGAGCCCTGCATCAGGCCCTGTGCTCAGTACAGAGTCGGCTTGTCCCTCTCCCTCTACTCCTCTCCCCTCTCATGCTCTCTAAAATAAATAAAATCCTTTTAAAAATTACGATTTTATAAATATATAAGAAAGATCTAATTACTTTCCATTATTAAAATAGATCTTATTTGTCCCACTAGAAGGTAAGGTCCATGAGGGCAAAGATTTGTGTCTCTGGTTCACTGATGTACTCTGAGTGCCTAGAACAGGGCCTCTATAAAAGTTATTTAAGTATTTATTGAGAGCATAAATGATATAAGTATTAGGATCCAAGTAGTAGGATGCAAGTCGTTTCCAATAATGTGACAAAATATGTAAAGCTTTCCTTACCCTAGTGTGTGTGCCTAACATTCAATTTTTTCATTGGCCATTTACTCAGACCTTGCATTAAAGAGAACTAAAATTAGTTCAGAGATGTATAAACTATACTGTTTAACATCATGCCCTACCCAACTGCTCCAAACCCTAGTAAATCTGCCAAGAAAAGAAACCTATGAGTCCTTCTACTACTTATACTTTTTCAAGTATAGAGGGTCTCCAGATGTTTTCCTTCTTTCTTGTAATAGGTCAGAATCGGTATTATCATCATTTTACAGAATGAGAAACTGAAGCCAGAGAATGGCTGGCAGAGGGATTCATTCACAGAATTTCTATTCTTCCTACCACATCATGCAGCCTTCTCCTCTGATCCTTTGAGATTTTTCTCCCACAATCCTGGCTATAAATACAATCTCTCTGGGTCCCCTCATCCTTGCTGTCCCCATAACAAGTGCACAGGCTCCCTGATTTTAAAGGTTTTGCTATTAATTCAGGGTAAAAAGATGACAAAAATAACAAATCTGGAGATATTACAATTCAATGTTCAACAAGCGTGTATAAATGCCTATACCTGGCACTATATAAAAATCACAGCACCCTTCCAGGTTCTTACTGTGAGAATCCTGAGCCTCCGATTTACTGCTTCTCTTTTGAAATAATATATGTGAGCACTGCTAGGTTTTCAAAGTTTTCCCTCTCTACTACCATCCCTCTCATCCTCCCAGGACACAAAATATGTTACCAGGGAAAAATCGTGGGTATATCTCTATTAAGTGAGAAATCTGCATTTCTGAGGACCTTCAGGAGTTACATCACTCCTATGAAACTGACCCCACAGGAGGGCGATTGCCTCAGATCACCTCCTCACAATGGGCTTTTCCCTTTTGGAATACACAGAACTCCCAGCTCCCACTGTACATTTCCAAACATCTGAACAACTCCTCAACATTGAAACTAAAATCCCTATCATAAATTCTCCTCCTAAATTCCCTTCCACCAGAACCTGTTCTTCATCATAACATCCTTATTCTCATAAATAACATCACTATCCTCCCCAAAATTTGTCTTAGGCCCATACTCAGGTCAGTTCCCAATGCTGATGTCAACATTTTCCAAATCTATAGCCTTCCTTACAATCCCACCATCATCACTTCCTGCCTCAACTAACTGTAATTAAACTCCACGGTATTCCTACCTCCAGGCTTAAACTCCTTTACTGCACTCCTGTTCCAGATTCATATCCATAAAGAGGTCTTCTTCTCAGCTTAGAATCATATACAAAATCCTTATCATGGCATTTAAGATCTCCATACTCTATATCAATCAATCTACCTTTACCAGCCTGTTCCTTAAACATACAACCTTGGCAAATTTTCTCTGCTTTCCTACCTCTATCGCCCTGCTTGGGTAGCATCTTTATGAGGAACGATCTTTCTTCTCCCATCCTCCTCCAACTGCTAATAACCTTTCAAATGATCATATCCTCAACATAAAAGGAAAAAGGCTGAGGCATATATCATTTATTGAACACATTCTGTCTGGTCCTTTACAAATTATCTTAATCCCCACAAAAACATAATGGCTTAATAGTGTATTTTTGAGGAAGGAGCTGAGGAAACAGAGGGCCAAAGGAGCTTAACCAAGATCATCTAAAGAAGCAAGAATCCAAAATAACCCCCTAGCATTCTGTATTTTATTTTATTTTTTATTTAGGAAGGGAGAGACAGAGGGAGGAGGGAAGGAGAGAGAGAATCTTAAGCAGGCTCCACACCCAGCGTGGAGCCCAACATGGAGCTCAATCTCACAGCCCTGAGATCATGACCTGAGCTGGAATCCAGATGCTTAACCAACTAAGCCAACCCAGACGCCCCAGCATTCTGTTTTTGTTGTTGTTTTGTTTTGTTTTAATAAAACATGGCACAAGATGGACAAGCTTTATAGTCAGGATGCCTAGTTCAAACTGAATTACTCCACTAAAAATCTGCGTGAACTCTTAAGTATTTGCAAGGTCTTCATTTCTCCTTCTATAAGAAGGAGATAACTGTACTACTTACCACATCAAAAACAGAATTATATGACATAATGTAAAGTGCTTAGAATTATATTTGGCCCATAGTAAAAAAAAAAAAAAATCAGTGTTAGCTATTACTACTGTTGCTGTTATTTATATAATATGTAAACTGACAGTACCAATTATATGTTCTCGTTGTTTCCAAATCAACTTTTGGGTAAAAGCTTTGTAAAGTTTAACAATGTACTTTTGATATATACTCAATAAATATTTGTAGAATACACAAATTTTTAAACAATTATTAAACCATACTTTATTAAAAGAAATTCACTTGTCTATTAGTTCTGTTTCCTCTTTTGAGAAAACTAACAATGCTTACTAACTTTCTTCCCTTTTTCAGGTCATATGAAACTACCATATGCAATGCCATATGGTAGTAATATGTCAAATGATACAAAATACTCTTTTGACTCAAACTCATTTGTCTTCTGCTAAACATTATTAACTCCCAGGTTTTAAAATGTCCAAAATGACACTTTTTATTTAAACACCAACCATCATTCTTAGGTCACAGCAACATGAAGTGTATACCATGATATCTAACCAAGCCACTTCATTTTATACATCTTTATGGCAAGAACTATAAAACATAAAATGCTTTAACTCAAAGATATAAACTTATCATACCCTTAGTCCTGCCTTAACTTTGTTAAAATTAGTGCCTGAAAAACTTCTGATATATCAAAAGAAGGGTGTTGAATGCTAGTAACAGTTTGAATGCTCAGGGAAATAAGCTTTAAACAAGGATAGATGAGAACTTACTCCAAGCCCTTCAGTATTAAACCTCACAAACCAAGATTATGTCCACATGATTTACTATTACACATGCAGACAGCACGCTGGCTGGCTTCAAATAAAGACAAGGTAAAAATATGTATTAATAAAACAGTTGTCATTTCTGACACAGAAATAACCGGGCTTCTACCCAATCATTTCAAAAACAAAACAACAAAAAAACCCAAACGTTTGAGGCTTAACTATGTAAAAGGTATTTTATTTCAAGTAATTCCTATAATTCTTCCCTTACTCACAGGTAATGTCACAGAATACTGCCACACAGTATGGCTGGACCCAACGAAATGTGGGATCCACTGTTTTGCCATAATCCACAATAATATGGTATACATTTACATCTTCCTCTTCATATACACATTTTTTAAAAACTGAAACAAAAGCTTCATAAAATAATATTTAGTCTTACTCCATAGGATGTCCTCTGATATTTTTTTTCTTTCTAACGTTAATGTCAATGCACTAAACTGATTCCAAAACCCATTAATAAATCCTCATGGGCTCCAAACTACAGCACTGCACTACACTTTTTACGTTCTGTTTAAATTCTTTTAACTGCTACGATTCCAGTTTTGTTTCTCTTCCTTGGAGCTAATCTCCTCAACCCATTAAAACAGGTACTTAAACAGATAAAAGCCTTGAAAAGCCTATCCTTAAATCTTGACTTGATCTGCTTCTCTACTACAACCCTTTGGAGGCACACCCATCTTACTTATTTATATTGTATCAAAAACTGCAGATGTTTTCCTTGGAGAACAACAGATCATTGTCGAAAGGAATGCATTCGTTTTCACTGTTCCTGCTGCATCACTGAGGAATATTTAACACTCAGGCAAGTTTGGGGCAACCGAAACCGACCTGAGCAGCTGCCCACGGTGCTGAAACGGAGGATGGAACAATAATTTTGGAAATTTACTATTGCCAGATTAAGACAAAATAGAGGAATTCACCAAAAACTAGCAGAAAACACTCAGTGGCTGCCACTGAAGTTGCCTGAGTGCTTCTGGGATCGCTTGGCTTCTGTGTCTGCCCACTCCCTCACTGGGACAGAGTTCTTTCATCAGTGGGGGTCAACTCCGTAAGTGTCCTGGCAGAGTTGCTGGCTTTAAGAGGGCAGGGACATGGAATCTGTCCCTAGTAGAGTCACGTCCCACCTTCAACCTGAGCTTCCAGCGGGGGATGGAGGGAGATTACAAAGAAAGGAGGTGACTGCCCTCCTTTTTTCAAAGGCTACACAGTCCCCACAACTTAAGCGATTTCGCCCGGGGACTTTGCGGCAGGTACTTGACCAAGAGAAGCCTTCCAAACATCTTCCCAGGCTCTTGCCACCGCAGGATGGGAATGTGAGAAGCGAAACAGATAATACAACAACTTTAGATACATACAAACTCAAAGAGTGGGGGTGGGGGTGAGCGGGAATCGGCCCTCCGAGGACAGAGGCTTTTTGTTTTTTGTTTTTTAATCTTTTGCAAAAAGCCTCATTTCCTCCGCACCCAGCCTGGGGAGGAGCAGCAAAGACCTCAGCAGCGGGGCCGCCACAGAGGGCCGGCGAGGGGGTGTGTTCTCCCGGCCAGGCCCCGAGGGGGGACAATCCCCTGCCCGGCTACCGAGAGGCCAGAGAGGCTCTTACCTGGAAGCCCGACCCCGCAACACAAATAGGCTCGCCCACCGCGTCGCTGCGGAGGTCCCTACCCTGACTTCATGACTGAATATCCGCACCGACCCCCACAGCCGGAATCCGAGTGGGGACAACAACACCGAGGCTAGACGGAAGTCCCGCCCCACACGCCTCATTGGCCGGCACCCGAAGACAAAGAAAAGCCATTGGGCCACAGAGCTGTTTGCTAAGGCCCCTTCCCACTCTCACACCGCGCCTCGCTGCTTGCTCCAGCTGGCAGGAAAAAAGCCCAGTTCGTGGAGTCGCGTTCTTGGCCGCGTGATCCGTCTTCCCGGGAAGGAAAGAGAAGGGTAGGCCGGGCTTCTGCAGCGCAGCTGAAGGATCCGCTTTTTGTCAGGGGAGGGGGCAGGCTGGCCGAGGGAACTGGCTATGGAAGCCCCCCACCACCACCATTTGCTCCCAGCAGTGGAGGCCGTGGGGTCTGGAGGGGACCGTACCGAGCGGCCAGGGCCGGCCGGCTTGGTCCGCTCTTACTTTGGGACGAAGGCAGCCCGAGACCCAGCTGGCGGGCTGCCCCTGGGCGGGGCTGGCTCTGGCACCGACGAGGCTCTTCCCTGCACCACACTCACCCGACCGGCTGAAGGAGCGAGGACGAAACCTCATCCCCTCTGCACGGTGTCCAGGCTGAGGTCCGGATGGATGGGACCGAGACCCACCAACGCCTTAGATAGAGTCCGGGTCGCGTTGTTAGAGATGCCAGCAGCCCGAAGGCTGAAAGCTAGTACCCGGACGCCCGGCTCGGAGCCGTGCTGACGTCAGCACTCTGGGCCTGACACGCGCCATCCCCGGGACTCAGCAAAAGTCAAACCGTGTGATTAAGCCCTAGGTCAGCCTTTTAAAACCCGAGCCTCCTTTTGGCGAGCCAAAAAATCCCGCCCCCTACTGCCCTTCTGATTAACCTTCTGCCTACCGGGTATTCCAATCTTAAACCAAACTACTTTGAAACTTAAATTGCCTGGATTGGAACCACAGCACTGATTAACCAGTTGCCAACTAGCCACTTTAAAGAGGCAATGTGGCTTATGTGACGATTGCAAAAAGTCCTGAATTAGAATGCCAGGAAACCAAGATTCTGGTCCTGCTTCTGCTTCAAAATAAGGTGCCTTTAAAAGTCCATTACAGACTTCACAATCTTCGACCTTATCTTTTAAACAACGGAGGTGCTAGAGAGGGTTATCACATAGAAACACCTGTAGAACACCACTGATGTAACTTGTAACCCTGATTGTTCTGGGGATACCTGAGTGGCTGGGACACAGGAATGGGAGGATAACTTTCCCTATTGTGTATGCTTTTGTGCCCTTTGAATTTTGAATATTGTGAATATCATGTACTCAGATAAAACTTAAACCCCCCCAAATTAAAATTACAGTAAAATAAAATTCAATAAAGGCCAACAGAGGTACTTTGCTCTCTTACGTACCTTATGACTGTATATACTATATATTCTTGGGTTTTCATCAGTTGTGAAGACATTCAATACTTAATACACAGACCTGCCTTTTACAAAGTCATAAAAATCAGAATTAGGAGGGGAGGGAGGAGCAAACAAAATCAGAATTGGAAATATTACATAAAGGCTAGTGTAATTAATGTAAACATAGTTACAATATCTATAAGCATTTCATTTAGTCATCTCAAATTGGTTTTATGTTAAATCAGATTTTTTTAAATTTTTTTTTAAGATTTTATTTATTTATTTGACAGAGACACAGCAAGAGAGAGAACACAAGCAGGGGGAGTGGGCGAGGGAGAAGCAGGCTTCCCGCTGAGTAGGGAGTCCGATGCAGGGCTCAATCCCAGGACCCTGGGATCATGACCTGAGCTGAAGGCAGGCACCCCTAAATCAGATTTTTTTGAACGACATCAAAAAAGCAAAAAATAATAATGTCCATATTCTACATGTTAAAAAAAGGAAAAAACAGCTTTGTTTATTCCTTAAAGTACCTTGAGTACAGAACATTTTTTTAAGATTTATTTTAGAGAGACAGCACATGTGCACATGAGTGGGGGGAGGGGCAGAGGGAGAGAGAATCCTCAAGCAGACTCCACGCTGAGTTCAGAGCCCCACTAAGGGCTCCATCCCAGAACCCTGAGATCAAATATGAGCCGAAATCAAGAGTCGAGGCTCAAGGGACTGAGCCACCCAGGAGCCCTGAGTACAGAACCTTTTAATCTGACTTTATTCTTCTCTTCAGATCACAATAGGTATAGTTCTCTCAGTTATGAACAAGGTAATGTGCTATTTGCACTGCATTTACGAAGAAGAATTGTGCTACACCCTGCAAAAGCAGTTATTCTCCCCGCTGTGATGAATGAAGACAAACTGGAAGAAAACAGACTGGGAAAAAGTGCCAATTTTTTTTTTAAGTATGTTAGTAAGATTGATAGATATCTTAATAGTGGTTTCAAGAACATGAAGGGTTAACATGGCACATGATACTAATAGTCACTAATTATCTCCTTATAAAAACAAATAAAAGAAAATGAGCTTTTAGAACTTTGTGTCTGACAGGTTTTATTTTACATCCTCCTAAAAGTATAAACAGATAGCATGTGAAATTGTAGCATTTCTACCTCCAAAATATTGTAAGACAGCAACAACAACTAAAAAGACAGAATACTAAATAATTGTCTAAAATGGCTTAGAAGTTTTCTCCCTAAATAGTGGCAAGAATGGAGTGTTTTAAGTGCTGAGATCAACTAGAGATGTTAAAATGACTCTAAACATTATTATACTTAGAATCAGAAAAAATGGTAATTTTAGAATCAGATAAAAACCTATTTTCATTTTGAACAGAAAATAAAATTATCACTGTGATAAAAGAAGGAATAGAAGCCATAAAAAATCCAGAGGAATTCATATATGTAGGAGTAGGCACCTTTGAAAACCAAAAAGAACTAAAAACTGTTTTAGGGAGTTTTGGTCCAAAGATTAGAAAAGACTCCCAATTCTTTACCAAGTTCTAAACTAATAAGTTCATCTTGTAAGATAGTAAGTGAAAAGTTCAGAACACAAAAGGACAAGTATCAGTCTGAAAGGCTTTTCAACAAAGCTTATTTGTTTTCAAGGAAATTGAAAAAGATCAGACCAAAAAAAAAAAGTGTTTCAGGTTAAATGCCTTAAAAATAATCTGGTCATTGTTTCCCTTGGGATGAGTTGCCTCCCTTTCTTTATCTAAGATGAATGACAGGGGTGACTGGGTGGCTCAGTTGGTTAAGCACCTGCTTTTGGATCAGGTTATGATCCCAGGGTCTTGCATTGGGTCCCCACATCAGCCTCCTTGCTCAGCGGGGAACCTGATTCTCCCTCTGTCTGCTGTTCCCCCTGCTTGTGCGCTTGTGCTCTCTCTCTCTCTGACAAATAAATAAAATCTTAAAAAAAAAAAAAAAGATGAATGACATACAATTTGAATTTTTCCTTTCTTATTTGGGACACTGAGAAGCAATCTTCCTCCATTTGCTAACAAAGTTATTACAAAATAAGCAAGCAAAAATTTATGTGACATAATGCTATATAAAGATGTAAGAACTCAGGAGTGTGAATTAAGGCAGTCATTTTTGGAAATAATTTGGTATTATCTGGAAAGGCTGAAAAAGAACATTTTGTATGACACAGCAATTCCAGCCCAGGAAATACACCCTAAAGAAACAAAGGGCGCCTGGGTGGCTCAGTCATTAAGCGTCTGTCTTCAGCTCAGGTCATGATCCCAGGGTCCTGGGATCGAGCCCCGCATCGGGCTCCCTGCAAGCCTGTTTCTCCTTCTCCCACTCCCCCTGCTTGTGTTCCCTCTCTCGCTGTCTCTCTCTCTGTGTCAAATAAATAAATAAAATCTTAAAAAAAAAAAGAAAAGAAAAGAAATTCACATCTATTATAGTGAAATTTAGAGAAGATCAAAGAAAAACAAAAGTTCTGAAATTTAAAAAAATACAAAGGAATGGCAGCTGATTTTCTCAATAGCAACAAAAGAAACTAGAAGTTAATGAAATAACATCTTCAAATACTGAAGTAAAATAATTAAAATTGTCAACCTAGAATTGTATGCTGAAATAAGCTAGCATTTATCTTTTTTAAGGTTTTATTTTTCATTTATTTGAGAGAGAGGGTGTGTGAACGAGAGCACGAAAAAGAGCATGGGGTGGGGAGGGCACAAGTGGTGGTTGGGGGTGTGCAGAGGGAGGGACAAACATACTCCCTGTTGATCTGGGCGCCCAACACGGGGCTCAATCCCAGGACTCTGGGATCAGGACCTGAGCTGAAGGCAGACACTTAACCAACTGAGCCACCCTATGGTAAACCTATCATTTAAATGAGAGAGCAAAGTAAGAGACTTTCACTGAAAGAACTTCTAAGGGATGTCTTCAAGAAGTCAAAAATTGAACCCAGAAAGAAGGGGTGAGATGCAAGAACATATGGAGAGCCAAGAAATTGAGTATAATTTTCAAACCAGTAGATGTAAAAAAGGGAATAAAGCAAACATAATTACTCCATAGACTGGCAGGAAAGTTGAGGTGGGAAAGGGGCATATTGTAGGTATTGTACATGGCAAATACAATATAGAGGCACAAGAAATATATCAATCACCCTCTAAAAGAGGTAAATGGGATAAACTTGTCAGCTAAAAGACAGATTATCAGCTATATTCTTTTTAACAAGATGTAATAACTAAAACTGAAAGGGCACCAAAAGGTTGATGGTAAAAGGAAGGGGAAGATATACAAAGCAATTAACAACCAAAAGAAAGCTGGTATAGCTTATTCTCAAGGCTTTCCAATCATTCCTTTCAATATTGCTATTTCCCATATCTAGCTCTTGGTCCCCAGGTGATCGTTGCTCTTAAAATATTCCCAGACTTGGGCGCCTGGGTGGCTCAGTTGGTTAAGCGACTGCCTTCGGCTCAGGTCATGATCCTGGAGTCCCTGGATCGAGTCCCGCATCGGGCTCCCTGCTCGGCAGGGAGTCTGCTTCTCCCTCTGACCCTCCCCCCTCTCATGTGCTGTCTCTCTCATTCTCTCTGTCTCAAATAAATAAATAAAATCTTTAAAAAAAAAAATATTCCCAGACTTTTCCTTATCTCCCATTCCCCTAACTAATAATAACAACAGCAGTAGCAATCCTGTACTGAGTTTTTTACACATTATTTGATTAATCCTCATGACAACCTTTGGTGCTACTAATGTGTTTTAGTCTTACAAATCAGGAAACCATGGTTCAAAGAAATTAAATAGCTCATACAACCTCATGCAGCTAGTGAGAAATGGAATAGACTTCTTGGGCTCTGGAACTGGGATTTGAATGCAAGTTCCATCCATATCAGAGCCTGAGTTCTGAGCTGAAATGACAAACAATAAGTAGCCAACATAACATGAAGAAGAGGGCTCCAGGTTGGACCCAAATAACTCTCCTGGGTGAACTTGGGCAAGTAAAACTTCTTGTTCCTCAGTTTTATCACATTCTATCGCTGTATGGCTGTCCTGCCTCAACAACACCCCTTATCCGAGCCTATCCCTCATTCTCCAACACCTGAAATTCACCTGTCTTAGATCTCCAAAGCTGTTTCCAGCTGTCATATAGAAAATTTTTAAATAAATGAATACAAGAGCATTAGTCTTGTTAAAAGTATATATTTTATAGGTTAGCTTCCGAAACCACAATGCCTTAAATGAAAATGAAATTTTAAAGATTTGTTTTTATTTATTCATTTGAGAGAGAGAGCAAGCAAGCATGCGAGTGAGAGCAAGAGCAGGGGGAGGAGCAGAGCGAGAGGGAGAAGCAGACTCCCTGCTGAGCAGGGTGCCAAACACAGGGCTCGAACCCAGGACCGGGGATCATGACCTGAGCCTAACAAAGGCAGACACTTTACTGACTGAGCCACCCAGGCGCCCCACAGCATTTTAGATACTAAAATGAATGAGTGGAAAAACGGCAGTCAAGAGAAATCTTCCTAGTATCCCTCAACTATGATGTCATGTAAACTAGGGCTTCTCAAACATTATTATACATAGGAACACCTAGGAGTTTGTTGAAAGGCAGATTCTGATTTAGTAGGTCTCTGATGGAGCCTGAGAGTCTAAAGTTCCAGCCAAGTACCCAGGTGATGCTGGTGATCCTCAGACCAAACTTCTAAATCATCTGTTCCTTTTTTTTTTTTAAGATTTTATTTATTTGAGAGAGAGTGTATGAGCAGGGGGGAGGGGCAGAGGGAGAGGGAGAAGCAGACTCCCCACCGAGCAGGGAGACTGACACGGGGCTCTATCCCAGGACCCTGAGATCATGACCCGAGCCAAAGGCAGGCCCCTAACCGACTGAGCCACGCAGGCTCCGCTCATCTGTTCCTTTTACAGGTTAAGTCCATCTTCTTTAGTCTATTGTTTCTTTTCATGTGTTTCTTTGCTAAATAGCAAGTTCAAGAAACTGTAAAATCTGATTTTTCGTTGCCTCTTTGGTTGACCCAAGAGGGTGTCCCTTACTTTCTGGCAAACTCTGCTATGCACTAATGAAGATATATTATATTTAACTCAATATATCTAGGTGTTTTAGGATTGCCCAAACCTGCATGGTTTCTTTTCCAGTTAAAATTAAAATCACAATAAATTACTTAAAAAAAACAAAAACCTAACTAAAACTGTACCTTAAATGAATCAGGAATAATATGAGGACAGGAAGGGAGCCTGGGTGGCTCAGTTGGTTAAGCGACTGCCTTCGGCTCAGGTCACGATCCCAGGGTCCTGGGATCAAGTCCCGCATCGGGCTCCCCGCTCTGCGGGGAGCCTGCTTCTCCCTCTCCCACTCCCCCTGCTTGTGTTCCCTCTCTCGCTGTGTCTCTCTCCGTCAAATAAATAAATAAAATCTTAAAAAAAAAAATATGAGGACAGGAAGTATATCGAGAATTAAGACTTCTACTTCCTTCTTTCAAACTTGTTTTGATTCTCAAAAAACTGGCCTATTGCAAAAAGGTCCAACCTGGCACTACAGACAAATGCTTTCTATGAAAGGCTTTTCCAATTACCAAGAACTATTTAGAAGTGGGAGACAACACAGTAAATCATTACACCTAATGCATATTCAAAATAAAGAGTACTAGGGCACCTGGGTGGTTCAGTCAGTTAAGGGTCCGCCTTGGGCTCAAGTCATGATCCTAGGACCGGGGATGGAGTCCCGAGTCCCACATCAGCCTCCCTGCTACACAGGGAGTCTGCTTCTCCTTCTGCCCCTCCTCCCACTCATTCTCTCAATCTCTCTCTCAAGTAAATTTTAAAAATCTTAAAAAAAAAAAAAAAACAAGGAAACAAAATAGAGACTACTAGTTTTTGTTTTTGTTTTTGTTTTGAGACTACTAGTTCTTAAACTTTTGGTAGATTGAGAAATGTGAAGCAAGCTTTGTGGTCAAAATAAGCTTGCCTCTTTTCATTTGCTAAAAAATTATTTTTTAATAAATCTAACTTTTAAAAATTCATGAATTTTAAACCGAAGGTAGCTCACTTTACCTTTATTACTCTACAAATGAAAAATGCTTAAAGATATCTATCATATCTCAATAGATTGTTTTGTTTATTTATTTTTTTTTAAAGATTTTATTTATTTATTTGAGACAGAGAGAATGAGAGACAGAGAGCATGAAAGGGAGGAGGGTCAGAGGGAGAAGCAGACTCCCTGCCGAGCAGGGAGCCCGATGCGGGACTCGATCCCGGGACTCCAGGATCATGACCTGAGCCGAAGGCAGTCGCTTAACCAACTGAGCCACCCAGGCGCCTGATTGTTTTGTTTAGATATTTTATCATTTTCAAGAAAATTAGGGATTGCAAACTTGAAATCACTATTTTGTAGGACTATTTTTCATGGAAGTTTAAAATATAATTTTCCTTTGATTTTCTTTATATTAAATTGGGAAGCAATTGACTCAAACTCTCCTTCTCTTTACAACAGTATAGAGGTTCCTCAAAAAATTAAAAACAGAGTTACCATATGATCCAGTAATTCCACTACTGGGTATTTACCCAAAGAAAATGAAAACACTAATTCGAAGAGATATATGCACTCCTATGTTTACTGCAGCATTATTTACAATAGCCAAGTATGGAAACAACCCAAGTATCCAACAGTAGATGAATGGATAAAGAAAATGTGGTATATATGATGTGGTATATATTATGATGCAGTATATAAATGTATATACATATATACATATACACACACATACACACATACATACATACAACGAAATATTACTCAGCCATAGAAAAGAATGAAATCTTGCCATTTGTGACAACATGGATGGACCTAGAGGGTATTATAAGTGAAGTCAGACAAAGAAAAACAAATACCATATGATTTCACTTACATGTGGAATCCAAAAAAAACAAAAGAAATGAACAAACCAAACAGACTCAAATACAGAGAACAAACTGGTGGTTGCCAGAGGAGAGGTGGGTGGGAGGATGGGCAAAATGGTAAAGGAATTAAGAGGTATAAATGTCCAATTATAAAATAAATAAGTCACAGAGATGAAAAGTATAGCATAAGGAACATACTCAACAATACTGTCAAAGCGTTTATGGTGACTACACATGACAGTAAGCATTGAGTAATGTATAGAATTGTCAAATCACTATGATGTACACCTGAAACTAATATAATATTATATGTCAACTAACCTTCAATAAAAAAACAGATGCCATCAATTCTCTCTCAACACATCAGTACTGAGCATTTTTCATACCAAAGCATATACTCCTAAGGTAATTAATATTGTAAAGGATCATCAATCATCCAGTATTCTTATACAGTACTATTTACCATGTGACATAAAGTTCTGTTTCTTCTTGTTTTGTATATATCATATAACACATATGACATGTATCAACATTTCATAAATCAGAAAACGTTTTAAAATCAGTGTAAACATGTGACTATTTCAGAGTTTTTAAAAGGAACCTGAAGTAAGGGGTTAAACTGTAATAGGGAGAATGCCACGACTCTAAATGCAGAAATAAGAATAAAGAATCATAGATTTCCATATATGAAATATATGAGAGATCAGAGGAATAAAATATTAGTCACTGATTGTGACATAGTCGTTTCCTTTTTTTACCCCACTACAGATCTGTAACATTTTTTTCTTGTTCTTTCTCCCTTGGTATGTGTCATCTTCCTATTTACTTGTTTTCCCTGTATTGAACCTAATTCTTTCATACCATTATTCCAACAAGCACTTCCTTTCCTATTTCGCTAGATTTGTCTTTACTTTTTCCATGCTTATCCCTACTATCTGACCATTCTCTTTAAATAGAGCTTAGCTATTTATTGCTTATTAATTATTGTCTTTGTCCCTCCCCACTATTCCTTACCTACCCTAACCTTTCCTCCACTCCAAACACACACACACATTCACATTAAACTGGAAGCTCCGTATCTTATTCACTGCAATGATCCTGCAGAGAACAGTGCCTGATACATAGTAAAGGCTCAGTATATATGTACTGAATGACTAAAATGAATGAACAGTATATCTTTATGTCAGATCAAATGTCTCTTCACTTCCATACCATCAATTTTGTTTGTACATCTCTTATCACACTTCATCCTATAATACAGTTCCTGGTCCAGGTGTGTTGGGCAGCTGCCATTTTCTATATTCATGGCAAAACCCTTAAGATCACATTCATCATCAAATCTTCCAAAGACCTAGCATATTGCATTGTATGTAGGAGGTACCCAGTAGGCTAACTACATTAATTAAAAACTCCCAGGGGAAAAAACTCAAAAAGAGCTTCTAGATCTTCTGGATGCTAAAACAAGTTATTCCTAGATTGCAACTAAGAAAATTTTCAAGTCTACTCTTTATCAGTTCAAGTTGTCCCTAGATTGCTAAGAGAGTTTCAAGTCTACTTATCATTTCATTATTACAAGGTAACTTTTAATGATATCAATCTACAATAATCTAGCTTGTTTATTCACACTGCAAGGCACTGACCACTGGGGATACAAAGGTGATTAAGATACTGCCCCTCCATGAGGAAGCTCACAGTCTAATGCGAGAGGGTGACACTGACATAATAAATGGAATGCTGTATAAAAGGTCCAATAGTTTAAACACATATGATGAAGTGAAGGAATAGAGGAAAAGGTCAACTTTCCTGGGGAGATCAAAAGGTCTCTTGAAAGGACTGAGTTGGGCTTTTTTTTTTCCATTTTTCTGTATTTAATCTAATTTAATTTTTTGAGTAGTTAATGTTTTCACATGGTTCAAAATTTGAAAAGAATAAAAAGATAATACAAACACAACAACAAATGCTGGTGAGGATGTAGAGCAATAGGAACTCTCATTCATTGCTAGCAGGAATGCAAAATGGTCAGCCACTCCAAAAAATAGTTTGGTAGTTTCTTACAAAACATAACATACTCTTACCAAATCATCCAACAATCATACTCCAGGGTATTTACCCAAATGAACTGAAAATTTACATCCACACAAAAACCTACACATGGATGTTTATAGAAGCTTTATTCATAATTGCCAAAACTTGGAAGCAACCAAGACATCCTTCAGTAAGTGAATGGATAAATAAACTGTGGTACATCCAACAATGGAATATTATTCCATGCTAAAAAGAAATGAGCTATCAAGTCATAAAAAAACATTAAAAAACCTTAAATTCTTATTATTGAGTGAAGGAAGCATATCTGAAAAGGATGCATACTGTATGATTCCAACCATATGACAAACCCATGGAGACAGTAAAAAGATCAGTGGTTACCTGAGGTTAGGGGAAAAAAAGGGATGAATAGGCAGAGCACGGAGGATTTTAGGGCAATGAAACTGTTCCATATGATACTATACCAATGGACACATGTCATTATGAGTTTGTCAAAACCCATAAAATGTACAACACCAAGAGTGTACCCTAATGTCAAATATGGATTTTGGGCAATGATGATGTGTCAGTGTAGATTCATCAGTTGTAATGAATGTACCATTCAGATTGGGATTTTGATGGGGGAAGCTGTAATGTGTGGGGCAGGAGGTATAAGGGTATAGGAGAACGCTATGTACTTTCCAATTAATTTTGCTGTAATTTTTTTTTTTTTATTTGAGAGAGAGACAGACAGACAGTGACAGAGATAGCAAGAGAGAGCACAAGCCGGGAGGAGAGGGAGAAGCAGGCTCCCCACTGAGCAGGGAGGCCAACACGGGGCTTGATCCCAGGACCCTGGGATCATGACCTGAGCAGAAGGCAGATGCTCAACCGACTGAGCCACCCAGGCACCCCAATTTTGCTGTAAATCTAAAAGTTCTCTAAAAAATAAAGTCTATTTTAAAAAAAGACAAAGAAAATAGAGTGAAAAGTATTGTTCTCGTCCTTGACACCTGGCTGCTCAAGTCTCCTCTCTACAGGCACCAAAGACTCCAGTTTCCTGAGTATATTTCCAGGGATTTTGAGGTCTATGCAAACTATCTGTACTGTATATCATATCTACAGATATGATTTCCCTCCTTCTCCCTCAAATGGTAGTATATGACACATTCTGTTTTGCACCTTTTTTCACCTAATGATTTACCTTGGAGATTTTTCCATACTGGTGCATGGTTTATGTCTCTTACCAAAACATTTTGGCTAATATCTTGGCAACGACATTAAACAACAATTGTGGTGATAATGAATATTCTTATTTTGTTCCAAAGGAAGCTGAATCTTAAAGGATGAATATGAATTAGAACTCTTCTGATTTTTTCTTTTATTATTTTTTGTTTTTTGTTTTTAATTTTATTATGTTATGTTAATCACCATACATTACATCATTAGTTTTTGATAGAACGCTTTTGATTTTAAGTAACAGAAACCAACTAAAGCATGTTTAAGCAAAATCGGGGGCATGTGTTATATAGAGAGATGGTGTCTCACAATTCAAGGGCAACAGAAACCATGGGAGTGCCCTCTATGTCCTGTGCTCCTCTTCGTCTGTTTCAGGGGCACCTGGGTGGCTAGGTTAACACTTACTGAGCACCTATCATGTGACTTACATTGTACTAAGTGCTGCTAAGAATAAAAAGAAATGCAGAATGAGGATTCTGTCATAGATCAGGAGGAATTTGAGGAAGAAAGCGTCTGCTTTTGGCTCAGGTCATGATCCCAGGGTCCTGGGATCGAGCCCCACATTGGGCTCCCTGCTCAGCAGGAAGCCTGCTTCTCCCTCTCCCACTCCCCCTGCTTGTGTTCCCTCTCTCGCTGTGTCTCTCTCTGTCAAATAAATAAATAAAAAATCTTAAAAAAAAATGCATATGTCTGTTTCATTCTTTCTTCTTAGCTTTCTCTGCCACTCAGTCACATTGGAGGAAGAAGATGATTCACTCACAGTCGCTAATTTGCATGTTACAGATCAAACCGCAAAGTCATATTTTCCTTCAGTCCAAAAAGAAAGGATTCTGACAGTTCCATTCTGGTCCAAATAACTGTGATGACGAAAAAAGGGTCACATTACAAACCTCACTGCTGGGGACACAGGTAAGGAACAAGTCCTTAATGACATAATTTTGAGCAGGGCATTTACTCTAAAGGCAAGTCTACTACAGCATACAAAAATACACATGTAAAAATAAACATGTATTTCAGGAAGCTACAAAGCAGTTGGTTGTGATTTCTTAAAGCACATGAGCTTCTTTAAGATCCTCTGGTGTAGGTTGGTTTCTCTGGAAGCAGAGCCTGAGACAGGGATTGAGATGCGTATCAACTACTGAGGGAGTGCACAAGAAAAACTAGTCAGGGAGAGAGTTCAGCAGAGCTGGGAAGAAGAAAAAGTGAGAAAGAATGTAGTCTCAGGTAAAGTCCAGCTGCGGCCTGATCTATAAGAATCCTCTGCAGAATTTTCTCTCCTTCAGATGAGAAGGCAGGCCTTTTGTAGCCCCTTGGCCATCAGTTACTGATGGGGGTGCCCAGCTTTTTTGTCAAGGCAGCTCCCATCAGCCGAGGGCAATTCCTTGGAGAAGGAGCCGTAGCTATGAGCTTTCACCAGTCAACAATCACAGCAGCTTTTGGGGAGACACTAAAACGGCAGCAACCACACCCTATGGTAATAAACTTTCTATCAAAACAGTGACCACATAAGGAGATATCCTGATGTTGCAACACTTGAAAAATATGCAAAAAGAGTTAGCTCTGTTGTGAAATCCTCTGCCCTTTTTATGTTTTCCATTTTTTCACATTTCTTGTGGTTGGAACACAAGTTGGAAATCGGAACAGAATCAACCAAGAGGTTAACACTTACTGAGCACCTATCATGTGACTTACATTGTACTAAGTGCTGCTAAGAATAAAAAGAAATGCAGAATGAGGATTCTGTCATAGATCAGGAGGAATTTGAGGAAGAAAAGATTTACATACACAAGCGAATAATCAGACATGACAGCACTAAACCAAGCGTATCATACCAGGAGGGTCTTAGAATTAAGTTCCAGTACAATGCTTACTCTATAAACTTGAGTAATGGTGCTTAATATCTTTGCTCATTTATTGAGGGGAGTTTGAAATATTTTCCACCACTGCTAAGGGAAGTTGAAGAAGATAACAATGGTAAATTTTTGTAAATAACATAAAGGCAAGGACTAAAAGACATACTATATGTTGTTATTGGGCAGATTCTATTACACAGAGATGGCAAGGGAAAACCACAGTCATTTGCCTACACATTCATCTCCCTGGTGCAAGTGGGCATTGTTCTATACCCCATGGCAGGATTAGAAATACCACCAGGGAACAAGTACACAAAGTTGTTATGGAAACCAGAATGCTTCAGCTCAGAGTTATTTACAGAGAACTTTCAGGATTATCACATTCAATAAAATCAAATCTGTTTTGCTTCACTGTGTGCCAGTACATCCCAATCACATATCTATTTTGAAGGGTCCTTCGATCAGCTGCACTTGAGTGAATACGGATTCAAGAGTCCCCTGGTGGTGGTCACATCACAAAAGTATAATTTATGTGTGGCCTTTCTGCAATTCATGTTTGGTGCTTGTTCACACTTGCCCCAACCATTGTCAAGTTTGCTGGCTTCTGTACTATAGGAACAAGGTGGCTGTTGACTGCCATTGGCAGGGAAACATTTCCTCCAATACAGCTGCTGTCTGTGTTGCCCAGTACCCATACAGCAGGACTTGTCTCTTCACTTTCTCTCAGCTCGACTTTCAAGCTAGATAGTAACAGCTGCCTCTGACCATCATTTTTGTTCATAATTGTGAGTTGGAATTTTTCCAGCTATCCAATTCTTTGAAAAAAGTTGTAGGGTTGGGGTTTTTTGTTTGTTTGCTTGCTTGCTTTGTTTTATTTGTTGAGAGAATGAGAATTTTCATAGCCTTTGAGGGATCTTTTGAACCATTTGATGTTTCAGCAGATGAAACTGTGGAGGCTGTCAAGCTGATGATAAAGGTATGTACTTTGTCCCTAAGCCACTAAGATGTATACTAATTTTAACTACACAGTGGCTTTAAACTGTACATGAGGTAGAGATACTATTAGGCACATTTTCAGCAAACAGGAAACTAAAACTATTTGAAAATATCATTATTTGCTTACACAACAGTTTGATAAGAAGATAGTAACTATGGAGATGTTAGACAGGAAGCAAACTGAGTCAGTAAATTCTCCGGAAAAAGAAAAAAAGTTTGACCTCTCTTTATGAAATGTGTGGGTTGCGCACTGGCCAGAGTATTACTGCAATTCTTCATAAAAGGACAAAAACAGGACATTAACTCTTAACTATATAAGAGCATGCCAGTTGTCAGATGGCACGTTTGGTGAGCAAGCAACTATAAAGATACAAAGGATTTTGGAGATGGAGAGAACTTTAAACAACTTCTGAGCTACAGTGTCATTTTGTATCCAGGGAAACTGAAGCTCAGAGAGGTTGACCATCTTACCTACGATTACAGAACCAGAATAAGAAATAATTTGGATTCAGTAGCTTTCTTATAAATTTTTAGAAATATTCCCTCTATGGGGCGCCCGGGTGGCTCAGTCATTAAGCGTCTGCCTTCAGCTCGGGTCATGGTCCCGGGGTCCTGGGATCGAGCCCCACATCGGGCTCTCTGCTTGGCGGGAAGCCTGCTTCTCCCTCTCCCACTCCCCCTGCTTGTGTTCCCTCTCTCGCTGTGTCTCTCTCTGTCAAATAAATAAAATATTTGAAAAAAAAAAAGAAAGAGATATTCCCTCTACAATTGGGAAACTAAGACAAATATTAGGTCTCAACCATCAGATGGTATTTAACTCGGAGATGATCATTCCCATTTGCTAAGGCTCATTTACTGAATCACAGTTACATGGTATTTGATAGATCACTGTGATTACTGAAATCTAGATCTTCTAACACAGAGGCTCTTAACCTTTCTATGTCATGAATCCCTTTGGCAGTATGGCGAAGCCTATGGACTCCTCAGAATGTCTTCAAATGCATACAATAAAATACATACAAAGAAAAGGAAACCAGCATATTGAAATACAATTTTCAAACATTAAAAAACAAATTTGTGATATAGTAACACGTGAGCTTCTTTATTAACACATTATCAAATTTTAGCAATGTATCTAATAACTGTTGTAATTTCAAAGTGGTGATCAGTATAATATTTTGAGATTTCTGCAACAACTATAATGTGATATGAAAATATCTGTGATTTCTTTTTTTTTTTTAAAGATTTTATTTATTTATTTGAGAGCGAGAATGAGAGAGAGCATGAGAGGGAAGAGGGTCAGAGGGAGAAGCAGACTCCCTGCCGAGCAGGGAGCCCGATGCGGGACTCGATCCAGGGACTCCAGGATCATGACCTGAGCCGAAGGCAGTCGCTTAACCAACTGAGCCACCCAGGCGCCCAAAAATATCTGTGATTTCTATTGGTGACAAAGTCATAGGTATAGCCAACTACTGCTTCTTTAGTTTATTGCCTACATACATAATTGAAAGAAAATCTCAGTTTCATTTAGAGTTACTAAAATATAGTTTTTTCCCATCTAAACTCTATCCATAAACTTTTGGAGAGGTGTATAGGCTCCAAGTTAAGAACCCTTGTCCCGTACTTCTTCATCTGTCCAAAACAATTTTATAATTCTCAGTGGAAAAAAAAATGTAAAAGAAAAGAGATTATATTACTGGTCTAGTAATGTCAAGATATACTGTTTTTATAATATGCTATTGATTTTTAAGGATTATTTCCACATTCCTCTCTCTGAAGATGAACAAGGCAGGTGGTATCTGGAGCTGATGTATGCTGGAGCAGCCCTAAAGGACAGCTGGAATCTTGCTGATGTTGGAATATCTTTTGGTTCAACTCTCAAATGCTTTGTTAAGGTATGATGATCAGAATAACAATTGTTCCAGATACCTACCTCATTTTGAATAAAGTTGTGGATAATTCAACAAAAGTCATTTCATAACAGGAAGAAGTTTTCTCTTCTTGGCTTCTCCTCTCTTCCATTTGTCTAAGTGGTCTTACGCATGATTTCTGCTGCACGGGGAAATAAGGTGTAGAGACTGGATGGAGTTCCCCTTGTTTACTCCTTATGTCCTTTCCCTCCTCTATCCCCCTCGTTGCTGCACCAGTCATCCCAGAACATCCCACAAACCAATATTGGAATGAGGGCAAGGGGTGGATCTGAAATATTGATGTAGAAGGAAAATTTGATCATTTCCTTGGATTCACAATGGATTAAGGGCAGGGGAGTGAGGAGAGGGAAGAAATTCTCAGTAACAATAAGAATGAAAAGGCAATTTCTGGGGCACCTGGGTGGCTCAGTTGGTTAAGTGACTGCCTTCGGCTCAGGTCATGATCTCAGGGTCCTGGGATCGAGCCCCGTATCGGGCTCCCTGCTCTGCAGGAAGCCTGCTTCTCTCTTTCCCCCTGCTTGTGTTCCCTCTCTTGCTGTCTCTCTCTCTGTCAAATAAATAAATAAAATCTTAAAAAAAAAAAAAGAAAAGGCAATTTCTACATCCAAATCCAGCCAAAGTAGCCATTCATGAATTAGGTGTACATACCTACGCCTGGAGATAGCCTTTTCCATTTATAGTGTACTTAATTAGTGGTATTTAAACGGGGGTCCATGGATGGGCTTTAAGAACTTTACAAAACCCTAAAATTATAAAATATGCAAAATTATGCGCCTAGAGATTTTCTGGGTGGAGGATCCTTAATTTCTTTTTTTTTTAAAGATTTTTATTTATTTATTTATTTAAGAGAGAGAATGAGAGAGAGAGAGCACATGAGAGGGGGGAGGGTCAGAGGGAGAAGCAGACTCCCCGCTGAGCAGGACTTGATCCTGGGACTCCAGGATCATGACCTGAGCCGAAGGCAGTCGCTTAACCAACTGAGCCACCCAGGCGCCCGGATCCTTAATTTCTGACAATTTTTTTCCTTTCTTTTTTTTTAAATTTCTGACAATTTCTTAAAGAGACAGGTGGCCTAAAGAGTTTAAGAGCTGATCTCTAGGGAAGAAATGTTATTCAATACTAGTTCTTTATCCTATATGAAAACATGAGCCACAAGGAACCAAGAAACTAAGTTCACATTCTCTGCTAAATGGAGCACTAATTTTCTCATATTTAGCATTAAAAATTTTTTATGATAGCCAAAGCTAACTTTTTTGGGTTTTTTTTACCATTTTAATTTATTTCAACCTTTATTAAAACCAAAATTTTTTTTGATGTAGTGTTCCATGATTCATTGTTTGCGTGTAACACCCAGTGCTCCCTTCAGTACGTGCCCTCTTTAATACCCATCACCAGGCTAACCCATCCCTCCACCCCCCTCCCCTCAAGAACCCTCAGTTTGTTTCTCAGAGTCCATAGTCTCTCATGGTTCGTCTCCCCCTCCGATTCCCCCCCTTCATTTTTCCCTTCCTACTATCTTTTTTTTTTTTTTTAACATATAATGTATTATTTGTTTCAGAGGTACAGGTCTGTGATTGAACAGTCTTACACAATTCACAGCACTCACCATAGCACATACCCTCTTTCATTGATTGACTAAGTGAGAAGTCTTTGTTTTAAAAAAATCTAAAATACTTACTACTAACTAGTAAAAACAGGGCACAGAAAAATTAGCATTGTGTGATCCCATTTAAGTAAACAAAAATAACATATTTGTACATGTGTTTGTAATGTTTTATGAGCATTTATTCATGTATTATTGTTATATTCTTGAAGAATGTTTAATTATCAAAAAGGTAAATAAAAACAACTCTGATTTCTTGTTTTCTCCTTCTGACACTAAGAAAATTATAGTATAATACTCTTTTAGGCAGACTAAATTCCATCTCATTTCTCTTTTTTTCATCTCATTTCTTAAATGTCTTTCCTTATATCTTTAAGTATATATACTATGTTTTTGGTGTATAGGATAAACCCTTTAAAATATCCTGGAATTTTCCAGCGCCAGTAATGATGTTCGAGACCTTGTTGCTTGCTTACTTGGAGAGAGTGGCATAAGTTTATTACTAATATTTGAGCTGCTGGAGGGATGGGATTGAGCCACAGCTATTCAGGGATGTAGATAATGTGTGTTAAGAGTATGAATAGGTTACTATTATTTAACTCAGCACTGGTTTTATTTTCCTTTATTAAAAAATTCTAACTTTTATTTATTTTTGACTAGGTAGTACATTCACATTGATCCAAAAGATATAAAAAGTATATACAGTAAAAAGTCTTCCTCCCACCTCTGGCCCCCAGTTTCCCTCCCCAGAGGCAACCTACTTCATAGATTTACTTATAAAAATATTTCATAGGGCGCCTCGGTGGCTCAGATGGTTAAGCGTCTGCCTTCAGCTCAGATCAGGTCCCGCATTGGGCTCCCTGCTCAGCGGGGAGCCTGCTTCTCCCTCCGCCTCTCTCTCTCTCTCTCTGTCTCTTATGAATAAATAAATAAAATCTTAAAAAAAATAAAAATAATTCATAAATTCTGCCAATAAAGCATCATCTATCACAGTGGTGCAAGTTGTCTTTGCACTGAACTCTAACCTTCCCCTGGAGTTAAACTCCTAATGGAAAAAAATAGAGTATAGAGGTAAAATGGGTTTACTCAAGAGACGCAGAATATAATTATGCATCCCAGGACTGGCCAACATACAGGGTTTAAATAAAAACTCTGAAGTTCCATGGAAATCTTACTGATCTTAATCTTCACCTTCTCCAGTAGAATCACATTTAGAAAATTTCATATGACTGGATTTGGGAAGAAAAACAGTATCTTGAATCTGAAGGAAGAGAATTACCTGCAA
The DNA here is from genome assembly GCF_002201575.2 of Neomonachus schauinslandi. NCBI lineage: Eukaryota > Metazoa > Chordata > Mammalia > Carnivora > Phocidae > Neomonachus > Neomonachus schauinslandi. The sequence continues at coordinate 111,007,182 of NC_058403.1, forward strand.
AGACCATAAATATTGGTTTTCACCCTGACTTAATTCCTGTTTAGATTAGATGATAAAAGAGGCCTATTTCAAAAGTCCACACTATTTACTGTGTATGGATAATCATAGCCCAAAGTGGGCTTACAACAACAAAAATACTTCATGAAAATATCCCACACCTCAGAGAATGCAGTCAGACCAGTTTTAAGCAGTCTAATCTATTTTAGGTAACAAAAGGTTACATTCTAAGTCATGTTGTTGCTTTATTGCATAATTAGATATATACAAATTTAAGTAGTACCTTTCCTTCTTAACTGTTACTTTGTGCAATTAATTCTACCTTCTGAAAATCTTGAAGAGCTCCTCTCTTCATTTATTTTGGTACAACTTAGACATATCAAGATGTAAACCAATGCTTTTGCAAAGTTTAAAAATTTGCCAAGTAAGCAATTTTCTTTTTTAAAAAAAATACAAGTAGAGGGGTGCCTGGGTGGTTCAGTCGGTTAAGCATCTGCCTTCAGCTCAGGTCGGTCCTGGGATCAAGCCCCGCATCAGGCTCCCTGCTCAGTGTAGAGTCTGCTTCTCTCTCTCCCCCATCCCCCCCACGCCCTGCTCATGCACATGTCCAAGCTCTCCCTCTCTCTCTCAAATAAATAAATAAAATCTTTAAAAATATATAAGTACACATTATATGATGCGAAATAAATCCAAAATATTTGGTTTCTTTATTGTCCTTATATTTTGTGTGAATTACAAGGTTTTGCTTGTGTGAAAAGAGGGAAAGACTTTAGATAAATTAAGAGGTGATCTCCTCCTAAATACATTTTTTTTTTTTAATATGACAGGGAGAGACACAGCGAGAGAGGGAACACAAGCAGGGGGAGTGGAGGAGGGAGAAGCAGGCTTCCTGCGGAGCAGGGAGCCTGATGCGGGGCTTGATCCCAGGACTCTGGGATCATGACCTAAGCCGAAGGCAGATGCTTAACCATCTGAGCCACCCAGGCGTCCCCCTAAATACATTTTTAAATAGTTAATATATATTCCAGTTTCCCTGTGTATTATACCTTCTCCTTTAATAGTAATGTAGACATATTTGGAAAAGTGAATGGGGGGGTGATATGAGAATAGTGGGGAAAGAACATTGCATTAATTTTTCCTTCTCAGGGGGAAAAAGTCCTATAGAAACCATAAGAAATATCTTCTATGGGATATACATCCAAGTTCTATTAACGCAAGAGTCAATCCTGCCCATTCATTGCTGCTGCAGGGCACTGTGTTCTATAAACCATGGCATGATGCAGTGGAAAATCCTAGGTTATTGCTGGGCATGCAGAAATACTATCCCATTTGCCCCCTTCCCTCTAACCAGTGTTACTGTGGAAACTATTGCTTGAGTTTTGTTCACTGTTGGCACCCAGTGCCTAAAATAGTACCTGGCATATAGTAGGCTCTCCATAAAAATTTTATGATGAATAAATAAATTGACAAAGGACTTGAGAGGTAAAGTTTGAAAATTAACAAGAAGGTATATGATTGTTATCAGAAACATCATAACAAGGTATTGAGATGCATTTCAGGGTTTGGATTCCCTCCCTAACCGTGGCATCTCTCCACCCTCTGTACCCTCAAGGCAAGGTGCTCCGGCATCCTTGCCCTTTTTCCTTTCCAGCATCAGGGTTCTTAATTGCAAACAGCAGCAGAAACAAAGCCTGGACAATTTAAGCAGAAAATAAACATATTGAAAGGCTACTGGATAGTTCACAGTCTTGACAGGAAGACTGGAGAATTGGGTTCAGAAAGTATGCAGCCAGAAACAATGTCTTCATCATGCCCAGAACTAGTCCAGGAAATCCACCCCCGCAGCCACCTCTGAGCCCTCAAAGCCAGCACTGGACACTGCCTCCAGCCCTGCCACCAGACCAGCAATGCATCATCAGATCTGTTACCGCCAGGGACAATGCCCTGTGTTTGCCGCTTCTCGGCCTTACTGGCTCCTAATTCAAAGTAGGGCTGGTGAGCAGGCCGGATTGGCAGCACTCTGGCCACATGTCCAGCCCTTGCTGCAAACGGGGCTAACAAGCAACTCTCTGACAGGTCGTGCCTTCTAAAGTGTGAGGTGGGGGGCACCTGGGTGGCTTAGCCAGTTAAATGTCTGACTCTTAATTTCAGCTCGGGTCATGATCTCAGGGTCGTGAGATCAAGCCCTGTATCAGGCTCTACACTAGGCATGGAGTCTGCTTGGGATTCTCTCTCTCCCTCTTCCTCTGCCCCTCTGCCACCTCTCTCTCATCTCTCCTTCTCTTAATAAATAAATAAATAAATAATAAAAATAAAATAAAGTGTGAGGTGGGCTCAGTCTCCCTAACACTCCTGCTGGGTTCCCTGCCTCCTTCTCTCACCATATTTCCACCAACCAAGCAAGGGCAGGGGTTAAAACTTAGTTCATCCTTTCTGGCATCCTTGGAATGTTGTTTTATGGTGAGAGATTGAGTTTATTGTGGTAGTATTTTTTTTTTTTAAGATTTATTTATTTACTTGAGAGAGAGACAGCAGAGTGAGAGAGAGAACCAGTGGGGTAGGGGGGTTGGGGAAGGGAGAGGGAAAAGTAGGCTCCCCACTGAGCATGGAGCCCAATGTGTGGCTTAATCCCAGGACCCTGGATTCATGACCTGAGCCAAAGGCAGATGCTTAACCAACTGAACCACCCAGGTGCCCCTGTGGTAGTACTGAGTAGATGTCTATCAGACAAGTTGGAGACTCTTAAACGAAATTAGGAGGTCTAAAATTGGGCGCCTGGGTGGCTCAGTTGGTTAAGCGACTGCCTTCGGCTCAGGTCATGATCCTGGAGTCCCTGGATCGAGTCCAGCATCGGGCTCCCTGCTCAGCAGGGAGTCTGCTTCTCCCTCTCCCGCTCCCGCCTCTTGTGCTCTCTCTCTCTCTCACTCTCTCTTTCAAATAAATAAAATCTTTAAAAAAAAAAAAAAAAAGAAGGTCTAAAATTGGTTCAAAATAATATACCTTTAGCTTTTGAAAGACACAGTTAATGCATAAACACCAAAGTACAGGAGACACATAATATGTGACTTTAGATTTTAAATATATTTTATACACACCCCCAAAAATGTATAAATATGTTTCTAAAAATGTATAATTTAGGGATGCCTGAGTAGCTCAGTCGGTTGGGCATCTGACTCTTGATTTCTGCTCAGGTCATGATATCAGGGTCGTGAGATCAAGCCCCAAATTGAGCTCTGCACTGGGCGTGGAGCCTGCTTGGGATTCTCTCTCTCCCTTTCCCACTGAGCCTCCTCCTACCACTCATGTGTGCTCTCTCGCTCTCTCTCTCTCTCAAAAAAAAAGAAAGGAAAAAAAGAAAAATGTATAATTTACAAATGAGGGATGCTTGGCTGGCTCAGTTGGAGATACATGGGACTCTTGATCCTGGGGTCCTTAGTTCGAGCCCCACGTGGGGTGTAGAGATTACTTAAATTAAAAAAAATTTTTTTAACATAAAAACAATGTATAATTTACAAATGAAAACATGTTTCTAAAAAAAAATGGCTATCTTGGGGTGCCTGGGTGGCTCAGTTGGTTGAGTATCGGCCTTCAGCTCAGGTCATGATCCCAGGGTCCTGGGATGGAGCCCTGCATCAGGCTCCCTGCTCAGCAGAAAGCCTACTTCTCTCTCTCTCCTTCTCCAGCGCCCCCTTGCTGTGTGCTCGCTCTTTCTATCAAATAAATAAATAAAATCTTTAAAAAATAATTTTAAAAATTTAAAAATGGCTATCTTTTCTAAAATAAGCCATAAAGAAGAGTATGTAAAGAAAGGTGCCTTAATTCAATGTCTTAGAATCCAAGTATAACCTCTCCAGGATGACTTTCATACAAAAGAAGGTTATGATGTCAAGATGTTTATGAAGACATCTCAACTTGAATTCATTCAATTTAACAAAAACAAATACTATTTCCTCTTTTCATCTACTCTGGAATAATTGGGGCAAGTTTCTGCTTTTTTAGTGCTGCAACTCCAGAACAGCAAAATATAAAAAAACAGAACTTGTGAAAACTGTACAGCCCTGTTCAAAACTTGCATTAACTTCTGTTTTCTTTCCATCTGTTTAACTTTTCTTATTTTATTTTTTTCACTTTTTTTAAAGATTTTATTTATTTTTTTGAGAGAGAGACATCACAAGCGGGGGGGGGGGGGGGGTTAGAGGGAGAAGCAGACTCCCCGCTAAGCAGGGAACCCAATGTGGGGCTCAATCCCAGGACCCTGGGATCATGACCTGAGCTGACGGCAGACACTTAACCAACTGAGCCACCCAGGCACACCTCCTATTTTATTGTTAATGCACATGTATGTATTTACAGTGAGTTTGCACATGGGTTTTTAAGACAAAAGTGGGATTCTTACCATGAAATAGACCTACGTATTTGTTTTTATTGAAAAGTAAGACACGGGGGTGCCTGGGTGGCTCAGTCACTAAGCGTCTGCCTTCGGCTCAGGTCATGATCCCAGGGTCCTGGGATCGAGCCCCACATCGGGCTCCCTGCTCAGTGGGAAGTCTGCTTCTCCGTCTCCCACTCCCCCTGCTTGTGTTCCCTCTCTTACTATATCTCTCTCTGTCAAATAAATAAATAAAATCTTTAAAAAAAAAAAAAAAAGAAAGAAAAGTAAGACATGAAAGGTACTAAAGGAGAAAAATATGCAGCCAAGAATACTTTATCCAGCTAGGCTGTCACTGAAAATAGAAGGAGAGATAAAAAGCTTCCAGGACAAACAGAAACTAAAAGAATTTGTGATCAAACCAGCCCTACAAGAAATACTGAAAGGGGTTCTCTAGCAAAGAGAGAGCCCAAAGGTAACACAGACCAGAAAGGAAGAGAGACAATATACAGTAACAGTTACCTTACAGGCAATACAATGGCACAAAATTAATATCTTTCAATAGTTAACCTGAATGTAAATGAGCTAAATGCCCCAATCAAAAGACACAGGGTATCAGATTGGATAAAAAAGCAAGACCCAGTGATATGCTGTCTGCAATTTTAGACCCAAAGACACCTCCAGATTTAAAGTGAGGTGGTGGAAAACCATTTATCATGCTAATGAACATCAAAAGAAAGGTAGGGTGGCAATCCTTATATCAGACAAATTAGATTTCAAACCAAAGAATGTAATAAGAGATGAGAAAGGACACTATATTATAATTAAAGGGTCTATCCAACAAGATCTAACAATTGTAAATATTTATGCCCCTAACATGGGAGCAGCCAATTATATAAGCCAATTAATAAAAAAAATCAAAGAAACACATCAACAATAATACAATAATAGTAGGGGACTTTAACACCCCCCCTCACTGCAATGGACAGATCATCTAAGCAAAAGATCAACAAGGAAATAAGAGCTTTGAATGACACACTGGACCAGATGGACTTCACAGATATATTCAGAACATCCCATTCCAAAGCAACAGAATACACTTTCTTCTATATTGTAGATGAAACATTCTCCAGAATAGATCACATTCTGGGTCACAAACCAGGTCTCAACCAGTACCAAAAGATTGGGATCATTCCCTGCATATTTTCAGACCACAATGCTTTGAAACTGGACCTCAATCACAAGAGGAAAGTTGGAAAGGACTCAAATACGTGGAGGCTAAAGAGCATCCTACTAAAGAACGAATGGGTCAACCAGGAAATTAAAGACGAATTTTAAAAAATTCATCAAAACCAATGAAAATGAAAACACAACTGTTCAAAATCTTTGGGATGCAGCAAAGGCAGTCCTAAGAGGGAAGTATATAGCAATACAAGCCTTTCTCAAGAAACAAGAAAGGTCTCAAATACACAACCTAACCCTACACCTAAAGGAGCTAGAAAAAGAACAGCAAATAAAGCCTAAACCCAGCAGGAGGAGAGAAATAATAAAGATTAGAGCAGAAATCAATGAAATAAAAACCCAAAGAACAGTAGAACAGATCAATGAAACTGGAAGCTGGTTCTTTGAAAGAATTAATAAGATTGATAAACCCCTGGCCAGACTTATCAAAAAGAAAAGAGAAAGGACCTAAATAAATAAAATCATGAATGAAAGAGGAAAGATCACAACCAACACTTAAGATATACAAAGACTTATAAGAACCTATTATGAGCATCTATATGCCAACAAACTAGACAATCTGGAAGATGGATGCATTCCTAGAGATGTATAAACTATAAAAACTGAACCAGGAAGAAATAGAAAACCTGAACAGGCCCATAACGAGCATGGAAATTGAAGAGGTAATCAAAAATCTCCCAAGAAACAAGAGCCCAGGACCAAATGGCTTCCCAGGGGAATTCTACCAAACATTTAAAAAAGAATTAATACCTATTCTTCTGAAACTATTCCAAAAAATAGAAATGGAAGGAAAAGTTCCAAACTCTTTTTATGAGGCCAGCATTATCTTGATCTCAAAACCAGACAATAACCCCCACCAAAACGGAGAATTACAGACCAATATACCTGATGAACATGGATGTAAAAATTCTCACCAAAATACTAGCCAATACGATCTAACAGTACATTAAAAGGATTATTCACCATGACCAAATGGGATTTATTCCTGAGCTGCAAGGGTGGTTCAACATCCACAAATCAATCAATGTGATACACTACATTAATAAAAGAAAAGACAAGAACCATATGATACTCTCAATAGATGCAGAAAAAGCATTTGACAAAGTACAGCATTCTTTCTTGATTAAAACTCTTCAGTGTAGGGATAGAGGGTACATACCTCAATATCATAAAAGCCATCTATGGAAAAACCCACAGTGAATATCATTCTCAATGGGGAAAAACTGAGAGCTTTTCCCCTAAGGTCAGGAACATGGCAGGGATGTCCGCTATCACAACTGTTGTTTAACATAGTACTAGAAGTCCTAGCCTCAGCAATCAGACAATAAAAAGAAATAAAAGGTATTAAAATTGACAAAGAAGAAGTCAAACTGTCACTCTTTGCAGATGATATGATACTTTATATGGAAAACCCAAAAGACCCCACCCCAAAACTGCTAAAACTCATACAGGAATTCAGTAAAGTGGCAGGATATAAAATCAGTGCACAGAAATAAGTTGCATTTCTATACACCAACAACAACACAGAAGAAAGAGAAATCAAGGAGTCAATCCCATTTACAATTGCACCCAAAACCATAAGATACCTAGGAATAAACCTAACCAAAGAGGCAAAGGATCTGTACTCAGAAAACTATAGAATACTCATGAAAGAAATTGAGGAAGACACAAAGAAATGGAAAAATGTTCCATGCTCATGGATTGGAAGAACAAATACTGTTAAAATGTTTATGCTACCTAGAGCAATCTACACATTCATTGCAACCCCTATCAAAATACCATCAACTTTTTTCCAAGAACTGGAACAAATAATCCTAAAATTTGTATGGAACCAGAAGAGACCCCAAATAGCCAGAGGAATGTTGAAAAAGAAAACCAAAGCTGGAGGCATCACAATTCCGGACGTCAAACTCTATTACAAAGCTGTAATCATCAAGACAGTATGGTACCAGCACAAAAACAGACACATAGATCAATGGAACAGAATAGAGAGCCCAGAAATGGACCTTCAACTCTATGGTCAACTCATCTTCAACAAAGCAGGAAAAAACATCCAATGGAAAAAAGACAGTCTCTTCAACAAATGGTGCTGGGAAAACTGGACAGCCACATGCAGAAAAATGAAACTGGACCATTTCCTTACACCATACACAAAAATAGACTCAAAATGGATGAAAGACCTAAATGTGAGACAGGAATCCATCAAAATCCTTGATGAGAACACAGGCAGCAACCTCTTCGACCTCGGCCACAGCAACTTCTTCCTAGACACATCGCCAAAGGCAAGGGAAACAAAGGCAAAAATGAACTATTGGGACTTCAACAAGATAAAAAGCTTTTGCACAGCAAAGGAAACAATCAACAAAACCAAAAGACAACCAACAGAATGGGAGAAGATATTGGCAAATGACATATCAAATAAAGGGCTAGTATCCAAAATTTATAAAGAATTTATCAAACTCAACACCCAAAGAACAAAGAATCCAATCAAGAAATGGGCAGAAGACATGAACAGACATTTCTGCAAAGAAGACATCCAAATGGTCAACAGACACGTGACAAAGTGCTCAACATCACTTGGCATCAGGAAAATACAAATCAAAACCATAATGAGATACCACCTCACACCAGTCAGAATGGCTAAAATTAACAAGTCAGGAAATGACAGATGTTGGCGAGGATGTAGAGAAAGGGGAACCCTCCTACATGGTTGGTGGGATTGCAAGCTGGTACAGCCACTCCGAAAAATCGTATGGAGGTTCCTCAAAAAGTTGAAAATAGAGCTACCCTATGATCCAGCAATTGCACTACTGGGTCTTTACCCCAAAGATACAAATATAGTGATCCAAAAGGGCACCTGCACCCCAATGTTTATAGCAGCCATGTCCACAATAGCCAAACTATGGAAGGAGCCCAGATGTCCATCAACAGATGAATGGATAAAGAAGATGTGGTATATATATACAATGGAATATGATGCAGCCATTAAAAAAAAACAAAATGAAATCTTGCCATTTGCAATGATGTGGATGGAACTAGAGATGAAATCAGTCAATCAGAGAAAGACAGTTATCATATGATCTCACTGATATGAGGAATTTAAGAAACAAGACAGAAGATCATAGGGAAAGGGAGGGAAAAATGAAACAAGACGAAATCAGAGAGGGAGACAAACTATACGAGACTCTTAATCTCAGGAAAGAAACTGAGGGTTGCTGGAGTAGAGGGGGATTGGGGGATGAGGTGGTGGGGTGATGGACATTGGGAAGGGTATGTGCTATGGTGAGCACTGTGTGTTGTGTAGGACTGATGAATCACAGACCTCTACCCCTGAAACAAATGATACATTATATGTTAATAATAAAAAAACCCTCATAAATAACTGTGCTCAAACAATACAATTCAGTCAGAAGCAAAAAAAAGAAAAGTAAGACATGTACCTCCTACCATGGTATCTTGGTTTCTTTGTAAAGGGGAAAATCTAATTTTACATATGTTCAACAATGATTTGTGATGGTATTGTTTATTTAATAACATCTGACTTCCTTGAGTGTAACTACCAATGTTCCTTATTTAGAATATTCGAGGAGGGGTATCATATAGAGAGATGCCTTTTCTTATGTACATAAGGTGAGTTGACAATTTGCTGTTAATCCACATCCATCTGCTCCCTCTCCAAATAACCAACATGAAGAAGTGTCTCCAACTGGTGTGCCTCATTAGAACATAAAATGAGTTTTCTCACAAAAATAAGATTTATGAAATGGTGGATAAATAGAGTTAAAATAGTAGAAAGAGAACTATTTTCAGATACATCATGAATTAAATGGGCCTGGGAAGTTCCTGGGGGCTAAAAAAAAAAAAAAGAAAGAAAGAAAGAACAAACTCTGTAGGTGCTAATTTTCTTGCAATTTAAGAACCTAGCTCCATTAGTAACTAACATATTTTCTTACTTGCACTTTTGATTTTCATCTAAACATTCCTATATATTTTGCAATTCTCCCTTATTACTTGTTTCAGAGTTTTATGTATACCTAGGTCATAGATGCTTATGTTTATTCTTATTCTGAGAAGCTCCTTTTTAACTTACTCTTCTAACATCATGTAGTTTCTAGTTCGCTATGAAGAGTGACTTGGGCCTTTGTTACTTTGTTTGCACATTACCCATTTAATTTTAAGTATGAATTAGTATCCGTACCAAGGGCTAACAAGAAATCAGAGTAACCATAAAAGAAATAAGGAAAAGCTTTTGCCTAAAATATAATTTGTCTCTCTTCCCCCCCATCTTTTTATTCAGTTTTCATAGGAATTTCTTCCTGCCTATAAATATCACATAGATTAGGTTGGACTTTAATGGAGCCATAGGAAAGCATAAGCAGGTTGAAAGGGAAAGGGTAAATCCTATGTCCTTTCAATTTTTATTGCATGGGTTTATGAGAAGCTGTTGAGAAAAACTGTCCTAAGCAGTTTGAACTCAGGAAGCAGAGGGTCGGAACCTGCTTTTGGTGATTTGAGTCACTGAAGTGGGCCCCAGATCAAAGCACTGCAGTCTAATCGTTCAGCAATAACATTCATTACTCTTTAAAGGCTCTTTCAAAGAGATCTGCGTGTTGATTATGTTACGGCAATGTGTGATCTGGGAGAGGGGAATGAAGTAATGTATTATAAGCCTGAAGCAGGGAGGGGCTCCTGGAGAATCTGGAGGCAAATTTTGTTTTGGTTTTTTTTTTTTTTTTAAGTTTTTCTTTCTTTCTTTTTTTTTTTTTTTAAGATTTTATTTATTTATTTGACAGAGAGAGATAGTGAGAGAGGGAACACAAGCAGGGGGAGTGGGAGAGGTAGAAGCAAGCTTCCCGCAGAGCAGGGAGCCCGATGCGGGGCTCGATCCCAGGACCTCGGGACCACGACCCGAGCCTAAGGCAGACGCTTAACAACTGAGCCACCCAGGCGCCCCTGGAGGCAAATTTTGATAGGAGAAGGGGAGGACTGAACAGGGCTGAACAAGAGAGCAATGACTGGCTGGAGCCCCCTTGACAAACCCATGCCCACTTGTCAGTTTGCTTAAAGCTCCTCTCCAAGACTCCCACGTTACAGTGGTTACAGTAGTTACAGTGGTTACAGTGACGGCACCCTGCACCCTCAAACCTGCCAAGCCGACAAGAGGCCACTGAAGACAAACATGATTGTCCTGAATCCAATAAAGAGGAAGTAAAGCCAGCTTCATTTTTTGGTTTGAAAACTGAAAATGTTAATAGTCTTCTCTCTGCCCCCTTCCCATTTTCCCAGTTTGCTGTGTTTTTAGTTTTGGTTTGGCTTGATTCTTCTGTTGTTAACAGGAGGATTAATATTTTTCCCAAACTTTCCATCTTAACTCGACTTGAGATACATCAGTTCCACTTGCTTTCCTACTTAGATTGCAAAAGAAAAAAAAAAAGGAAACTTTTTGTCACTTATATTTAGAACTTCCTTTTTTAAACAGTAAAAATACATGTTTTTTTAAAGTCAAACCATACAGGGCGCCTGGGTGGCTCAGTTGGTTAAGCGACTGCCTTCGGCTCAGGTCATGATCCTGGAGTCCCGGGATCGAGTCCCGCATCGGGCTCCCTGCTCGGCAGGGAGTCTGCTTCTCCCTCTGACCCTCCCCCCTCTCATGTGCTCTCTCTCATTCTCTCTCTCAAATAAATAAATAAAATCTTAAAAAAAAAAAAAAAGTCAAACCATACAGACAATGAAAAGCATAAAATGATAAGCAAAACATCCCCCCACCTTGAACTGCGTTCCACTCCCCAGAGATAAACTCTCAGAAAGGATTTTAAAAATTGACTGAAGATTTAGAAACCATAGTACTTCCAAATCAAGTACATGCTGGTAGAGTTGTTTCTCAACTAACACCTCCAGAAGTGCAGCTTGGATATAATTATCAACATTCCTCTTGTGTTTCTGGTCTGTAGACTAAGAATAAGGGTCGCAAAACCCTGCCAAGCCTCCTTCATTTTACTCAAAGCAGGAGATTTCCTCAATAGTCTCAGGACAGATGAACAGGAGTCAGACCAGAAGTCAGGGAACTTAACTGGCCTTCGCTTTCATCCTTAGCACCCATGTCATGGGAGTAAGAGGCACTCAGAGCCACCCTCCAAAATGTTTCTCCCTCGTTCCAACCCCCAGACAGTGTTTATTCCCGAGTTTCCTCCTTTTCTTTTCCCTTAGGAAGAAGACAAGCCAACTCTCTATGTGTTTAATGCTGTGACCCAAGAGACAATGCCAATGATGGAGAACATTTCCCTTCTTGGTAAAAAAGTGTCTGATCTGAGAACCCTGGTAGCTCTGAGATGTGGCTTCCCTGTGAGTGTTTTCTGCCTCAGGACCCCAGAGGGACTGGAGATGTATGACTGCAACACCCTGAGGGACTACCAAACAGACATCGGTACTGCCCGCGATATTCAATATTGGCTACTGCTCAGCACTATGGTTCTTTTTTTTTTTTTTTAAAGATTTTATTTATTTATTTGATAGAGAGACACATAGCGAGAGAGGGAACACAAGCAGGGGGAGTGGGAGAGGGAGAAGCAGGCTTCCCGCGGAGCAGAGAGCCCAATGCAGGGCTCAACCCCAGGACCCTGGGATCATGACCTGAGCCGAAGGCAGACACTTAACGACTGAGCCACCCAGGCACCCCGCACTACGGTTCTTTGTTACCAGATCAGCAACAAATGGAGGAGTTCTTTCCAAACTAAGACTTCTGTAACCTCACTGGGGATGTAAATTATCAACACCCCTCTCTGGTATCTAGGCCTGTAGACTAAAAAATAAGAAATGCCCCATGGACCTGCCATGTCTTGTTTTCTTTACTCAAAGCAGGATAACTTGTTAATATCCTCAGACTAGAAGAGCAAGACTCAGACCAGTTTATATTTTTCCCTTTCAAAATATATTTCAAGAATACATAGAAGCAAGTTCAAGTACACATTCTTTTTCTTCCTTTTAACACAGTGGTAGCATATGATACACAATGTCCTGAGCTTGCTTTATGTAATCTCATTTTAAAATACTGTCGGTTATATTAATATTTTAAATAGTGTGAAGCGGATACTGTGCAGTATCCCTGATGGATAGATTAGTGAGCTGGCATTCATCTCTGATGGACAGATTACAACCTTTCTTTAAATATTATACTTCCAGGTTGTGTCTGCTGTAGCCATACACCATTAAGACAAACTCAAAAGACTGTCAGATTGTTTTAACCCTATTGGAAAATGGTTCAAACCTTATAGAGATTCTTGCTTGAGGTGAATGAATCTTTGCCGACAATCAGCAGACCCTTATCTATGTGCTGTCACATTTGTTGCAATGGAATATGAGTTCTCCCAATTTATAGTAGGCTTTGTAAACATCCCTGAATTAAGCAGTTTTGCTTTTTACAACTGCTAAATTTGCATTTATTGTTACTTCTCCTGACTATTATATTTGCTTATTCTTTCATGGTATTTTTTTAATTGAGGCTCTCAAAACTTTGACATTATTTATCATCCCTGTTTTTTTGTTTTGTTTTGTTTTAAAGATTTTATTTATTTATTTGACAGAGAGAGACAGGAGAGAAGGAACACAAGCAGGGGGAGTGGGAAAGGGAGAAGCAGGCCTCCCGCGGAGCAGGGAGCCCAATGTGGGGCTTGATCCCAGGACCCTGGGATCATGACCTGAGCTGAAGGCAGACGCTTAACAACTGAGCCACCCAGGTGCCCTCATCCCTGTTTTTGATCAAAGGAAGTGATGTTCTAGGATTTGTCCCCAGAGTCCCTCACAGTAAAGCACATACTGCTTTAATGCTTGCCAGGGAATCAGACCTACCCAGAACATGGTGGGGGCTTATGTGAGTAAGGACACACAAGAGGGATTTATCCCCAAGCAATTTATGATCTAGTTATTTATTGAAACACAAAAGAATACATTAAAAAAATTAGGGTGACTGCACTTTAGGCCTATGCTGCTCAGATCATGATGTAACAGTTTAGAGCTAGAGCTAGAAGAGAATTTAGAAATGGCTTGGCCCAATCCCAAATTTTTACAGATTTAAAGAAAGCAAAAATGTTCCAGATAGTTAAGGGTATGTGAAGGACAATACACAGGCCTCCTAAAATGACCCTCTAGGAATGAGGGTTTTCAAATGTCAGGTCAGGGGCTCAAGCATGACCAGAGTAGACTGCTTTGGCCACCATAAGAACACAGGGCATAGGAGGAGAGGCAAGAAAAGAAGAGCCTCAAAGAGAAGGGAGGAAAAGTCTTTGGTTGGCTTCATATCTTCGCCTAAAGCATGCCTAGCATTCCTCAAGCAGCCAGCCCACCTTTTTTTTTTTTTTTTAAGATTTTACTTATTTATTCATTTGAGAGAGAGAGAGAGAGAGAGAGCAAGTGTGGGGAGGGATAGAGGTTCTATCCCAGAACCCTGAGATCATGACCCGAGCAGATGGCAGATGCTTAACTGATTGAGCCACCCAGGTGCCCCAACCCACCTTTTTTTAACTAGAGGGTAAAGAACTTCTTGATTAGCCTATCTTCCAGGTTCTCCCCTTCCCAGTCAATAAGTCATCCCTGATGCTTTCAGGAGTTGAATCTTGACGCCTTTCCAAAGGCAATGGAAAATCAGAAGGTCTTTGAGAAGCAGTCAAGTTCATATTAAAAATGAAGGACTTATGTAGCTCAATTAGTCACTGGACATATTAGCTCATATAAAAACACAGATCTGCCTCTGCACTCTGAGCATTCATAATAAAGTGGTAGAAATAAGACATGCACATATACTTAGTTATAGTAGTAAGTCAGCTCAATGTAGGCTGAAGGGCTTAAGGAAGGTATTCTGGAGAGTGCTGGGCGTGAGCACACAAAGATGCGGGAAATATGGAAATCTGAAAGGGAAGACACTGCAGGCTTCTAGGCCAGGAGAAAAACACAAACTACAGGTTCATGAACATGGGCTTACTCCAGGGAAGACAAATAGCAGCAGACTTCTGAAAAGTGGAGGAGCCTCACTGAGACCAATCGGAAACACAACTGGGGTCAGATGGAGAAGGGTCTTAAGGCTGAGGCAACAGAGCACAGGATTCATATGCTCACAACCAGAGCCATGTACATTCTGGAACAGAAGTGTTTTAACAGAAGTTTAATCTGGTAGCAAGCAGCATGAAATACAGAAAGGAGTGAGGGGGAGAAGCAAGGTGATATGCCAACAGGCACTTTTGAGAATCCCAGTATTAACTAATTCCACTAGCAATGGAAGAGAGAGACAAATCTGAGAAACCCAGAAAGTAGAGACAGGATGTCAGGCTGAATCACATTTAAGAAGAGGGAGGCACCAAGGCTCTGACACTAGGACCGTGGTGGTGAAATTGGGAAAAGGAGCTTATGCTTTGGGTACTAAACTTTAGATATAAAGAAATGCTGAGAGTATATATTTTTTTCCCCTAAAAGTTACCCTGCTAATTAGTGGCAAAGCTGTAAGTCCAACTGACATCTTCCGATTCTCCTCCATGACAAACGTGGAGTGAGGGCTTAGTGATGGGTCTGGTTAGCAGATATTGCTGTAGGCACCCCACCATGGAGTCAGGGAAGTAAGCCCTGTTAGAGGTGCTTTCCTTAGAGAGTATATACAGAGAGGAACATGTCAGGGGCCAAGGGCCAGTAGTCAGGACATGGTGAAGTCAGGGCAAATAGACAGAATAGGAGTCAGAAACCTAGACATGCAAAGCTGTCAGAGGTGGGACGAAAAGTGGGACTTTGCATTGTCCCAGATGACAGAAACGGCTTTTAGGGGGCTGGTAAAAGGTCAAAGACAATGTCGGAGAAAAACCTTTTGATTTGGCCTAAAGGTCATTGGTGAACCCAGATAGAGCAGTTTTAATAAAGTAGATGGAGACAGAAGGATTGCAGGGATTAAGAAGATATGCAATAAGAGGATAAAGGGATTTTTTGGTGATAGAATATTTAATGATTAAGTTATCAAGAACTTATCAAAGCTAAACATTCCCTAATATATGTGATTTTGGGACCTGAAGCTTAGTGGCGTATCATATAGGTCCAACACACACACACACACATGCACACCTTTTCTCGTACCACTGTATATGGGACAAATATTCATTTTAGCCTCATTTCTAGTTCTTAAATCTCTATCCTGACTTTCGCTTTCCTCTTGCTTATCTACCTACATGCTTGTCTGCTAATTACTCTGTCTATATTTTCTATATGCTTAAAAACTGACATTAATCCCTTCTGGAATAAGGTGTGCATAATGAGTGAATGAATGAATGCCTTTCCTTTACAGAATGCTGTCATTGGTATATGCCAATGGTAAATGCCTCACGGCATGTATTCATGGCCAGAATGAGCAATCACATCTGAGAGACTATTCCAGGAGCAGAGTCCTGGCAGTTCAGACCCTGAAATCTCAGCTGGCTCCAAGGCCCCTCTACCAACCTTTAGACCCCTTTGAGATCTACCATGTTATTTTAATTCCTTTTACAAGTGAGAAAACAGGCTCAGAGAAGTGACCTGCTCAAGGTCATATTGCCAAGAAATGGTAATCACACACTCAGGATTGGGTTCTTTCCAACAATTTATACTGCCAACCCAGAATGCTTTTATCGATATCTACTTTTATTGGTACTCTTTAAGTTCTGATCAATGTTTTGTTTCCCATTAGGGGAAACTCATACCAGAGAAATGATTTCCCTATTCAGGAAGAAAAAATCTCAAATCAGATAGGCAGATATTGACCTCAAAGTAAGTAACCCCCCACCAGGGATACAAGGACCACATGCGTAGAGGTTGGAGACAATTCCCTAGAATGGGTGTTGTTGCTCATACCCGCTTTCCTGCATGGCTTGGCACGGTGATGGGTTTGCAAGTAGAAAGTGAGCAGATCCAGGTTTTGTAGATATATACAATCTTTAAAAAAAAATCCAAAATTAAGAATAGAGAATTTAAAAACTCATGTAGTGAAAGGCCCTAAAGTTTAAGTCTCATTAGTTTTACTTCCCTTTCAGTTTTAGATTTTAGTTGTATTTTCTGCAGCAATGTAGCATTTTCCAAGTAAATTTCTATTTTCCAACAGAATTCCTAAGCTTACAAAGGAATTTAACATGTGACAAAAGAGGCATTACAAACCAATTGGGATGGAAGGATTATCCAATAAATGGTGCTGGTTAACTTGTTTAGAAGTTCTCTGGATAAGGCACCTGGGTTGCTCAGTCAGTTAAGCACCTGCCTTTGGCTCAGGTCATGATCCCAGGGTCCTGGGATCAAGTCCCCCATCAGGCTCCTTGCTCATTGGGGAGCCTTCTTCTCCCTCTGCCCCTTCCCCCGCTTGTGCTCATTCTCTTTCTCCCTCTCTCTCACAAAAATAAATAAAATCTTTAAAAATAAAAAAAAAAGAAAAGAAGTTCTCTGGATATTCAAAAGTTGAGCATTAAGAGAAAAACCAGCCATTGTTACCTTTGTTCTTTGAGAAATTAGGACTGCTTCATTGCAAGGAACTGAAATTGATAATTACAAAACCTGTAACAATTGCTCCCAGATAGGGAATTAAAGCAGAATAAAATACAGAGCTCGAGGGAGGTGTCCTCCTGCTGATGTGGATTTAAATCATATAGGCTTCTCTGGTGTTTTCAAAATCAGGGCTCATCAACAGTGGACAGGTTGAGCTCGGAAGAGCTGAGATCCTGAGACTAGACAACCACTTAGGGAAGGGCAGATGGGCCAGGAAGAGGGAAGTTAGTCTCAAGTAAGTCCTGCCGGTGGGAGCCCTGGGATAGGCAGGCAGATCACTCTGCAACTAGATGCAGGAAGGCAGAAGTTGACCTCAGGGAGACCTAGCAGGGACCTGGTGGGTGAATGAACCATAGCAGAGCATCAAGGTAGCGAATGAATAAATAAAGGAATGACACAAGAGGTGAAAAACTAGACAAGCTGGTTGTTGACATCAGAGGCTCTGACAACATGTAACAGAAATCTAACCCCAGAGATTGGGGTTCAGAGTAGGAACTTCAGTTCTAGGCTCAGAGACAGATGGACCTCAGTTCTAAAACCCAAAAGGTAGGGTAGGATATAGGCACTCATGTTCTGGGGCACAAGGCGGGAGCTTGGTCAGGAGGAACAGGGCAAGTTATTAGAACTGAGACAATAGCCACACAGGATGAACAGGAACACCAATTTCCCACCTGAGCCTGGAATCTTAACATATTCCCTCTTACTGGAATTAAGATCATTCTCTGGGCCTAAAGCTTGGCTGGTTCTTCAAAATGGAGGCTGTGTGGCCTCAGCTGTGGAGGACCAAGGAGGCTGGGGTACAGTGCCAAGCAAGCTTTTTAATACTCATCTGTGGGTAATTTTTATAGTAAACTACAAACACAGCAAATCATTTAAGTCAGGAGATGAAATAAATGCAATTTGAACAGTGTTTAAAGTCCCTTGTTTTCAATGTTACCCATAGGAATCAAACCTTTAAATAAGAAAATTAAGTACAGCAAGAAGCTTTAGAGAAACGAAATCTATGGTGTCAAGGATGATAAATACCAGTAAGTATTTATTATGAACCTATTATGTGTCTGAGTCTGAGGATATGTATGGATAAGCAAAGTCATGAATATGCCCCCAGGTCCTACTGCCAATGTCATCAGACTGATTCAAAGGCAGCCAGCAAATCTACAGATTGTCCAATGACATCAGTCAATTAAATTCTCGCTCAGAGGCAAAGATAACTTAGAGGACAGGAATGTAGGCACAAGAGCCAGATTGCCTAGGTACAACTCCTGATTCCAGTACTTACTGGGTATGTAAAACCCAGGCAAGTTACTTAATCTCATAGTGCCTCAGTTTCCTCAACTGTCAAATGGAGAGAATAATACAAACCACACTTAGGATTGTCGTAAATTTTAAATTAGCTTATTCATGTAAAGTACTTAGAATAATGTTGAGCATATAATAAGCATTCAGCGAATATTAGCTATTCATACTCAATATATATATATTTTTTTTAAGATTCTATTTATTTTTTAGAGAGCGAGCGAGAGAGAAACAGCATGAGAGGGGAGAGGGTCAGAGGGAGAAGCAGGCTCCCCGCTGAGCCGGGAGCCCAATGTGGGACTCGATCCCAGGACCCTGGGATCATGACCTGAGCCGAAGGCAGACGCTTAACCATCTGAGCCACCCAGGCGCCCCATACCCAATATATTATTATTATTAATTATCATTAGTCTTGTGAATTCAAACTGGGAAATATAGAGAGACAAAACTGGTTACCAGTATGGGCAGAAAATGCATGGTGCCATGAAGAAAGGTTGGGTCGTGGCCAAAGCGATGTTGCATGCAGACCTCAGTTACGGTAGGACAGAACCTGTAAGGGAGCCACAGGGCAGCCTGTCAGCAGAGAAAGGGAGAAGACACAGAGATATAGAGGGCTTGAGAGACAGAGAGATCCTGGAGCCCATGGGAGAGAAGGGGAGTGGCCCATCTTGAGAGGTCCCTTTGTTCCTAATGTACAACAGATCTGGCCATTGTCTCAGTATAATAAATCCCATTTTCTTGAGGGCCTCCTTGCAACCCAAAAGCATAACTAGAACAGAGCCCCCAGACTGGATGAGACATGATGCTTGGGCTCAAAGAGTTCTCCATTAGTGTTTACAAACTAGCAATTCCAAAGCAGAAAGGTACTGTCCTTTTTTTTTTAAAGATTTTTATTTATTTGACACAGAGAGAGAGAGAGAGAGAGCACAAGCAGGGGGAGCGGCAGGCAGATGGCGTAGGAGAAGCAGGCTCCCCATGGGGCCAGGATCCCAATGCCGGGCTCAATCCCAGGACCCTGGGATCATGACTTGAGCCTAAGGCAGACGCTTAACCAGCTGAGCCACCTAGGCACCCCTAGAAATGTATTTTCAATGATAAAGAGTTTCAACATACATTATGGTAGCCAGTTGAGTGATCCTTCTAACTACTTGCAGAGGTGAGACAATGACATATTTAAGAAGAGCTTCCCGGAGGAGGTGATACCAGTTTATGCTGCATCATAAACTACTGGTAGGAGGGTGTGGGGAAGAATCACAAGAATTCAGACACCAAAAGAGCAGCAAAAGAAGAAGCTCCAAGGCCAGAAATAGACTGGTGTGCACACAGAAGTGCAGGACAGCCTCCTGGGCTGCTAAGGGTGAAGAGGGCAGTACGTGTCCAAAATGGATTTGGGGACTAGGGTAGAATTTCATTCAACAAATATTTACTGATATCTACCATGAGCCAGGCACCATTGAGGAAAGTGGACATAACAGTGTGAGCAAGGGGGCACCTGGGTGGCTCAGTCGGTTGGGTGTCTGCCTTCGGCTCGGGTCATGATCCCAGGGTCCTGGGATCGAGTCCTGCATCGGGCTCTCTGCTGCACGGGAAGCCTGCTTCTCCCTCTCCCACTCCCCCTGCTTGTGTTTCCTCTCTCACTGTCTCTCTCTCTGTCAAATAAATAAATCTTAACAAAACAAAACAAAACAAAACAGTGTGAGCAAGAATAGCAAGATATCCTACCCTCTTGAAGCTTGCAGCTCAGTGGGAAACGTAAGCATCATTAAGGAAACAGGAAAACAGTGAATTTTAAATAGAAATAAGAACTCTAAAGTAAAAAAAAAAAAACAGGATATAGTAACAGAGAGTTATGTGGTAATGTGGTGGGGGGAGGCTGTTTTAGATGGTCACCCAGAGGAGGAGATGACATTTGAGCAGAGACCAGAATAAAGATGTGGGGAGGCTGGTGGGAGCTTCCAGAAGTAGATTTATGTGAAAGATCATGGAGGCCTGAAATAGGGTGGAGCTAGTAAGACGGAGGAAAGGAAATGGTTCTTAAACTTTCATGAGATAAACTTTACAGGCCTTAGCTATTGTACAGATGTAGGGCATGAGAATGGGAAGGACGAGGACCAACTCCTAAATATCTAGCTGAGGTAATAAGGAAGATAGTGGTGCTACCACCTGAGATGAAGGATGACGAGTTGTCTTTCAGAACAATGGGGTCATAGTGCAATCCCTTAGATGGTGATGTCCCAGCAGGGGGAATCTGGAGCTGGAGCAGAAGCCTGGTGTGGAGGTTTGGACTTGGGAATGAATGCCACGTGGGTGGTCAGTGAAGCCAGTAGGGTCCCTGAGATTGCCTGTTAGTCAGCCAACAAGTATTTAATGAGCACGCACCAAGTGCCAGGTTGTGTGGCAAGTCTTGAAGGAGCTTTCTTTTTAGTGGGGACATGAAAAAAAAGTCTCCAAACAAGAAAAATGATTTCAAATACTGATGATAGGAGCTATGAAGAAGTTAAAATTAGGTCATAGGATAAAAAATAATGCAGTTGGGGAAGGCAGTGGGGGCCAAGAGGGTCCTCTATGAGGACATGATGCTTGAATTGAAAACTGAATAAGGACACTGTCCTGTGAAAATCTGGAATAACACTCTTTGAAGCAAAAGAAATTATATCCTTAGGTCTTGAGATGGAGTGGACTTGGCGTATCTGAAGGCCAGGCGAAAGGTCAAAGTGGCTGGAACGGAGGGAGTGAGGCAGGCTGGAGGGAGATGAGAGATGAGGGAAGGCCAGATAGGAAGGAGATTGGGTTTTATCCTGAGGGAATGTGTAAAGAGAAGAGAAGGCTGAAGAAAGAAGACTCCTGAAAAACACCACCCAGAAGAAGAAAGGGAATGTGGTGCCACAGAGAGTAGACCAGGAGAGGGTAAGTGACAAATTCTCCAGCAGCAATGAACATATTACTTTTGTGTAATTACACAGAATGGCTATTCTGCGATGGATAAAATGAAAGGATCAGGGGTACCTGGGTGGCTCGGTCAGTTAAGCATCTGCCTTCCGCTCAGGTCATGATCCCGGGGTCCTGGGATTAAGCCCTACATTGGGCTCCCTGCTCCCTGGGGAGTCTGCTTCTCCCTCTGCCTCTGCCTGCTGCTCCCCACTGCTGTGCTCTCTCTCTCTCTGTCAAATAAATAAACAAAATCTTCAAAAACAAAAAAACATGGAAGGATCATTCAACTCCACCCACAGCCTGCTTGTGAGCTAAAGGCCCCAAAAGCCCATTAGTCCTGCCACAGTTTCTTTAGTTTCCTCTTCCAATATAATGGTTTTAGTTTACATGGTGATGTATATATCAGCATGGAATCAATGTCCACAGGACTGTTTTAAGATAACTGTAGAAAACATTTCAGCATTATATGCAATCACCGTGCAGATGAGAAAATGGAAGTGCACAGAAGCTAAATGGCTTTTCAAGTCAATGCAGGCCTAAGCTGAAAATAGCATCCCTGTCTACTTATTCCAAGGTTACTTTTCAGTTTGCATCTAGCTTATGCCTCTGCTTGGAAAAAAGCTATCCTTAGAAGTTTTATGGATTGCCAAACCACAGTGATGGACTGGAACCATTAACGGCCTCTCTTGATCCACAGGCACGACACTTCGTTTGGACGTCTGGGATGGATGGAAGGAATTTTTGATGGGTTGTCTTCTGGGACAAAAACTTAAAGTCCAACGCTATTTATCGACTGAAGGACCAGTACTCAAGTACGGAGATAAAGCAAATGCTAAATTAAGTACTTTTTACTAAACTTCTATAGGACGTTGAGTCTGCAATTCACTCTATAGCTGGGTTGCTGCACCATGCAAGTGCCACTGAGCATGTCTCAACCAGACATTATTATTGAGATATTTGCTGAGATAAGATGTCAGGATTGTCACCAGGGCCGACAGCCTTTGGTGATGGATTGCAATTCAGGTAGACTTTCCTCAAGAAATGCTATTTAATTGAGTGACTTCAGTTTGGTTTGGAAATCAGACTCTTCACAGCACTTTTAAAGCCTATCAGAATAAGTACCTTGCCACCTTCATATTCAATCATTCTAAAAAGCACTAATTGCTAACTGATTGGCTGAAAATTCTGGCTCCCTCTTCCTAAGCTCCCAAGTAATTTTTCAAATTGCTTTTAGTACAAGGCTTTTGTACATACTTTTGCCATACGTGTGTGGCTGGGGCAGTGGGCAGTAGGCTCAGAGTAGCAGGTGGTCATTTTATTTTATTTTTATTTTATTTTGTTAAAGATTTTATGTATTTATTTGACAGAGAGAGACACAGTGAGAGAGGGAACACAAGCAGAGGGGGTGGGAGAGGGAGAAGCAGGCCCCCCGCGGAGCAGGGAGCCCGATGCGGGGCTCGATCCCAGGACCCTGGGATCATGACCTGAGCCAAAGGCAGACACTTAACGACTGAGGCACCCAGGCACCCTGCAGGTGGTCATTTTAGCATAACTCTGCAGTCAGCAGGGTCCCAAACGTGTAAGCTGCATTACTCTTAAGGTTTTAATTCAGTGGTATTTTCGGACAGTGCTCCCTTCTGGTGATTTAATTATGCTTTACAGAAGCCCACAGACGCACCAAGAGCTCTAAGGGCTCTAAGAAGTGACAGATTAGAGGGGCGCCTGGGTGGCTCAGTGTGTTAAGCAGCTGCCTTTGGCTCAGGTCATGATCTGAGAGTCCTGGGATCAAGCCCCGCATTGGGCTCCCCGCTCAGTGGAGAGCCTGCCTCTCCCTCAGCTCCCCCCGGCTTGTGTTCCTCTTGCTGTTTCTTTCTGTCAAATAAATAAATAAATAAAATCTTAAAAAAAAATAGGGGTGCCTGGGTGGGTCAGTTGTTGGGCGTCTGCCTTCGGCTCGGGTCGTGATCCCAGGGTCCTGGGATCAAGCCCCACATGGGGCTCCCTGCTCGGCGGGAAGCCCGCTTCTCCCTCTCCCACTCCCCTTGCTTGTGTTCCCTCTCTCACTGTGTCTCTCTCTGTCAGATAAATAAATAAAATCTTTAAAAAATAAAAATAAAAATAAAAAAAGAAGTGACAGATTAGAAAACCAGCTTTTGCAATTTTACATAATATTCAATATTTTAAAGTAATTTCTATTTGGGGATAGTGATAATTCCCTTTTTTCATGCTCTAAGTCCAAAGAAATTGCCGTGTTGCGTTACTTTTAATAGTGCGTATTTATTGAGTACCTTTTAACATGACACTGTGTTACATGTATTACCTAATCTTATACTTATGACAATTTTACAAGGTAGATACTCTTTTATCATGTTTAACAGATGAGGAAACTGACATTAAGAAATCTGACCAATGTCACACAGCTAGCCAGGTCACAACTGGATATGGAATCCCAGCAATTTAACTCTAATGCTCAGATCCTTAACCATTCCACTTGACTTAACCTTTAGATAAAATCTAAGGAGGGTGAGCAGCAGGGGTGTGCCCACATGCCTGCTTCAGACCCTGTCCCCAACATGCACACATGCACACAGCCCAGCTGACTCAGCTGGGCCATGTACTTACTCTGCTCTAGGCCTTATCGGCTCTGGTGATCAGTTCCCAGCCTGAAATCTCCCTGCCCACACTATCTGTATTTCTCATCATGCTTTAAACACACACACACACACACACACAGAATGGAGAAAGGCACAAAGGGAGGAGGGGAAAAAGAGGGAAAATATGTCTAACAGCTCAGAAAATACACACGAACAAACTAAAAAGCTCCTTTTATTCTGTCACCCAATCAGCAAATACCTATTGAGCATGTACTATGCAAGATCCCAGGAATACAGCAGTAAACAAGATATGGTCCCTGCCTTCAGCAACTTGCAGTCCAGCAGGGGCAACAGAAAACAAGTAACCAATTCCTTCAGAAGCCAAATTGAAAAATGTTTAGGGGCGGGGCGCCTGGGTGGCTCAGTTGGTTAAGCGACTGCCTTCGGCTCAGGTCATGATCCTGGAGTCCCTGGATCGAGTCCCGCATCGGGCTCCCTGCTCGGCAGGGAGTCTGCTTTGCCCTCTGACCCTATCCCTTCTCATGTGTTCTCTCTCATTCTCTCTCTCTCAAAATAAATAAATAAAATCTTAAAAAAAAAAAAAAATGTTTAGGGGCACAAACTCCAGTGCCTTCTGCCTAGCTTCAAAGCCCCATCCCTAAGTGTTTAGTTGTGTAGACTTGGGCAAATTATATAATCATCCTGTATCTCAGTTTCCTGTTTGCTAAAAAGAGAATAATAATTGCATCTATCTCATAGGACTGTTTTAGAGGTTGCATGACCTAGTAATCATAGGAATTTAGAAGGGGGGCTGGCACATGGTAAGCAGGACATAAATGTTAGGTGTTGTTGCTGTTACCATTCAGTGTGAAAGGGTTAGGACACGGACATAATGCAAGACGATATGGGAATGTATAGTATGGACAACCAACTAGACTTAGGGGTTCAGGTGAAGCATCCTGAAAAAAGGCAATTGATGAGATCTAAAGGGTTGGTACTTAGGTAAACGGTAGGAGAAAAAAAAAAGATATTTCAAAACAAATGGAACCACATGTACAGAGCCCCAAGGGGCAAGAGAATAGATTCAAGGAACTGAAACAAGTTCCACATGGTAGATCATAGAGTGAGAGGTAGTGGCTAGAGGCTAGAAGGGTAAGAAGAGCCCAGCTCTTGCAGGTACCCATAGGAATGTAAAGGAATTTGGACTTTATATTTTCAGTGTTGGGAAGATATTGAAGGTAGAGAAAAGCTAGGATGAGATCTGAGTTTTAGAACATTGGCCCTGGTTGCAGTGTGAGCAATAGAGGCGGCAGGGGACAGGGTGACAGTGAAGAGGTAACAGCGGCCCAAACCAGGCTTATGCAGCATACGCCACTGTGACAAGATACATTTAGGAAAGAGAATCAGTTAGTCTCAGTTAACAAGAGTGCCTCTAGCTTCCATAACATCGGTGCTAAGGATGAAAGCAAAGGCCAGTTAGTCCACCCAAAGAGGGGCTCTTCTCCCCAAATCAAGAAAACTGATCACATTCAGAGATGCTGATCTGCATTAATGAATTCTGGAAAAAAACTGAGGTGTGAACCAAAATGCCAGTGTATTAACGTAATCGCTCTAATTAGTTATAATGTAACCACCACAATTATAATCTAACTGTGGGTCCTGGAGACCCACGTGTTCTGGGCAGGTCATCTTCCTTACACAAGAAGCCACGTACACATCAAAAGATGGTGTGGTGAGCATGTAATCAGAGAGAGGATAGTCAGTTATATGCAGTGGATTTTGGATGATAGCAGGCAAGCTTGCCTCCATCTCTACGATGGGGTCAGATAGCCGTGCCCAAATATATCCTGCATATATATTACTGTATACCTAGTGGGACCCTGTCTAGGTTTGCCTCCCTAATTCTTAGCCCTCTGAACGGCCTGCACCCGTCATTCAACTTGTGCCTTATGGGGTCTTGTAGGGATAGTAGGAAGGGCAATGTGGCCGTAGTACAGTGACAGGGAAGGGGGGCTTGTGGGAAGTGGGGCAGGGGCCAGACTGTAAGCCGAAGTGAAGAGTTAGGATTTCAGTTGCAGGGGGAAGTTACTGGAGGGGAGTAAGAGCAGCTCCAGTTAGACTATGGCACTGCTGGTAGTACTGGTGGGGGCGCAACCTACTGGTTTAGAGGAGAATAGCAGTAGAGACTTTGAGAAGCCCAAAATAAGGACCGTTGTTAGAAAAGACAAAACAAACAGACAGAACTCTCAAATTTCTAAAACATACCGGATTTCTTCCAAAACTTTCCCAGTTACTCTAAAGCTTGAGGGGTGCCTGGGTGGCTCAGTCATTTAAGGGTCCGACTCTCGATTTCGGCTCAGGTGATGATCTCAGGGTTTTGAGATCAAGTCCTATGTCAGGCTCTGTGCTGGGCTTAAGATTCTCTCTCCCTCCCTCTCTCCCTCCCTTGCTAAAAAAATATAGATAGATAGCTTGATATTTTTCCTGAGCATCTGAGTCTCTTGAGAAAGAAAACCACTCTAAGAAAAGCACTTTGATACATTTACCTGTGCATAGGGGATAATGTGGATAAGCAGGACCTGTGCAGTTTATTTTTTTTTTAAACACTTTATTTATTTGAGATAGAGAGAGAACACGAGCAGAGGGGAGGGGCAAAGGCAGAGGGAGAGGGAGAAGCAGACTCCCCGCTGAGCAGGGGGTTCGATCCCAGGACCCTGAGAGCATGACCTGAGCTGAAGGCAGACGTTTAACCAACTGAGCCGCCCAGGCGCCCCAGGACCTGTGCAGTTTAACCTATATATTACTATTTGCGTTTTCTGAAAACATTTTATGTAAAAGTTAGGAAGAAATAAACATTTAGCTAGTATGTTTTGTGGGTATTTAGTGTAACTACATTTATCAGTTTGCTGACTCACTAAACACCCACTCCTACTTATTTCAGGTATCAGAAAAAGGTGGCCCTGTACATCGCCGCCTTTTATGGGTACATTGAGCTCACTGAATGGGCCCTGAAGCAGGGTGTGCGGCCCGAAGAGGCTGTTGGTGTTCACCCCTGTCGAGCATGGTGCCATGAAGCCCTTCATGCAGATGTCTCTAAATGCCCCATTCATGCAGCTGCAGAAGCGGGCCAACTGTTGATTCTGAAGGCCTTTGTCAACTGCAGCGTGCTGTGCCTGGAATGTAAAAATGCAGCGGGACAAATTCCCCTGACTGTTGCGTTTAAACACAAGCATAAAGACTGTGTATTATATTTATTGAGTAAAATGTGGTCCACAGTTTCTTTTCCGAAAATTTCAGTCCCCATGAGGATTTATATTAAAATAAAACAGTGGGTCCTCAGAGCTCAGAGTCACAACCTTAATAAAAGCCTGCTTTGTGGAGCAAGGGTCTTTGGGGCAAAAGTTGGAGACACCGTGATGGTGGATGGTTTCACCACACCAAAAATGACCTCCAAGAGCTGGAATAAGGCTAGGTACAAGGACTCACAAAGCACTGTGGGCAAGCTACCGCCTCTCAGGGAAGACACTGCAAGCAGGAAACCAGTCAATCCTTTGGCAATTTCACAGCAGGACACAAGACAACAAACCTTGAAATTGCCTCCACTGGTAGATGCAAATACATTCTCTGAATTACAAAGACATCAACAACGGCATCAGAAAAAAATTACTGCCACAGCTAGGAAAAAAGAAAAGCTCATAAAAAATACATATCTCCCCCAAGTCCCCCTCCCCCCAGTTTCCAGAGTGGCACACCCATCTTTTTACTATGCAACACCCAGAGCTGACTTTTTACTCAAATCCTCCTTGGCGTGTTTCTCAGAGCACAGTGGTAAGACTCCAAGGGAGAACGCCATCTACTGCTTAGCAGTGGCCAGGTAACGTTTTCTCTTTAAACATACAAGGGCAAACCTTTCATAGGGCAGGTCTAGGGCAGGGAATGGTCCATGAAGCCCTACCATGCCATATAATGTAACACAGGTTGTTCCAATGCATCAGTATCCAGCTTCAAGGACCTCATCTTAGCCTTGTGTCTAGGACCAAATGAAACCATTTTACTGGCCAATCCAATCTGTGTATTACCTGACTCCTCAAGCTTTCAGAAAGAAAAGAGACACAGTGCAAAGAGTTGTATCAAAAAACAAGGTCTCTTGCTTGTTCTTCTTTTTTTTTTAACTAATAAGAAATTGTTAATTATAATTAAAGGGAGAAGGGGAGGAAACTTGAAATGTGGGAGAGAGGCATCAAAAGTGTCATGGAAGACTGGATGGTGATGAAAGTGGAAGGAGAGAAAAGAACAACCATAAAGACTTCCCTTGACTTACTGAGCAAGATATATTGGTTGGGGAAGGTCTATACTGGTCAGTGTGATAGAGTTGATATTAATATTTTAGGTCAGTTTAAAAAGTAATCCATTGTCACATTTAAAGACAAAAACAAGCGTATCAGGAGTGGACTTCTCAGGTATATTCATTTCATAAGATAAACTTTTGCATACTGGTCATCAGATTTCACTGAAAACACAACTCTGATCAGATCTCAGGTCCCATCCATTACTTATGAGGTCTTATTGGGTGCTAATATTACAGTAGAAATATAGATTTATGAGCAGCTTTTCCCTCTACTCAATATAATGAAAAGGAAAGAACAAAACAAGGCTACATTGTTTTCATTGCCTATCTGTATTGGTCTTTAGTTCAGCTCTACTTTATTTCAGTGAAGCTGTTGCCACCTAGTGGTCACAGTAATTTGGGCTCTAAAACTGGTAAAATTCCGGACAGCACAATGAGGTTGACAGATGAAGAAACTGCTTACCAACTTCAGTCTTTGTAATTTGTGAGATAGCTCTGACTAGAATGTATAAAAAGAGATATTCTAAAATTCTAGAAAAAGACTAGAAAATGATTGGTTGAAAAAATTATATAGCCATCTTAAAATCAGGCTGTAAACATAGGAAACTGATTAGTTTTATCAACAGATGCACATTAGAAATCAAAGGATGCACTTTTGAAACATTCTAAAGTGCTTATTATGTCACAGTGAAGTGCTAGGCAGAACGCAAACATGCAAAGGTAAAGCAAGGAGTTAATCCAGAACATTAATGATGAATTGGGCAAACTTGGACAGAGTTCAAATATTTGAAACACTAAGGTACTTTAATGCAAGATTGCTTCTCACAGATTTACTGAAAGCCCTTTAAATTTCAAGGACTTTGTCAGACAAAAGGAGCCAGGTAGAAGTGGCAACATGGTCAAGGGCACTGTTTTGTGAAGGAGTCAGAGAGAAATTTAGTTTTCTATGAAGTAAGTGGATCTGCAAAAGGTATTTTAGGGGACAGGGAGAAACTGGCTGAAGATGAGACTGGCAAGGTAAATTGCACCTACATTGAGAAGCATCTTGTGTGCCCAAGTGGAGAGTCTGCTTCTTAGAAGTAGGTAGGAAGATCACAGAAGTTGGTTTTTTGGTTTTTTTTTTAAATCAGGCAAGTCACATAATCAGTTTGTGTTTCTTTTTGAAGACAAATCTGGTGGAGATGTGTGGAAGACTTCTTCACTGGGAAGAAGTCTTATTGAAGCTGTGGAGGGCCTACAGTATATTTAGGAGGCTGTAATAAAAGAAGCAAGGAATGATAAAGACCTGGACTAGAGCAGAAGTAGGTAGGGAAGAGGAGAAAAGCCAAATATGACAGATATTTCTGAGCAATGATCTGCAAAACTAGATCACTAATTAGATGTAGAAGCAGAGAGAGAAGGAGGAATTGAGGTTTGTTTCCAGATGGAGAGATGGTGAGGAGATAGCAAAGTGGCTGTGTTAAAGCAGAGATACTGAAAGGGGGCAGGTTTAGGAAGAAGATAAAAGACATGGAAATTGGAAGTGTCGGTCAGGATTTAGGAGTCAAGGATATGCGAGTTGAAGCAATTAGTAAATAAGGCCTCCCAGGATGAGGGTGCAGAGAGAGAGGAAGACAAAGGATAGAATCTCAGAGGACGGGACGCCTGGGTGGCTCAGTCGGTTAAGCGTCTGCCTTCAGCTCAGGTCATGATCCCAGGGTCCTGGGATCGAGTCCCGCATCGGGCTCCCTGCTCCGTGGGGAGCCTGCTTCTCCCTCTGCCTCTGCCTCTCTCTCTCTATCTCTCATGAATAAATAAATAAAATCTTTAAAAAAAAAAAAAAAAAGAATCTCAGAGGACCCCTCTGTAGTAAATCACATTTATACCTAACAAAGTAGGAGTCATCATATTCAAATCTGTAAGTCTTTATTAGCATATAGCCAGAGAATAGCTACCATAAAACATTAAATTTCATTGCATTTTGGTAAAAAGCTATTTAATATTTTATCAATGAACAAAATATGTTTTTGTGGTGGGGGAAAAGGAGGAGAAGGGAGACAGGGAATATATGATGTATAAGGATGCCTGGGGAAACAGACAGAAAAAGTTTCCATCTAGATAATTCTATATAACATTGAATGGTTTTCTGTTTCTAGGTGTGGGTGCCAAATTTCTAGTATTGCCCTAGTAAAATATCATTTCCACTACTTCACAAGGAACTAGTTTGAGAAAGATTCCTCTTTTCTATTTTTACAACCTATCTTGTGTGACAAGATAAGCTAGCGGCAGCTACAAAATCAACCTAGAGATTTCTATCATTTCAGCAATAAATAGGGACAAGATTGGACTTCCTTACAAATTATTTGTCTTGTTTTCTTGCAGTGCCTTTAAAGAGAAACGATGGCTTCAGCAGTTAGGAATAGCAAGAGTTCTAGCCAAAAAGAGCATTTCTAACCTGACTACACAAGGAAGCCTAACAGCATGTGAAAATCCTCCAGAAATTGTGCCTTGAAAAGTCATGACAACCCCAGTTTGGACAAAGACCTGGTCAAACAGAACCTTCAGTTCTAATGTTAATATTTCAAGTAACTAATGCTATAATTTCTAATAACTGTTCTAATGCTACACAACTGTCAACAGGATATTTAATGTTTAACATCATGTTTTCTCGACTCCCATCACTGTAAGTGAACATTTCAGGCATGTGTTTTTACATAGTTTATTGGAGAATTCTTAAAAAAC
This sequence comes from Neomonachus schauinslandi, assembly GCF_002201575.2. NCBI lineage: Eukaryota > Metazoa > Chordata > Mammalia > Carnivora > Phocidae > Neomonachus > Neomonachus schauinslandi. The sequence goes on from NC_058403.1 coordinate 111,038,218, forward strand.
TGAGAGGAGCAGTCACCTACAGGGTAGGAAAACTAGAAGGATGGGGGGGGGTGAGAATTTTTACTGTTTCTGTCTCTGTTTTTGTTTTCCTGGGTTTATTTTTAATGCTTTTTGTTTTTTAAACCATATGAATGTTAGTACATAGTAAAAATAAATAAATTTTAAAACTCTCTATAGAGAAAGTCCCTAGGAGAGTTACAAATACCATTTAGGTCAAGTACTGGTCTTGGACATCTTTTGAACTTCTGCTAAAATATCATTTTTTATTAATTTTTAAAAATTGATACATATAGGAAATAGAGCTACCCTATGACCCAGCAATTGCACTACTGGGTATTTACCCCAAAGACACAAATGTAGTGATCCAAAGGGGTACATGCACCCCAAAGTTTATAGCAGCAATGTCCACAATAGCCAAACTATGGAAAGAGCCCAGATGTCCATCAACAGATGAATGGATAAAGAAGATGTGGTGTATATATACAATGGAATATTATGCAGCCATCAAAAAAATGAAATCTTGCCATTTGCAACAATGTGGATGGAACTGGAGGGTATTATGCTAAGCAAAATAAGTCAATCAGAGTAATACAAGTATCATATGATCTCACTGATATGAGGAATTCTTAATGTCAGGAAACAAACTGAGGGTTGCTGGAGTGGTGGGGTGTGAGAGGGATGGGGTGGCTGGATGATAGACATTGGGGAGCGTGTGTGCTATGGTGAGCGCTGTGAATTGTGTAAGACTGATGAATCACAGACCTGTACCTCTGAAACAAATAATACATTATAGTTAAAAAAAAAAAAAGAAGTTAATAGGAAGGGGAAAATGTAGGGGGAAAATCGGAGGGGGAGATGAACCATGAGAGACTATGGACTCTGAGAAACAAACTGAGGGTTTTAGAGGGGAGGGGGTGGGGGGATGGGTTAGCCTGGGGACGGGTATTAAGGAGGGTACTTATTGAATGGAGCACTGGGTATTATATGCAACCAATGAATCATGGAACACTACATCAAAAACTAATGATGTAATGTATGGTGACTAACATAATAAAATAAAAATTTTTAAAAAGTCGATAAAAAAAGTTGATACATACAGTGAATTACACAAATCTTAAATGTAAGATTTAATGGCTTTGACAAATATATACATCAGTGTAACCAATACCCCAATCAAGATGTAAATATTTCCATTACCCCAGAAAATCTGTTCAAACTTCTATAACAAAGTCCATCCCAATACCGTAGAGGCATCCACTACTCTGATTTCTGTTTTTTTACAGTGAACTATTACTTTTAATTCTTTCGATTGTATATTTGCTTTCTTATTTGTTAATTTCTTTTTCTTTTTTTCTTTTTTTACAGTTTCTACTTCTCTGATTAAATTTTTCATCTGTCATCTAATGTTTTGGACATATTATTCTTAGTTTTTTTGGAGTCCAGATCTAATAACTCCAATATCTGTACTTCCTTCATTCAGATCTTTTGTAGATTTTTTGTATTACCTAGCATATTCCATTGTATGGACATACCATAATTTATCTGTTCAACTGTATATATATTTGGGTTGCCTCCAGTTTGTGTTATTGTGAATAAAACTGCTATGAACATTATTGTAAAAGTCTTTTCCTGGACATATGCTTTCATCTCTCTTAGGCAAATACTTAGGAGTGGAATTGTTGGGTAAGAGGGTAAATGTACATTTAACGTTATAGGAAATTGCATAACAGTTCTCCAAAGTGGTTTTATGATTTTATACGCCCATTAACAAGGTACAGATGTTCTGGTTGCTCCACAAACTCATCAAAATTTGGTGTCATCAGTGTTTTTGATTTTGTTTTTCTGGTGGGTTTGAAATGACATCTCATTGTGTATTAATTTGCATTTCCTTGATGATTAATGATACTGAATGCTTTTTTATGTGCTTATTGGTCATTTGTATATCTTCTTTTGTGAAGTATCAACTTAAGAGTTTTGCCCATGTAAAATATTGGGTTATTTGTCTTTTAATTATTGGTTTATTGGAGATTTTTATATACTCATGATACAAATTCTCTGTCAGATATATGTATTGCAAATATTTTTTTCCAGTCTGTGTCTCACTTTTCCATTTTATTAATGGTGCCTTTTGATGAATGAAAGTTTTTAACTTTGATGAAGTAGAATTTATCATTTTTTTTCTTTTATGGTTCATGTCTTCTGTTTCCTCTTAAAGAACTCTCTGCTTATCCCAAAGTCGTGAAGATATTCTCATATGTTTTCTTCTAGAAGTTCCATGTTTTAGCTTTTTTTTTTTTTAAGATTTTATTCATTTATTTGTCAGAGAGAGAGAGCACAAGCAGGGGGCCAAGGGAGAGGGAGAAACAGGCTCCCTGCTGAGCGGGGAGCTCGATGTGGGACTTGATCCCAGGACCCTGGGATCATGACCTGAGCTGAAGGCACAGGCTTAACCGACTGAGCCACCCAGGTGTCCCTCATGTTTTAGCTTTTATGTTAGGTCTGTAATCCATATTGAATTATTTTTGTGTATGTGATATGAGGTGAGGGTCAGGATTCATTTTTTTCCCAAAGGTTTATCAAATTGTTCTAGTACCAGTTGTTGAAAAGACTTTCTTTTCTCTCATTGAATTACATTGGTATCTTTATCAAAAATCAATTTACAATATATGTATGGATCTATTTCCAGACTCTCTTTTTTGTTCCATTGATCTATTTACTTATGATTATACTAATACCACACTGTCTTAATTACTATAGCTTTACAGCTGGTCTTGAAATCAGATAGTATGTCTACTCTGGCTTTATTCTTCTTTTTCCAAGTGTGTTTAAGTTATTCTCGGTCCTTTGCACTTTCATACAGATTTTTAAATAAACTTGTCATTCTCTATAAAAAAGCACAAATAATATCTTAATAATACCACAACCCATGATATATGTCACCATTTATTTAAATCTTCCTTTATTTCTCTCATCAATAGTTTCAGTTTTTAGGGTAGGGGTCTTACAAATCTTTTGTTAGATTTTTCTTAAATATTTTATATTTTTTGATGGTATTTGCTAGGATTTCTAAGACAGACTTTGTTACAACAATCAAAGGCACCTAAAACCTAAAGTTCATTTTTAAAAATACTTTTAAGTTTCTAGTTAGATCCTATGGGATTGGGGCACATAGAAGGTTAATGTAAAAGTAAATACAAAGATGATGCCAAAGAGATGTTGTAAGCAGCATGTGTACAGGTGTTAGTTCACTGTAGAGACAATAAGAGGGGATAGTAACTGGAAGAGGGCACTGCAGAGGTTCTGGGGTACTGGTAATATTATATTTCTCAATCTGGGTTACTAGGTGTGCTCAATTTGAGGCAATTCAACAAAAAGTATTTTTTATCTTTCCCAGTTTGTTTGAATTTTATAATCCAATTGAAAAAGTGAACTAAAATAATTTTTTAGGGGTGCCTGGGTGACTCAGTCTGTTTAGCATCTGCCCTAGGCTCAGGTCATGATCTCAGGGTCCTGGGATCCAGCCCTGCGTCCTTCTGTCTGTCCGGCTCCCTGCTCATTGGGGAGCCTGCTTCTCCCTCTGCCCCTACCCCTGCTCATGCTCACTCGCATGCTCTCTCTCTCTCTCTCTCTCAAATCAATCAATCAATCAAATAAATAAATAAATAAACTAAAATAATTATTTAAAAATCTAAGGAACTAATTCATGCATTTTGTGGCTGCCTCAGATTCATGAGAGGGCAATTTATGTGAGTGATGGGTATCACCATGCTTTTATTCTCTTCACAGTATGCTGAACTGAACTGCAATTCCTTGCAGAGGATGATAATATTTTATGTTAACATTGAAACACAGCCAAGGAAATGCTGGTGCAAAGATTCTGAGGCTGGAATGCCTAAGAAGGGAAAAAGAAGGTGGGGAAATCTAAAGGAAAAGAAAAGTGGATGAGGTGGAGGGAGATAGAAAGTTAAGGAGAGAATGTGAGAGGACAACTGATATGAAGCCTTGTTCCCTGCCAGAATCAACAGAAAAAATACCGAGTATTTATTCTTTCTTCACTTTAGCCCCAGAAGTAAAATAGCGTGAAGTGACTTTACGACCTTATATAATTACAAGGTTATACAATTGTAAAGCATTAGTATTAGCATGCACAGGCATATCCTGGAACACTTATTCTAAACCTGAATCTATTGGAATCATAGTCAATTGCTACTTTCTTTATGGTTCCATATAATTTTGTTCAACCCTCAAGAATTATCACTCCTCATACTGTATTTACTTCACTTGATTGTCTCCCTCACTTTATTGTCATTTCCTAGAGGAAAGGTCATTGTTCTATTCATCTCCAAATTGCCAAGGCATAGCATATGCTTGAACCTCTGAGTAATTGCTCTCTATATTTGTTGCGTTAGATAAATGGATTAGCAAATATTTGTTGCATTAGATGAATGGATTTTAGGATGATTATGCACATGGAATTCTCAATAATTTGGGCACATAAAATCTTCTATAAAACATAAATGCTTCAGTTTAAAAAACTTTCAAGTGTTTAACACTAACTTATTATTTCATTTGATCATTAAAATCAATTTCTTTTTTAAAAATTTTATTTATTTGAGATAGAGTGAAAGAGAGAGAGAGCACAATGGAGAGGGGACAGAGAGAGAGGGAGAAGCAGACTCCCAACTGAGCAGGGAGCCTAATGTGGGGCTGGATCCTAGGACCCGAGCTGAAGACAGATGCTTAACTAACTGAATGAGCCACCCAGGTGCCCCTAAAATCAATTTCTTAATGTGAATTTATTAGTTCATCTAAGCATGATAACAGCCCTGCATGGCACATAAAGGCAACAATCATTAAAACACCCATTTACAAATGAAGAGGCTAAGTTTATAACATATAAAAAGAACTTGTTAGCAGCCTCACAGGTAGCAGGTGTGAGAGCCAGATCTGGAATCTAGACTTTTGATTTTTCATTCAGGTAATTTCCTCTAAACAACTGTATGACATTTGGTAACAAAAAGTTGCCCTGCAAATTATCCCAGAGAGTTTTAACTCCCAAGCTGTTTTCCCTCAGCTATAACTTGGCTTCTTGACCACCTTCTTTGGTCACCCATTCTGTTACTCCTATTCCCTATCTCCCTCCCCTGCTCCCATTTTCAGTTCCTGAGATCACAGGCAAGAAAGGCTATACCATATTGGCATAGCATTATATTTATTTGTAGATTCATTTCAGCATTCCTTATTCCCTATGGATGTACGGTTCTTGAATTATCTCCTTCGTGCCAGTTGAAACTGGCTCTTACTGTAATCTTACTGATCCCCTCATTAACCCATGGGTCCAACACAATCTTTGGCATGTATTCATTATATATTTGTAAAAGAATCATGGTTTTACCTTTTCTGAAAATTATCTTAAATAATGGACATTTTCTCAATAATGTATGAATAAAACCTTCTTCAGGAAATGATGCCATTTTTCCTGATCTGCAACTTAGAGTCTCAGAAAGGATTGCGCTCTCTCTGCAAATGCTGTTTCATGACCTAATTAACAAGTTTAAGGACGTGCCTTTCCGTGCAGCAGTGGAGGAAACAAACAATGAAATGAAAACTTCCAGTTTTCATTTCTGCCCAAGAGAATCAGAGCATAGAAAGAGTTATCTCAATCCTTAGATATAACAATAGATATGAAGTCTCCCTCCCACCCCCTTCCCTTCTCCCCCAACAATTCCCCCACCAAGGGATTGAGATTTGGAGAGTCATATTATTATCAATTAGCAATTCTGTACTCTGATATTTGAACCACAGCAGGTGAGAAGAGAAAGCTGGGAAAGGAACCAAATTTTCACCCTATTCTCAACACATTAAAATAAAGATATCGTTCTGAACCCTGCAAGCATCAGTCATTGTTGTCGTCATCACCATCTTTATCCTAATTCATAATCATTCACAGAACTTGTTACAAACCTTCAGTTTTCAGCCTGCTGTGTAGAATGATGGGCTTTGGAGCAGGTCGTCAAGGGATCTGACCTCTCTTTCCAGCTCTGTCTCTGGCTTATTATGTAATCTTTGGAGCTTTGATTCATCTGTAAAAACGAGGTCATAGCTATTGAGCGAATTAAATAAGGTCAATCAAATAAAATAACATATACAAAAGCTCTGTGCAAACTAATAGCTCTATAAAAGTTAGTTTCAGTTGCTTGACCTTTCTCTGTTTCCTTATTTCTAATGGGAACAATAATGGTACCTACCTTATGGAATTCTTTTGAACTCTAATAAATGTAAGAACATTTCCTGACATAGTGCTTAAAAAATGTTAGCTATTGATATTATTAATGTAAGCTCCACAAGGGGACGTGTCGGATTTTAAACATCTTTTCCTCTTCCATAGAGCATAGCACCGAGCACCACCAGGCTACATCTTTTCAAGATGATTTGCGAACGTTGGAATCTTCTGAGCCCAGAATACACCACCCGCGGGCGTTTGCGTGTAGGACTGCGATAGACCGGAACCCAAAAGCTGGGGATGTTGAGGAGCCGGAGCTTCTTTGCGCTTGGCGCTGGCCCCGGAAGTGGCGAGGGCGGGGTCAACGCTGCCAAGAGAAATCCTCCGCCTCGCGAAGATGCTGCTGGACCTGTCGGAGGAGCATAAGGAGCACCTGGCCTTTTTGCCGCAAGTGGACAGCACGGGTCAGGGGCGCGGCAGCAGAGGGTGGTGTCCTGTGGCTTGGGGGATCAAGGGGTGCGCCCAGCGCTCATGGTCTCCTGGCTTCCCTTGCAGTGGTCGCGGAGTTTGGGCGGATTGCGGTGGAGTTCCTGAGGCGAGGCTCTAACCCCAAGATCTACGAAGGCGCAGCCAGTAAGACGGGGAGAGTTGCTGCACGGGGAAGTGCGGGCCATTCTTTGGCACCCTGGAGAGGAAGGGTTTTTTGCAGCTCCAAGGGTCTTACTCTCGTTGTGGTAGAATAAAAGCAGAAAGGCTCTTTTGGGCGCAAATCCTGCCCGCCCGCTGAGTAGTTTTGAGATTTTTAAAGCTTCCACTGAGTCGGTGTTGTCATGCGTAAAAAGCATATAATACCATCTGCCAGAGATACTGTGATGCTTAAATGCACCCACGTGTGTGGAGTGGCTGGGTGAGGCATTAATATCCCGCAAGTGTTTGGTTATAATTAGTTGTTCAGACATCCGCTTTTGCTGCAGTATTGTTTTTTCCCTGCTGGACCGGGCTGGTTTCTGAGCTTGTCAGTCCTTGGAGTTCCTCTAATTACGCCAGACTTGAAATAGCTGAGCATTCAAGAGAAGGACTGACTGTACGGCTGATATTAGACTCCATGGGTCTGCATTTTGTAAAGAAGGTTACACGGCGGGAAATACTGGAGGTATCTGCCTGGCAGTGGAAAATGAACAGGTGGCTATTACCAACTCATTATTTTTCATTACGGTGCCTGAAAATAGGAATAATGGATAATATTTATGCCTAAATAAGAATTTGAATAAGAGGATAAATATCACACAATAATTTATTGGCTTATTTTACCATTTTCCCAGGAAAACTCAGTGTGAGCAGTGACACTGTCCAGCATGGTGTGGAAGGATTAACATACCTCCTCACTGAAAGCTCAAAGCTTATGGTAAGGGCTTCTGTGGACTGTTTTGTATTTCTTTGACCTTAAAAAGGTCCAGTATACTCTACATTATAGCCCTGGCAGGCATCTGCTTGTTTCAGTAATGTTAATGGTTTATAATTGACTTAGTGAAGCCATGCGTAAACAATATGACTATAATGTGATCCGCTGGCATGAATGCCTCTTCTAGTATAAATTAGAATTACTTCTAATTCTACATGTTATTAAACCATATACAGTAGTATGTATCCTAGGAGGAGGGAGAATTAAATGACTTTTTTTTTTTTTTTTGGCATATTAGCAATATCTAGCTTGATGGAGAATAGGAGAGAAACTGGCCATTTTAACAATTCTTTTTATGTTTTTTTTTTAAAGATTTTGTTTATTTGAGAGAGAGAGAATGAGAAAGAGAGAGAGCACGAAAGGGGGAGGGTCAGAGGGAGAAGCAGACTCCCTGCTCAGCAGGAAGCCCTATGTGGGACTCGATCCCGGGACTCCAGGATCATGACCTGAGCCAAAGGCAGTCACTTAACCAACTGAGCCACCCAGGCACCCAACAATTCTTTTTATGTTTTAATAAAAGTATTTTTATGTATCAGAGACTCAGATTTTGGAATAGTGGGCAAGAGTTACCTTTAAATATAAAGGATGTTATTTCTTTTACCAGGCAGAAAAGAATTAGGGGATAGTATATTCTTTTCAAATATTTTAGCATTTACTAGACAAAGATAAATTTAATGTTCTGTTAAACTTGATTCACTTTCAGATTTCTGAACTGGATTTCCAAGACTCTGTTTTTGTTCTGGGATTCTCTGAAGAATTGAACAAATTATTGCTTCAGCTTTATCTGGACAACAGAAAAGAGATCAGAACTATTCTGAGTGAATTGGCACCAGACCTTCCAAGTTACCACAGCCTTGAATGGCGACTAGATGTACAGGTATGGCTTTTTTTTCCCCCACCTGACGTAGAATATAAGATTAATTTTAGGGCGCCTGGGTGGCTCAGATGGTTAAGCGTCTGCCTTCAGCTCAGGTCATTATCCCAGGGTCCTGGGATCGAGTCCCACATCAGGCTCCCTGCTCCTTGGGAGCCTGCTTCTCCCTCTGCCTCTCTCTCTCTCTCTGTCTCTGTCTCTCATGAATAAATAAATAAAATCTTAAAAAAAAAAAGATTAATTTTAGTTCCATGCTCTTAAGCTTATTTTATTCTTTACCACCTTAACCAAACTTTGGTTTGAAACTAATTTTTTTTCAATGTTTATTTTGAGACTATTTCACAAATAGTTCATTTTCTTATATGCTTAATGTGTTTAGATTAGTTTAATTTGCATAGCTTGTAAGAAATAGGTTATTTTGAAAAGGAGATGGGCATGCAGATTTTTAAAGTTGTATTTGATTTTATGAAACTTTTATGTTTAAACAAAACACACATATATTAAAGTGCACAGGGCATTGTAAAGCTCTGGATTATCACATGGTGAAAACACCCATGAAACCAACACTTGCCCATGACAGGCACCCCAGAAGCATCCTCTTTGCCTCCTACCAATTACTTCCCCTTCCTTCCTTTGCAAAGGTAACCAGTGTCCTGACTTCAGATACATAGATTACTTTTGCCTGTTCTTTAACTTTCTATATGTGGAATGATTCAGTAAATATTCTTTTGTGTCTGGCTTCTTTTACACATCCTGTTTATTTAGTTGTTTGTAAAGCCACACAGATAACCGAAAGGGAGTTCTCAGACTCTTGCATGTAGCCCTTTATCAAGCAGTGACAGATAAGTTAATAGATGTTTATTGAATGTCGTCCATTTGCTGATTAGAGCTGTGCTAAATGCTTTGGGACAAAAAAGAAGCATAGGACATTTTCTCAGATGGAAAAGATGTTATCATCTAGTTAGGGATATTAGATGTTCTCAAAATAACTAGTACTTAAAGATAGTTGTAAAATAGATTTCTGGAGGGGGGAAAATATAATTATATAAATGAAGGTACAACTGAGTATTGTATTTCAAAAACCTATAGCTTAGGTAGTTCAGTGTATGCTTGCACAGTCCAGAAAAGTTTCAACAAAAAGAGATGAAATTTCAGAAGGATGAATGGAGAAAACCAGTGTTAATATTCTTGGAAGAGGAGGCAGCGTAGTTGTAAAAGCCCACATGGATGTGGGAATGAGAGTTGAATATGTGGTATAGCGCACTAGTCCTCAAACTTGACTGCATATTGAAATGGCCTGGGTAGTTTTAAAATATTTTCATGTCTGTGTTCTACCCCCAGAGATTCTGATTTATTGTTATGGGGTTTGACCTGGGCGTCAGGATTTTTTAAACATTGTTACCCAGGTAATTCTAACTTGCAGTTTGTAAACCACTGTTACAGTGGATTCTTACTGATTTGAATGGTGATAAGATGGTCCAAACAGGTTACAGAAATTCAGTGAGAGGGTTTAGCAAGTATAATCCAATGTGATGAGTGCTTGAATAGGTACAAACACAGATATGGTATAAACCAGATTAGAGGCTCCATGAGGGCAATTACTATGTCTTGTTCACTAGTCTGTCCCCAGCACAATGCCTGGTACATAATAGGCATTCAGTGCTGAATTTTTAAAAGCTTCTTGTACAGTTATAATGTGCTAGGTGATGTGGATTCACAAAGAACCAGACACAGTTCATGCTCTTGGAGACACCGTAAGAAGCAAATCCTGTGGGGTTCCCGGGGAGGAGATCACTATTGCTAAGCTTTTATGTTTCAGTCCTCTCATAATAACCAGGTAGAGGAGGTGTGGGGATGGTCATGTTCATGAGATTCAGCAGTAATTTATCTTGTACATCTTTACCTTTCTTTTGAATGGGGATAATTTCTGAATTTGGGTTCTGGTAGCCCTTAGAAGTTATTTTTTTGGCTTTGTGATTTGCTTTGAGTTTTTCCGTTATGAATACATTTTTAGAAATGAGAAACTTAAGCAATTGAATTTTCTAAAACTCGGGAGAGCTCATTTACCCAGTGAAATAGGTTTGAATAGCCGTGTTATTGCAAGGACTAATACATTTTAAAGTTGAGGGTGTACTGAATGAATATTGCTTCATGTGGTGAAATGCATTTATGGCTAAAAAGCTACTTAAAGAACTAACTGATTTTCTGAGCTCATTAGTCTTAATTATTACAAGGGAGTTTAACTGGAGTAGATTCTTCTGTTTATGGGAGGATTGTCAGATGAAGATCAGCTAAATGGCTGGGAAACTAATAACAGGATATAAGACCTTTCATTTTTGAGTAACTGATTTTCATGAACACTGGTAGTGAATGGACAGTTACCATCTAATTATTGTGCAGTTGCTTATGAGAAATACATTAATCATCATAGTTTAGTTTCTAATAGAAACATTTCCCTTCATAAGTTGCCACCACAGTTAATGCATTTGATAGCATCAGTAAATTGAATGCATCTGAGATTTTACCTTTAGGACTGATCCATTTAAATTGCTGTTATTTTTACAAGAAGGACAGAATTTCCTCCCTATTAAAAAATAAGTCCATATCAAGAACTTCGTGGCCTGGGCGCCTGGGTGGCTCAGTTGGTTAAGCGACTGCCTTCGGCTCAGGTCATGATCCTGGGGTCCCGGGATCGAGTCCCACATCGGGCTCCCTGCTCGGCAGGGAGTCTGCTTCTCCCTCTGACCTTCCTCCCTCTCGTGCTCTCTGTCTCTCATTCTCTCTGTCTCAAATAAATAAATAAAATCTTTAAAAAAAAAAAAAAAAGAACTTCATGGCCTACTGTTCTTTATCCTGTATTGTCATCGAAATTTCTTTCCGAGAAAAAATTAGGTTTGATTATGTCTTACTAGGTGTTTGTTAGGGATGTTATGTAATCTTTATTTAGAAATTTTAAAGAGTGGTATGGATACTTCTTTGTAAAGGATATTAATTTAGTTGTTATGTTGTCTAAAAATTTAAGGATAGATTGAGTGACCTTAAGTCTCTAAACAAAAAGTTCATGGCTTAATTACACACCTAGATACGTTTGGTCCCCATCTGTCAATGCAGTTATATAGAGAAAAAAGAAGTATAAACAGTGCATAAGTGAATCAATAGGTGGTATTTTCAGTCATCATACTTAATAGTTTATCTATCTTTCATACCTATAATTTTCTGTACTAGAGAAATGATCATACTTTAACTTAAAAGTACCTATATTCTGTTTGGGAACTGGCTCACTCAAGGGGATTGACTTGTTTCCAGATTATTTTTGACATTAAATTTCAGCCATGGGTCAGTATATTAGGTTCTTTTGGAAGCCAGATCACCTAGAATTAATTGGAAGGAGTTATTAGTCAGAATATACTGTGTTGTGGTATGAAATTAATCCTGAAATCTCAGGTTTAGATTTGTTACTCACTGGAAGTCTCTTCAGTTTGGCTTCTTGTCCTTTTGCCATGACTCCAATAGTTTTAGGTAACAGTCTTGCTTTCTTGTATAACAAGATGTTTCAGGTTCATCTTGTACAATTGTTGTCCCAGACCTCTAATCACCTATTCCTTTAAGGAGGTCCTGGTTTCTTTTAAGGAAGAATAGTCTTTAGAGAACAGTCTTGTGCTAGGACAGTTAGCCACTGTTTCTAGTATTTGGATTTTTTTTTCTTTTAACAATATGTCAGTTGTACTTTTTAAAAAAATTTCAGAATATATCATTCTGATATATTCTATATCAGAATATCTATATCAAGATTATAGATATTCAGTTTAAAGAATAATAATAAAACAAGTACCCACTGCCAAGCTTAAGAAACAAAACAAAACCATAACCTCCCCCAGTTACAACCCCTCCCACTCCTCTGGAGGTAACCATTATCCTGAATTTTCTATTAATCCTTTCTTTATAGTTCTTTTTTTACACATGTTTTTTTTTTGTTTTTGTTTTTTTTTTTAAAGATTTTATTTATTTTTCAACAGAGAGAGAGACAGCGAGAGAGGGAACACAAGCAGGGGGAGTGGGAGGGGGAGAAGCAGGCTTCCCGCTGAGCAGGGAGCCCGATGTGGGACTCGATCCCAGGACCCTGGGATCATGACCTGAGCCGAAGGCAGACGCTTAACGACTGAGCCACCCAGGCGCCCTACACATGTTTTTTCATTTAACTTTAGTTTTTATGTATTACTCTGCAACTTGATTTTTGATTTTTTTAGATTTCTCCATAACAATTTATATTGCTGTAGTTCGTTTCTTTTCATTGCCATTTAGTAAGCATTTTATTGTATGAGCATTCTCAATGTATCCATTCTATTATTAAAGAATATTTGAAACATTTCTAATTTTTGACTCTTGGAAACAAAAACAATTACTATTATGAATGTAATATATACATGTAAAAATTCAAGGTATATACCTAGGAGTGGAATTGATGGTAATGTATATTTTCCGAAGCCATTCTCTTTTCACTCTCACCAGCAGTGGGAGAGTTCCCATGACTGTTGCTCACAGTGCCTTCATTTGGACAGGTTTTTAATTCTTGCTGGTCTGATATGTATAAAACAGAACTTTATGATTTTGTTGGCCATTTTCCTGATTTCTGATAAAGTTGAACATGTTTTCCTATGTTTATCTATTTATGTTATTTCTTTTGTGAAGTGCTTACTTAGGTCTAATGCACATTTTTCTCTTGGTCTTGTAGGTTTTTTTGTTGTTGTTGTTTTTGTTGTTTTTTTAATCAGAACAGTTTTTCATACATTCTGAATACTAATCTTTTTTTTGGCTATATGTGTTACAAACTATCTTCTCTAAGTTTGTGGTTTGTTTTCCCACCATCTTTAGGTATCCTTTAGAAGAAAATGTAACAATTTGAATGTGGTTCAGTTTATCTGTTTTTTTTCTTTATGGTTTATGTCTTTTATATCATGTTTAAGAAATCCTGTATGGCAAGGTTGTGTGTATATTCTCTTCTTTTTTCTTTCCAAAGTTTTTTAAAATTTATTTTTCATTTTGAAGTCTATGATTCATGTAAAACTTGATTTTTGTATATAATATAAGGTAATTATAAATACTGTGTATTCAGCATGATTGTTAAATAGTTATTATACTCTTATTCCATTTAAAATGAAGCTTGCAAGCAGAAGCCTCAGGCAACAGATTAAACCATCAGTGACTATAAAGCTACACCTTAATCAGAACGGAGATCACAACACCAGAGTTCTGCAGACAGACCCAGCCACTCTGCTCCATTTGGTTCAGCAATTGGAACAAGCATTGGAAGAGATGAAAACAAACCACTGTAGGAGAGTTGTGCGCAATATCAAGTAGTTCCAGTTTTAAGGATTTATTCCCTTTGAATCACTTGTGAATTGATGATAAGCAACAGTTACTTTTCAAAATTAATTTTTTATTAATTGACAGTGATAAATACATATAGTTTCCATGCAGTTTCTTTTCCTATGACAAGATATTAAAGTCATGATCAAAAGCTAAAGTAAAGTTCCTTTCCTGGTGCTAAATGTGGTCAGTTTCTTCACAAATTAAGATGTATTTTATATTTTAAATGTGTAAGTAGAATTGAATCAACTGGAAGTGAATCTATACTGTTCATATCTTTTGTGTATATGAATGTCTTTTTTTGGTACTTCTTTTGATTGCTTAACTTTATTATTTTCTTCTTTATTGACCAAAATTTGAAAATAAAATTCACAATGTAATACCATTGCTATTCAGAATATTTTTAGACAGTTCATTGTTTTTGACCTTTAAAAGCACCCACAATGTTAATAGCCACAGAATAGCTGGAAGTAAATATGAATTTTTTAAAATGCTACATTGTTTAGGCAGTTCATGCATTTTTCCTTGCTAGTGAAGGTAGTAAGTACTTACCATGTTGCTTAAGTTTGAGTTGTCATGGCTAATTACTTACACAGTACTCAAATCTGTGTGATAATGTTGCATTTTATCAAGGACCACTTTTTTCCCCTAGTACCCAAAGCATCTAAGAGATGTTGTCATTTACATTTATATACAATGGATGCAGGAGTAAAAAATCACTTCTTAATTATCTGAATATAAATTACAGTCCCTTTTTATAATTTTATTTGAATAAAGTATAAAGAGGGCAAAGGGAGGCCATGGTTACTACATAAGTATCCCTTCTTTACAAACTTGATTGTTTGTTTTTTAGTAAGTAACTATAAGCTATTGGCTTGAAAAACTCAGATGCTGATGTGTCACATCATCCTGATAGAGTACAAGGACACACAAAGACTTAGGGGGACAAGGAGACTTGAGTGGCAGACTTAAGGAGAAAAATCATGGAAGGGTGGAAATGGGGTTTCAGTCTTAAATATGTATCCAGGGTCTTATTCTGAGAGCCTCATCCCCATGGAGCAACTCAGGAATGCCTTTAGAACCATCAAACTCTTAGGTTCTGTCAATACCTTCCATCCTAAGAATTAGAGATTTTTGGGTCAGAGAGACATCATGTTTCTTCTCTCTTAAGCGAGAGCCTAGCAGGGAACAGAGGCCAGTGGAAGGAAAGTACAGGTTTAATTGCCATCCATTTAATTGCCACTGCAAGCAATTGGGCCCCCTTTCCCAGAGGCATATGTTCTATAGTTGCAAAATAACTAATATTACATATTAGTTAAACTCTAATCAAATAAATTTTAATTATCATAACTTGATTAATGAAGCTGTCATGTTAACCTTACAAACAAAAAGAAACTTTATATAATGAAATTATACACATACACACATATATATTATGTGTCATCAGGTTTAAAAGCAATATACCTACCAAGTTTATATGATAAAAACAGCTCTTTGAGGCTTCTTATTTATCCACATTTGGTGGAAGATAAACAGGGCTGACCCCAGCCAAGATTGAAATAAGAGCACTGTGTTGCCTTCAAGGCAACCTTTCTTCTATATCCACTGGTCTTCCCCTAATCAAAACAAGAAAGCCGCTGTTAGTCTTTATTTGTGTCAAACTTCCCTGGCCTCCTTTCTCTACTCCATTATTCTTTCTGGTGGTCTGCCTTCTTCACCTTTTTGGGCCAGAATGAGTTGGGAGCAGTCTCCTACTACTTTGTTTTGTTTTAAGATTTTATTTATTTATTTGACATAGGGAGAGAGCAAGCACAAGCAAGGGGAGCAGTAGGCTCCCCGCTGAGCAGGGAGCCCGGTGTGCAGCTTGATCCCAGGACCCTGGGATCATGACCTGAGCCAAAGGCAGACGCTTAACTGACTGAGCCACCCAGGCGCCCCTCCTAACTTCTTTTTGAACCTGAGACTCATTTTTTAGTACAGAGCATTGAATGAGCCTCTTTTCTTTTCTTGTTTAAACATTCCTTATCCTTAGGGACTCCTCACCTGCCTTGTTTTATGGCACATTTGATTTTTTTGTAGCTTGTATATGAACATATTTTCTGCAGATGTAGTCACTGTTCCACTCTGCTGTATGAGCAGGTTTCTTGACTGGGTAATGTGCCTTTCCATCTATAACTATCTAAATTTTTATTAAATCATTTTGGATTATAAGTATGTTGATTTTTCAAGATTGGCTAATGCATGTTTAGACTTAAATGTCATATCTTTCATGTCTCAAAGCCAGAATAGTAACATCTCTTCTATCAGAACAGAACTATGAGTAGGGAATGATCAATATATATATATCACAAAGTCTATATCTACTTCACCTATTGGAAGTCTTTTTTGTGTTTCACAAGATTTCAGTGAGCTTGTTTTGTTACTGATGTTTCCAAGCTTAAACAAATTTAAAGCAGCAAATTGGAAAGGTGGTGGGAATACCATAAAAAGAAAATATATCTTTGAAAACTGAAAAACGAGAATCTGATGCTAAGGAAAGTTTGAAAAATTATAGTGTCAAGGATGCATGTGTGGGAGCTCTTAAAATTTATAACAATGTGTGGCCTTTTAGGGCACAAGCCTTGGAGAAGGTTAAGAGGTTAGTCTTTGGAGCTGGACAAAAGGGTTTGAATTTAGCAGAGTAACATAGATAGCATAGTAACAGGCTTTAGAAAATACTCATGTAGATTTGAGGATCTCATTATTTTACAGCCTTGAATTACGTTCTGTGTACCTCCTGGTGGTTTCTGGGTGGTAAGATTATGGCTGTTTCTTTTCCTTTTTAATTTCTCTAAGTTTCCATGACTCACATAGTATTTTTAAAAAGCCTTTGAAGTCTGAAGGGAAGAATAAAGATCATAAATACAATTTAGTAATATTTTCACTCAAAATTTTAATTCTTGGGATGATATACACATACCTCTCCAGAAAACTCAGCTATTCAAAACTACTCAGTCCCTAAAGAACTCAGGCTGAGAGTTGTACATATGGATTTGGTCCAGAGTCCCTTTTTTCTGTCTTTTTTACCTTCATACTAGTGAAAAAAAAATGAGACTGTCAAGACATTAACCAAACCAGTTCTCTTTTCTATATAACATTACATTTAAGGAGAATTATCTGTGTTCTCAATTTCCAAAGGAAAACACATTATACTTCTTTCAGTTTTTCACTGCCCTTATGGTTGGGAATTCTGTCAGCTGCTGTATTAAAGTCTTCCTACTATAATATACTCACTCTTCTCTGTATTTTTTTCTTTCTTTAAATTTTATTTAAATTTTGTTAGTTAATATACAGTGCAATATTGGTTTCTGGAGTACTCTTATCTGTATTTATTTTTAAAAATATATATTTGATTAAGTCCCTCCTTAACTTACCCTTCCACAGTTTACATAATCATAGGTTATTCTCATCTCTTTTCCTTTCTTTCACAAATGGTAGAAAATATTTTGGTGAAAAGAGTATCATACTACATTGCTTCTAATATCGATGTATTTACTTTTAAAACCACCACCACTGTTGCTTTCAAACTTAAACACTTCCCTTAAAAACAAAATAAGCAAGCCCAACTCCACCATTACTGTGGTTAGTTCAGTGAGCTTTACAAACTTTGAAAGTGATGTTTTAATTATAAAAGCAGAATAAACCCATTATTTCTCAACTTTGCAAAAACAGTATACTATGGTGGTAAAACAATGATACACTTTATGGCAATAAAATATATATTTTAATGGTTTGATCACTGAATAGTAATGGCTCTTTTTCTCATGTTTATATAGCTCCACTCCTCTCTGCCCAGGAATTCAAGTGACTTAATTCTGCCTGATAGCCACGAATCCATAAGATTGTACTTACCATATGGGAAAATCTAGGAAAAGTAATTTTATGTTCTTAGTGGACTCAAAGTACAATGGAGTATCAGGAATACAAATAGCTGCATCAATGTACTCTAATGTTGTACTAAGGTTGTTGTCGTTTTAAACTCAAGCAACTTTTTGTAGGATGAATTTTTTAATAATTATAGTGTAAATTATGTTTGTTATCGTAGGAAATATTACTAATTATATAGCCGACAGTGTGGGAGGCCATGCTCTTTTATTGTTCTTGAGACTGAATTGACCCTTTTTAGTGGAAAGACTACAATTTTCATTTTCCTCTCTTATGATTATCACATTTTCTCTTGTAGAGCAGTCTGCCCAATAACCAGCTAAAAAGAGCAACACAAATAGGATGTTTGGCCTTTCTTAGAAACCATATGAGGTGTTTCACCTCTTTTATTCTTAATCTTTATTCTCTTTATTCTCTTTACATTGAGCTATAATCCACCCATTTATGTTTGTCATTGTGTTGATAGAAAAAACAAAGCAAATTTTAAAGCCTTTTCTAACTCTTAGAATGTCACTGACCAATTCTGTTAAATATTTATTAAGTGCTTTGAGTGATCCGTGTTGTGTGTTGAACAAAGCATAAAGTCCTAATCTCAGTTTAGAATGCTCTCAGGCCATCCCATCCTTGAAAGTAGTTTAATCCATAAATTTATTAGATTTAGAAAGGAATTTCCTAAAGAGGCTATTTGAAGAAGGGAAGTTCCTCTGGGCTGCTATCTGTTAGAATCCCTTTTCCTTGAAACGCCACCTTTTTCTGAAAGGCAAAACTCTAATGATTCAATACTAGAGCTCTAGAGGAAAGGATAGACTACTGAGGAATATTGTGGAACACTTGGACATGGTTAGGATGGCATAAATTGTCCTTCCTTCTTTCCCATTAAAGTGGGCTTCCCTGAGGTAACCGGAGGTGTGATGGGAAAAGCAAATTGAATTCTTTTTTTTAACTGCATGCCAATGTTGTGATTGTCATAAATCCAATGAGAAGTGGATGCCTGTGGTTTTGAAGGAATGTGCTTAGTTCACAGAACGAAAAGACTTCTTAGTTAACTCAAAGACTAAAAACACACAGATTAAAATTCAAAGAATGAGGAAAAGAAAATCCAGGGAAGTCTTTGAGTTTCACTGGGGCAAGTATAGATGGGTAGGATATGATTTCCTGGCGTGGAGTACAAACTGTATGCTTTTATTGCAAATAAATAAAAAGTTCTTAACAAAGCTCAAGTGATTTTAAATGATACAACATCATAAAGTTGCTTGATTTGCAGCTGAGACTATTGCACAATTCATAGCCTAAAAGAACTAAGGAAGGCTGCTGGTAATTTTTTAGTACTTAAAAAAAAAAAAAAACAAGTTACCATATACTTTCCCAAAAGGGGAAAATGATTTGTCTCATGAACAATGTAATTAAAACCTTTATTTTTAATGTTTAGACTCTTAAGGATGTAATTATTGGGTATTCTTTTCTATGCTTGCTTTCTTCCACTCTTTGTCTTTGCCTGGATATTAATACCAAATTCCATGCCTTTCTTAGGCCTTTACAACAATTTCTTTTCATGCCAAATCTCATTAAGCCTCCTCCCTCCTTTAAAAAAACTTTTTTTTGAGAAATAATTCACATAAAATTCACCCTTTCAAAGAATGGTTTTAGTATGTTCACAGAGTTGTGCAACCATCCCCACTATCTGATTACAGAACCTTCTCATCACTCCAAAAAGAAATCCATATCCATCTGCAGTCACTTTCTGTTACCCCCCGTTCCAGCCACCCCCCCTCGCCCCGCCCTCCACTCCTGCCTCCCCTGGCAACCACTGATCTACTTTCTGTAGATTTGCCTCTTCTGGACATTTTGTATACATAGAATTATATAATATATGACATTTTTGTGCCTGGCTTCTTAGCATAATGTTTTCAAGCTTCATGTTGTAGCATATATCATTACTTCATACCTTTTTATGGCTGAATAATATTCCATTGTGTGGATATTCAGTATTTGACTTTTACAGTACTTGACTGAGTCTTATTCTTGGTCTTACAATGAAATTAATCTATTGTATTTTATTTTATAGTGTTTATAAGAGAGACTCTGACAGATTTAATCATGTATTTTCTACCATGGTGGTTTTCTAGAATTACCTTCCCAAATACAAGTTAGAAAAGTCAGAGAACATGGGCGCCTGGGTGGCTCAGTTGGTTAAGCGACTGCCTTCGGCTCAGGTCATGATCCTGGAGTCCCTGGATCGAGTCCCGCATCGGGCTCCCTGCTGGGCAGGGAGCCTGCTTCTCCCTCTGACCCTCCCCCCTCTCATGTGCTCTCTCTCTCTCTCATTCTCTCTGTCTCAAATAAATAAATGAAATCTTTAAAAAAAAAAAAAAAAGAAAAGTCAGAGAACAGTTTCTTCCTAGCCAGTTAATAGTAGAGTTATTCTCCAGTGAACAGAATGTTTTATTTTTAGCCTTATTCAAAAGTTATACCAGATGTTATACCAACAGTTAAATTGTTGGAGAGACTTTTAGCTGAAATCCGCTCCAGAGAAAATTAGATTAATATTATATCTTTTTTATTTTAATATAAAAGGTTTCCAGCTAAAATGAGGAATGTTCTGTGAACATTTTAGATATTTAGAGAAGATAGGAAAGGAACTAAGGAGGATTTATGTCTTCCCATATTTGTTGCATGTATTTTCATATTAGGTAAAACTATTAAAAATTTATAAAAATTGTCTATAATAGAATGGAGAAAAAAGGCATTTACTTCTGCTTAAATTTACTCCTCAGAATATTTCTTTTTTTAATTAATTAATTAATTTTTTAAAAAATTTTATTTATTTATTTGACAGAGAGGGAACACAAGCCGGGGGAGTGAGAGGAGAAGGCTTCCCGCCAAGCAGGGAGCCCGATGCGGGACTCGATCCCAGGACCCTGGGATCATGACCCGAGCCAAGGGCAGACACTTAACGACTGAACCACCCAGGTGCCCCTCTCTCAGAATATTTCTAAACTAATTTGGGGGAATCTCTAGGATACCATTCTCTGGATAATGCAACTGCTGCAGCCAGTTGCTGTCTGGGGCTCATAAGCTAGTAGATGAAATGGAAAGGTACATAAACATTGATTCAGAGTGTGATGAGGCATAGGAAGAGATACAACAGCTAAGGAGTTCTGCATACGTAGGAGAGGGAGGGAGTGGTTCTCACTAGGGGCATCAGCTTGGTACATTTTTTCCCTTGATCATTTTTGTTCTTTTGGTAATTGCATCCTAAGTTACATTTGGGAAATAATCTCTTCCCAGTTGGATATTGTTTGGTGGGACTGTCAGAAGAGTCCACGCCTTCTGTTCTTCATGCTGAGCCTATAATATAAGTCTCTCCTGGGACTTTGAAACCTGAGGAGTCAGAGAGACTGGTTGACAAAATTCATTTTATTTTATTTTTTTTAAGATTTATTATTTTAGGGGGCAGGAGGGGCAGAGGGAGAGGGAGAAAGAGAATCTCAAGCATACTCCCCACTGAGTATGGAGCCCGACGCGGGGCTCAATCTCAGGATCCTGAGACCATGCATGACCTGAGCTGAAATCAAGAGTTTGACACTTAACCAAATGAGCCACCCAGATACCCCACAAACTCATTTTAGTGGCAGCCTTGCAAGATGATTGAGACTTGTTACATGGCCTCATAAAAATGTTCCTGTCCTTTAAGGACCTGCTCAGAGCTGCCCTTTTATTCTGTAGGGTACCTAATATGTCCAATAAATTTATTCTCTGTTAAAGTTAGGATCTAACAAACCCTAGGCATTACAAAGGATAAAAATACAATTAGATTAATTTTGTAAAATTGCATACTTTATTTCATAAAGTGGGATTTTTGTAAAATAACTTTGCAAATTGTCATGCATCTAAAAGACATTATTTTAGGATGTAGGTTGACTGTAACAAACTCATGTTAGGATCTCACCATCTGATTAGTGAGACAAGATTCAAAACAAACGATCTTAATTAGCATTTTCCTTTTAATGCTCTACTACTATTTCTTTTATTTGCTTTCTGTATCTTCTTTGTTGTGCCTGTAAACTGTTTCCTTAGAACTTACAAAATCTGGTGGTTTTACTGTAATCCTTTTAGTTAGTATATTACAGTTTGCTTGTAGAAATAAGATGAAAACATGAAACAGTAATTAATCAAATGAAACAATGCCTATATTAGTTGCTGGCACATAATAGTTAAATTAATGAACAAATCAATGAGTAAATAAGAGTGATGAGTGAACAGTATATACAACATGCTCTGTGGAACTTCAGAGTAGGGAAAAAGCACTGCAGCTTGGAGTGGTCAGAAAAATGTTTCTGAGTTGTTGAGAGAGGGGCAGGATTTGAGCAGATATGTTCCTGGGTCTGTTTTAGGTGCTTGGAATACAGTGGGAACAAGAGAATATGACTGTTTTCAGTGAGCTTATGTCCTAGTGGGGTGATGGGTAATAGGGAAAATAAATGTGAACTATAATTTCAAGTTGTGCTAACTGCTCTGAAGAAAAATAAAAACAGATTAAGGGTCGGAGTGAGGAGTCAGAGTTGAGATCTGCTATTTTAGGTAAACTGGCCAGAAAAATCTCTGAAGAGGTGATGTTGGAGCAGAAACCTGAATGAAGTGAGAGAGTATGCAGTGGAATATTTGGAAGAAGAGCATTCAAGACAGCAGGAAAAGTGTACAAATGCTCTGAGGTGAGAATGAGTTTGGTATGTTTAAGAGGTTGGTGTGGTTGGAGTTAAGTGAGGATAGAAGTGATCAGAGGACTAGGCAGCAGCAAGATACGGGGCCTTTAGCTTCCATGTTTTCTTCTCGCCCAAGTCCTTCCACCAAACTGGGTATGTGGATGATCAATCCAACATCTTGGCTTCTCATTTCTTTTTTTTTTTCTCAAAGATTTTATTTATTTATTTGAGAGAGAAAGAGAGTGTGTGCATGAGCTGAGGGGAGGGGCAAGAGGGTGAGGGGAAAGCAGACTCCCCACTGAGCAGGGAGCCTGATGTGGAGCTTGATCCCAGGACCCTGAGATCATGACTTGAGCCGAAGGCAGATGCTTAACTGACTGAGCCATCCAGGTGCCTGGCTTCTCATTTCTTTGGTCTCATTTCCCAAGGGGTCCTCTGTTTCTTTCAGCCACTTGCTTCCACTGCTGCACTCTGGACCTTGTCCCACCTGAACTGTGCTGTTTCTGAAATCAGTTTCAGACATTCCATCCTCTGAAATTGATCCCACTCATTGGTCAATATGACTTCTAACAGCCCAGTTCTTCAGCTTCAGATGGACCTTCAATTTCCTTGCACTGCCCTACCTCTATTTAAAAGCCTCTGCCTATCTATATTTCCCTCCTTATCCAGCTTGGATTCACAACCCATTACCGCCAATGTTCCAGATCCTTTCTGCTGTACCTTGCATTGCACCTATCTTGTCTACCATATAAGAATTCAACTGTCCATCTTTTTTTCTTGCTAGTATATAGGCTGCTGAGACCTACGGGAAAGAATATGCAGAAACCACCCAGACTCTCAAGCTTCTATATTAATGGTCTTTAATCTCAAGCCTTTAATACTGCCTGACTAGCCCACTGTTTCCTTAGTCAGCTCTCTCATTTTCAACAACTATCTCAAGCTTTCTCTGCTCCTGTTAAGCCTCTGACCCACTCACCACCCCTTCTCATTTTCCATCAATAACTGTCTCCTTCACAGAACAAATAAAAGTGATCAGATAGGAATTTTCTCCACTTCTGACCAACAAACTTACTGTTCTGTGTGCTGATAATCCTCTTTCTCTCCTATTCCAGTAGAAGAGGCATCCCTCATGTTTCTGGATTCTGTCTTTTCCAGTTATCTCACCACTTTTGTATTTTCTATTTATCCATTTTCCTGATTTCTTCTCATAAAATTTTTTTTTTCCCAATCTATCTCATCTTAATATCCCTTGACCCACATCCCTCTCCAGTTACCACACACTCTCCTCCATTTCAGTAACTTCTGAAAAAGTTCACCTTCCCTTCCCAAGCCACTCCTGGTAACATTTCCAGGACCTTCCATGTTGCTAATCCAATGCACATCCTCATCTTACTAGATGTTACAGCAACATTTGACATGATTGATCACTCTCTCTTTCTAAAAAATACACTTTTTGGAGGGGGAGGGATGTCAAACACTCTTCTGTTTTACCCTCTACATCTCTAGCAATGTGTTTTCAATCTTTGCAAGACAGTCCTCTTAGCTGTACATTTTCCCCAGAGCTTTGTCCTTAGCCATTTCTCTCCACAGACATATGCCAGGTAATTTGGTTCATTTCTTTGGCTTTAATTGCCATCAATTTGCTGATGACTATCCACTTTAGATCTCTAGCCCTTTTTGCTCTCCCGAATTTGAGACACATGTAACTATTTATCATCTGTTTGTGCTTAGATGTCTAACAGGTACTTCAAACTCAAGATGAACAAAATTCAACTTATCTTTTACAAACTTGCTCTTCCAGTATTCTTTATTCAAGAAATAACATTGCTTTCCAACCAGTAGCTCAAATCAGAGATATGTGTGTCACTCTTGGCTTCTTTCTCTCCCTTTCACTCACCACAAATGGTCCATTACCAAGTCCTATCAATTCCACCTTCTTAAATATCACTCAGATTAGTTTACTTCTCTCCATTCCCATGGCCTCCCTGCTCATGCTTGGGCTACATTCTCTGTCTCCAGTTAACTGGTCCCTTGACTCCCTCTTATTAAGCTCCCCATTCTCCTCACCCTATGCATTCCCTACACAGCAGCCAGAATTATCTTCCAAAATAGAAATCACATCCTTTGACTGCTTAAAAGCCCTCAGTTGATTTGCATTGCTTTTGGGATAAAGCCTTGGCTCCTGCCTTTAGCTCCAGTCTCATTTCTCTCACATTCTCCTCTTCCCATGCTATGTTCTTTCATTTCCTGCACTTCCACTGTCTGGATCCTCTTCCATCAGCTACCAGAGTAACTCATATGCATTCCTCTGGTTTCAGCTTTAAACATCATTTCCTCAAGGAGGTTAGGAGAGCTGTTCTGTTTACATTATACCCTGTGCTATTCTTATCATAGATTTAACAAATTTTGGTGTAATTACTAGGTTAATTACCTTTTTTTCTGTATTGTAGGAACTGTGTTTTTCTTGTTTTCCTCTGTATCACTGGTGTCTGTCACTATGACTGGTACATGTTAAGCTCCTATTAAATGTTGCAGAGAGAGAGAGAAGGGAATATAAAATGGAGCACAGAACAAAATCTGCACACATTTTAAAGGTAAAACAAGACTCCAAACAAATTTTGCTTTTCTGTCACACAAGTATGGTTTGCATTAACCTCACAATACAATTATATATCAGCATTTCTTTTTTTCCTTTAGTGGGAAGACATGTTTAGAACATTTAGTCTGCAGATTCTGTTGAATGGACAAAACCAGATATTTACTTAGAACAGTGGTTTCCAGCCTAGGCTGTCCTTTGGAATCACTTGGGGATTTTTAAAAATTCTGTTTCCTGAGTCCCATCCTTGTAGATTGTCATTTAGTTGGACTGAGATTTGTGAAAGCTATCTGCATGATTCTGATCTATAGCAGAAGTTAAGAACATGACAGGTACTGGACTTTTTTCTTTGTGACATGCTTCATTGACTGATATTTGAACCTGTTGGCGAACAAGAAATTCAAACAATCCAGATTCAACAGTGCCCTGATCCAACCCACTGGTGCTTCAACTGCAATTAAAAATGGCTGAAACAGTAAAAAGAATTTGCTGGGACAAAAAATTGTCAAGTCCAGAGGAAGTGTTGGTTTCAGGCAAACTTGATCCAGTGGCCCAATGATGGCCCCAGGGACCCCATATCCTTCTGTTTCTCTTACCTGTCCTGGTGTTGGCTTGCTCCTAATTTACACCCTCCTCATGGCCAAAGATGACTGCCAAAGGTGCCTGGAAGGTGAGCCCATCTTTGTCCCAGTATCATTATTAGAAGTTCTTAGATTCACTCTGATTGGGCTGGTTTAAGTTACAAACCAATGGCTGTGTTCAATGGGTTGGAATGTGCTAGAACAAAAGTGGATCTGTCTTACCAGGAATCATACCAATTCCCAAACAAATAGAAGGTCTTCGGGGAAGGACGAGGGGAGAAAAATCAATGCTGAGACTACCAAATAAATGTTTGCTATAACTCCACAGTGGTTTGGCCTACCTGCAGAATTTATTCACAAAACTGTAGTAGTATTTTATAGTATTATACTATATACTATACTATAAAGTACATAGTATGTTACAAGTAACATAGATCATTTGTATTTCAGAAACAAAAAATAACTCAAGAAGGTAAGTAACATAGATATGTTTCCACATCAATTTCTACAGTTAGTGACTACTAATAAACTAAATATGATTTGTATTCAATACAAAACCATTTAGTGAGAAAGAACTTAAGATCAGAAAATTTTATTTGGATCCTGCAAATGTAAGTTGCCTCATGTATGGTGTTTGCTTAGTGCCTCAGTGAACAATGGTTTTTTTGCCTCATTTTGAAAAACAAAACAAAAAAAATCTTAGACCCTCCAGAGTGTCTGATTTGTGGATTCCCATCCTCTAAGCTGAGTGTTACCAGCCAAAAAGATTCTGTTGAGCTTTGCTTTTTATAATTTTCATTATGAAGGCGATAGGGTTTAAATTTCCCCCGAAATATATTATTGAATTATAATATTGGGTAAGCCATTCCTAATGACACATGCTAAAAAAGAAAATACCACACACACACACACACACACACACATTCCCCTAAAAGCCCTCCTCCCTCTGCCTATCCCCCAGGGGCTGCTAACTCTCCCTAGTTGGAAACTCACAGTTCTAGAGCTTACTCTCACCAAATATCCTTCTAATTATAATGCGGCTTTGCATAAAAAGTTTCCCATAGACAGAAAATGTGCTAACCAGAAGACATAACCAGATTTGGAGTCTGCTTATAGTTATATTTCTCATTGCAAGTTAATTCATTGGGGT
The DNA here is from genome assembly GCF_002201575.2 of Neomonachus schauinslandi. Lineage (NCBI taxonomy): Eukaryota > Metazoa > Chordata > Mammalia > Carnivora > Phocidae > Neomonachus > Neomonachus schauinslandi. The sequence continues at coordinate 111,065,098 of NC_058403.1, forward strand.
TTATCAGGACTTAGACACCACACACTGTGTCTGTGTGCTAACATTTAAGTTTCTGAGTTTATAAAACCGAAGACCACATTCCAGAACAAAAACTTTACTAAGACCAGAGATGTTATCCTGTCCTGGTGGCCTGACAGTCGTCGTTCAAGCCACCCTCACCAGATCTTTTCTGTTCAAATTGTACCAGTAAAATCCATTTAAAAGAGAGGCATAAAATAGCACAGGTAGAGTTTCGTTTACCATTTAGAAATGCAGTACCTGAATTCTGTCTGTATACCTAGCAAGATAGTGCACATCCCTCAATGTAGTAAAGAGAGAACAAGACCCTCTGGTATCATCATCAACCTAGAAGTTCCCTGAAACAGAGCGCTTGTGGTGAAGAACTCAGTAGCTAGAATGTGAGCATTGAGTAAATATTGGCCATAAAATCTTTGGAAACTTCTCCCATGGAGGGAGAAAAGAAGCTTATTTGCAAGAGGTGGAGACCAAATTCATCTGCAGGGCTTCAAGTTCTACTCTTCTTTAAAACACTTTGAGGGTCTTCCAGTGATGAAACATCATGGGCAAACCCTCTGCAGAGATGCAGTTTTTGTTTTTAGCTACAGGGGATTTTTCAAACATATACAAAAGTAGATTGAATAGTATAATGAACCCTCATACGCCTATCACTTAATTTTGGTAACAGTGAACTCATGGCCGATTTTGTTTCATTGAAACCCCACCCACTTTGCTCTGTGGCACCCACTTCCACTCTCATGTAATTTTGAATTAAATCTCAGACATTTCTGAGATGGAGATTTTTTTTAGTTGAAGAGCTAACTTGTTTTGGATGGTAATAGGAAAATGGTCACTGCAGTTAGGAAACTTGCATTTCTTCAGATTATGATTCCCTTACAGTAATGTATCCTTGCTAAGTATGGAATTTGGCTGCATTATCCCAGTAAAATTTCATTTGTTCTCGGTGGAGTGTAGGCGTGCTGTTATTTAAGCAGCTGACCACAGGAAATCTAGAGCAAGTCTGAGGACTGCAGGAAAGGTGCATGGGCCAGGTCCTCACCTTGAGTCTTAGGGAACCAGCCTGGGTTTGACCCAGCACAGTGGGCAATGGGAGACTCCTGCTCCCACACGTGGTTTTGTTCTACCACTGAAGATTCCAGACTGTGGAAAACATGTCATGAGTTCTGACTACCTTTTGAGTCAAAAACCACAGTTTCTTCTAAGTGAAAAGGTAAAGGCGTTCCCTGAAGGGAGTAGACATTCCCATTGTCATTTGGAGGTAGATAGCCACAGTGGGATTTGACTGACATTAATATATATGCCTTTCTCTCATGGGCTGAGGGAACTTGAGGGCTCATATTCCAGTTAGGAGAAACAGGCTAGGGGGCCACCTGTGAGAGGCAGGAGACCTGGCCCTTGCGTTTTTCAGTCTGGCTGGGAGTTAGGCAGAGAAGGTCTAGGATCATAGGCTAAACATTCTGATAGAGGCCACATCTAGGAAGAATTATAGGTTGTCTTCTGTGTTGTATTTTCCTTCTATAATCTCTGAATCTTCAACAAAGTCATTATTAAAAGTTGTCTTCTGGTTTCACCAGGCTGGTGTGAAATTAAGAAAAGAGGTTGGGTACACACATAGGACAAATCAGTACAATAGTAGCAGCAACGTGCCATGAGAGACCAGTCCTGACATTGCAGGAGGCATTTGCACAGAGGTCCGTCCCTCACCCCTCAAAGCCAAGTGCAATGACTATGATGGTCCTATGGGACAGTGGGATATTCCTAAGGATTCTTAGGGTTATTAGGGAAGGGAACCTGATGAAGACTGGACTTCCTGTTACCCCATGGGTAGGACAGAAGTAAAGGAAATATGACCTGTGAATCCTGAGCCTACCAGAGATAAATAAATATTAACATGTCATATACATAGTTGATGTGGATAGCAAATTTGTAGGCTACATAAGAAACTGTTGGGGGCGGGGCAGGTGGTACGGGGGTGCCTGGGTGGCTCTGCTGGGTAAACATCCAACTCTTGATCTTGGTTTAGGTCTTGATCTCAGGGCTGTAAGTTCAAGCTCCACGTTGGGCTCCATGCTGGGTGTGGAGCCTACTTAAAAAAAAGAAACTGTTAACAGGGTTCCCTTTGGGATTTCACTTTGTATTCTTGATACATTAAAAAAATGTTTACAAAATATATGTATTACTTTTATAACATAAATTAACTAAGATAGAAATGTATATTTAAAAATATATATTACCTAAAACCATTTTCCAGCTGAGCCAAGAAGCTTATGCTACGTTAGGAATTAAATAAGGGAGAAAAAATAGCATATTTTAATATCACCCCAGGGTGGTTTACATTGGCCAAGTTCCTTCTAAATTTTCCTTCTGAAATCCTCCCCCCTTCTTTTAAACAAAAAGACAAAAAAAAATATCTATTATTGAACTACAAGCTGTGGAACAATTTTAGCATTCCTCCAGGCTTACACCACTAGTAACGATGTTAATTCCTTGCCCGCAGCATTAGATCAGGGTTCTCATCCCTGGCTGCACACCTCCAGCCAGGCCCCAACATCAGTAAACCTGGAGTAGTAGACTAATGTGAGCCTACCTCTTTTCTTAATTTCCAAAATTCTATGGGTGATTCTGATGTACAGCCACAGTTGAGGTCCTGCATTAGAAGAACTGGGGAGAATGTACAGGGAACACCCCCAGAGGACTCAACCCAAACTTCTACACAATGTGAGTAAGCATTAGTTGACTAACCCGTCCCGAAGATTCCCTACAGATGAGCAAATAGCAGAGCCAAACATAAAGTGAATCTTGACAACGAAGCATGGACACCCTTGTAGTTAAAATATACTTGTTAAGAAATTATTTTGAATTAATTTTTTAATTAATCTGTTCTAGCTTTTGAGCCTATTAGTACTTTTTCTCCCCCCCCTTGCATTTCATGAAAATGCAATGCAGGTGAATAAACAGGAGAAGAGAGAATAGGCTATGCTAAAGAAGATATTTTTAGAGTGGGCTTTAGGATTATTTTGGAGTTGTTCTTCAAAGGGGCAAGAAAATAGCAGCATACAGTTAGTGTGAAAACTGTTAGTGGAGCCTCTAGTTTTGTTGCTCACTCTCCAGGATTTGGGGCCAGCACATTATGTCTAGTTGCCTCAATAGCACAACAAAAAAGAGCTCTGAGTGTCTGTGAAAGGGCACCCTGCAAGAAGGCAGGGAGGCCGAGGAAGGGGGACTTACCTTATAGAGTAAACTAAACTGGGATTCTTAACCTGCAATCTTTGGAGAGCTTCGAGGTATCCAGGAACCTCCGGAAATTGCAAGCAAAATTGTGTATGGGCCCCTTTTTTCTGGAGAAATGGTCCAAGGCTTTTATCAGATTTTCAAACCATTGGAAAGGATTAAATAGTGCTTCCTTTTTCCTTATTTATTTTTTTTAAAACAGTCTGGAGGGGCACCTGGGTGGCTCGGTCAGTTAAGCGTCTGCTCAGGTCATGATCCCAGGGTTCTGGGATCGAGTCCCACACTGTGCTCCCTGCTCAGTGGAGAGCCTGCTTCTCCCTCTGCCTGCCATTCCCCCTGCTTGTGCTCTCTCTCTCTCTGAAAAATAAATAAAATCTTCAAGTTAGGAAAATAGAAAAGAGGGCATATTGATTTAGTCAGCTATCTGGAGGGATCCCATTGATTCTTGAAGCTGGAGCAGAAGGCAGGTAATCATATTGTTTGAAGCCTGCCGTGGGGGGCAAGGCAAAGAAGTGAATAAGAAACATAGATGGAAATTCCAGGTGCGAGAACAGGTAGTTGGTAATTGTTGAAACTGCATGACGGTACATAGGGATTAATTAGGTTTGAAATTTTCCACAATAAAACATTTAAAAAAAATAAAGCACCCCAGAGAGGATTCTGGGAAGATGCCAGAGTAGGAAGCACCAGAAATCTATCTTCCCACCTAGACAATAATTGCACTGGCAGAATCTGTCTGATATAACTATGGTAAAACTCTCAAGTCTATGGAAGGCTTGCAAATTCCAGGAGAAGGGTTGGATGGTAAGTTGAGGTTAATTTTGGTCAATTTCAGTTCTGAGTAGAGTAGTAGTTACTCATCTCCCACCCCTCAGCCCCTTGGCAGGCCGCCCAGTGTGTGTTTCTGGAGCAGTTTGCACACAGTTTTTAGGAGCCAGGGTGGGAATAAAGGACTCTGTCCTCCAAATACCAAGGATCTGTGCTCTGATTATAGATTGCTGTTTCTGATCACAGAGGTGCAGACAAAGAGGCAGGCAGCCATTGTTGTACCCTGCGCCGCCCCCCCACCCCGTCCCCCTGTTGTTGCAAGCCCCTACCCTTCTGGGGCTGAAGTGACTTCCAAGGGATTTAGAGGGTGGGCACCTTCCTCCCACCCTTCAGTTTTTCTTTTCTCCCTTTTGCGAGCCAGGCATTGAAAACTAGGACATTGAAAAGCAACTGCATATAAGGGGAAATTGGAAAGTCACTGCACATGCTCAGGGTAAGGCACAAGCTCATGAAAAACTTGAGAAGACCTTAAGCTTACACTTCAGGCTGATACTTGGCACAGAGACAGCCTACAACAAAAATGAAAAACAACAAAAAACAGTAAGCCTTGGGGAAGGGGGAGAACCTAATTTTCAGAGGTATCACATTATCAGATTCAAATGTCCCATTTTCAACAACATCAACAAAATCACAAGGCATACAAAAAAAAAAAACCACACACACACAGGAAAGTGTGGCCCATTCAAAGAAAAAAATAAAACAACCAGCAGAAACCGTCCCTGAAAAGGACTTGACGGGGGATTTGGTAGACAAAGACTTTAAAACTACTGTTTTAAAGATGCTCAAAGACCAAAAGAGATGTGGAGAAAGTCAAGAACATGATATATGAACAAAATGGAAACATAAATAAAGAGACACCTTAGGGCGCCTGGGTGGTCACTTGTTAAGGTCTGCCTTCAGCTCAGGTCATGATCCCAGGGTCCTGGGATCGAGTCCCACATTGGGCTCCCTGCTCAGCGGGAAGCCTGCTTCTCCCTCTCCCACTCCCCCTGCTTGGTGTTTCCTCTCTTGCTGTCTCTCTCTCTCTGTTGAAAAATAAATAAAATCTTTAAAAAAAAAAAAAAAGAGACACCTTAAACAACAACAAAAAATTCTGTAGCTAAAAAGTACAATAACTGAAATTAAAAATTTGTTGGATGGATCCAAAGGCAAATTCAAACAGGTAGAAGAGTCAGTGAAATTGAAGTGAGGACAATAAAAATTATAGCATCTGAAGAACAAAGGAAAAAGATAGAAGGAAACAAAGCCTGTGGGACACCATCAGTGGACCAAAGTACACATTGTGGAAGTCCCAGAAGAAGAGAGAAAGGAGCAGAGAGGAGATTTGAAGAAATAATGGCTGAAACTCTGTGAGAATTTTGGAAAATTTACAAATTTGTGGAAATTAAAAAAGAACTCACACAAGAAATTAGAAAACACTTAGAGATGAATGAAAACAAATACACAACATACCAAAACTTATGGAACACAGTGAAACAGTACTAAGGGGGAAATTTATAGCTGTAAATGCTTACATTAAAAAATAAATATCTCAGGCGCCTGGGTGGCTCAGTTGGTTAAGCGTCCAACTCTTGATTTTGACTCAGGTCATGATCTCAGGGTCATGAGATCCAGCCCTACGTCAGGCTCTATGCTCAGAGGGGAGTCTGCTTGAGATTCTCTCTCCCTCTGCCCCTCATCACCCTGCTCATTGTACATGAGTGTACACATGCATGCATCTCTCGCAAATAAATATTTAAAAAAACAAACAAGAAATATCTCAAATCAACATCAATTTACAACTTAAGGAACTAGGAAAAAAAAGAGCACACTAAACCCAAAGCTAGAAGAAGGAAGGGTGTAATAAAAGATCAGAGCAGAAGTAAACAAAATAGAGAATAGAAAAATAATAGAGACAGAAAGTAGAATGGTGGTTGCCAGGGCATAGGGGCAGGGAGGAATGGAGAGTTATTGTTTAATGGGTATGGAGTTTTGGTTTTGCAACATGGAGAGCGTTCAGGAGATGGGTGATAAGTGAAGGTTGCACAACCATATGGTACTTAATACCAGTTAAAAACAATATGGTACTTAATACCACTTAAAAATGGTTTAAGATAGGGGCACCTGGGTGGCTCAGTTGTTAAGCGTCTGCCTTCAGCTCAGGTCATGATCTCAGGGTCCTGGGATCGAGCCCCACATCGGGCTCCCTGCTCTGCAGGAGGCCTGCTTCTCCCTCTCCCACTCCCCCTGCTTGTGTTCCCTCTCTTGCTGTGTCTCTCTGTCAAATAAATAAATAAAATCTTTAAAAAAAAATGGTTTAAGATAATAAATTTTATGTTATGTTTATTTTACCACAATAAAAAAAAATTAGAAAAAAAATTAAATAAAGGGCCCCAGATGAGATAGCAAGAAGACCCTGAGAAAAAGTCCCTGAGAGCCACTGAGTTTGTCATGAGAGCAGAGGTGAATGGCCCATGTCACCCTGTGGCTGAGTGGTTGGTAATGATCTCCCCACCATCTGCTTCCTTTTCTTCCTCAATTCCCTTTTCCTGATTTGCTTTTCTGAGAGAATAACCCACTTTCTTGAGATCTTAAATGCCAAGTTTGATGAAATGATTATGAAAAAAAAAAAAGGTGTGAGGTTACTAATGGAAAGTACTTTAATTTTCTGACAGTCCCATAGACTTAAAAAAAAGTCTCTAGGGCCTAGTAACCTAATAATACTGACACTGAGGCATTGTGTAAAAGAGTAAACAGTTTTATGATATTTTGGGGTTGATGGTCTAGTTTTCCTGAATAGGCATTTTAGGGATAGAATTTTGTTTAATTCCCCCTGTTCTTCACTTATTTTTCCATATAAATCAGCCTTCATGATATGACAATTTCTGTTCTTTCAGAAATGAATATAATAATGTTACTTATTGGGCGCCTGGGTGGCTCAGTCAGTTAAGCGTCTGCCTTTGGCTCAGGTCATGATCTCAGAGTCCTGGGATCAAGCCGCATGTTGGGCTCCCTGCTCAACAGGGAGTCTGCTTCTCCCTCTGCCCCTCCCCCCATGCTCGCACGCTCTCTCAAATAAGTAAATAAAATCTTTTAAAAAAATAATGTTACTTATTTTATTAACAGTGATATAAAATCTTGGAGAGAAACATCAATGCTTAGAAAAAGTGAATACTCAAAGTTACTACAGTCTTTTCCTAAATTTCCACTTAAGTCAGACCTTCCAAATGTATGAATTTTTATGTCTTTACCTTTACTTATGAATATCCTCTTTCACTACCTCTTCTTCACACCTAATTAGGGAATTAAAGTCCTTCAACTAGTTTCACATTTACGAACTGGTTACGTGAAAATTGTCACCCTGTCCTTCACCTCTTGGGCACCAGAGGGCAGACATCTTAAATCTCACTTACCCAGGACACAAACCCTTTTTCTCTCCACTGCAAAGTTTTCTCTGGATTTGCTCCAGCACCTTGCAGAAGCTTAAAGGAACAATTCAGTTTTGCTCTTCCTGACAATATCTTTCCAATGGCTAGTTAGTTCAACACACCTACCAGAGACAGAAAGTAAGGATAACTCAGGAGGCAGCCCCACCACTCTTTATCAATCTGCACAATCAAAAGTGTCCTTGTAAATAGTCTTTGTAAACAATCAGTTCATAATCTTTTTTTTGTTCTTGTTAACTTTTAATTGTTTTTAGGCTAAAGACAATCTGAAATTCAATTCATTACTCTAGCCTTCAAAGCTTATGAAGATAATAGAAGTGAAACTGCTTTCAAAGGGGAAAGAAGAACCATATAATTGCAAAGTAGGTTACCTCCAGGAGATAGGTTAACAAGACAAGGTCGTTTGCCTAATAAGTAATCGATAAATGGTCAACAATGATTGCCAGGGATTCATTTTTAAAGGAGTAAAGTTAAACTTTTGGTCCTTGTGAATGTAGTCTTATAATTTGTTCTTTCTTACGATTTTGTTTGTTGTTGAGCTTCCTTTTTTTAAAAAAATTTCATTTTCAAAAAAAAAAAAAAGAAAGAAAAGAAGAAAAAATTTCATTTTCTAAACCTGTTAACTCTTGTGGACTTATCCTAAACTTCACATTCAGAACCACTCAACTAGACATTTATTCGTTTGTAGAATATTGTGGATTTTAAGAAATCTAGAAATTGAATTTAAAAAGTAAAATATGACTTTTTGTTTACTGCGAGAAATCAGGTCTCAACCATCAATAAGTAAATAATTCCAAGAGAAAATGTAGAAGTACAGATATGTAGAATATATTTTTTTCCCTAGTACCAAATAAGAATATTTTTATTTTCCCTTGGGCCATACCTCAGTCACAGTATATTTAGAGTAGTTTTAAATTTCTTAGGATTGTTTTTAATGTCTTTTTCATCCTTTGACAACTATGATCAGATTTAGCTGAAGGGATCAGAGACTTCAGAGTATCACAACTGGCAGTTTCTATTTTTTTTTTTTAAGATTATTTATTTATTTGTCAGAAAGAGAAAGAGGGCACAAGCAGGGGGAGTGGCAGGCAGAGGGAGAAGCAGACTCCCCACTGAGCAGGGATCCCCATTTGGGATTTGATTCCAGGACCCGGGGATGATGACCTGAGCCAAAGGCAGACGCTTAACCGACTGAGCCACCCTGGTGCCCCACAGCTGGCAGTTTCTAAATTCAACACAAACAGCCCTCCCTGGATAAAAAGATTTTTTTGTCAACTTACTTTAACTGTTTTTGTGATTACTGTAAGTAGTAGGAAGAGACATTAATACTTGTACAGCCCTTATTCATACATATTCACACTCATCCATCTCCCAACACTCATGTGAAATACATCTCCACTTTATGGGATGGACAACTGCCTCAGAGAAGTTAAATAAGTTGATAGATTTAAAAATTCAAGATACACATCTTTACAGGAAATTAGTGTTTTGTTTTTGTTTTCTATTTTTTTAGAATTGGCATATAGACCATAGTCCTGTATTTCTAATGGTTTATGTGTGAAAAACTTCTTTTAAGTCAAATATTTGAACTTGAAATATACTTTAAAATTAATACCAAGTACATGAAAAAATATATTCTGAATTTCAATTCCCCCAACTCCAGTCAGATCCCAAATCATAAGTTCCAGACCCCTTCTCATTCTTCAGCTCAGTAGTCTCTGCTTGTACACAGTTTTGTCTTCTGCAGCTTCAGTTGTCTGTGGTCAACCCTGCTCTGGAAGCAGATGATCCTCCTTCAGAGGAATCAGCAGGGTCAACAGTAGCCTAATTCATTCACCTTGCCTCATCTCATCCTAGGCATTTCGTCATTCACATCATCACAAGAAGAAGGGTAAGTACAGCAAATAAGATGTTTTGAGAAAGAAGAGACACCATGTTCACATCACTTTTATTACAGTATACTGTCATAATTCTTCCATTTTATTACTAGTTATTGTCGTTAATCTCTTACTGTGCCTACTTTATAAATTAAACTCTATCATAGGTAGTGTATAGAGGAAAAGGCATAGTATATATAGGGTCTGATACATCCACGGTTTCAGGCACCCACTAGGGTTGCTGGAACAGATCCCCTGGGGAGAACCAGGGACTACAGTATTACCCTTCCTTTCCATCCACATACCCTGCTCACCAGGGTAGTCATTCACATCACAGGATATGTCAAATCTGGATGTTTGCTTGAGAGGCAGTGTGGGTAGAGAGGAAAATGTAGCCCTGGGCATCAGACACCTCCTTTCCCTACTCATTGACAGCATGACCTTGAGCAAAGGTGGTGATTTGACTGAGCCTCAGTTCCCACCTCAGCAATCACACAGTAATAATATATACCTCTTAGAGTTATTTTGAGGATTAAATGAAATATCATTTGCATTGGTCTAGAGTGTAATTGGTTCTAAAATACTTCCCATCCTCTTTATTGGTAAATTGGGTAATAACTACCAGTTAATTATTTTACCATTTCAGTTATGGCTTAGAGTAGTGAGTACAGTCAGGAAACCTAGGGCTGTTACTATGCCAAAGGAATTAGCTTTGGATTGGCCTCACGCTAACTAGTGTCTAATTTTTAAAAATGTCTTATTCATAAATTTCAAGAATGTGAAGGTGGCGTACACAATCCTAATGTGCAGGGAAGCTTATTTTTCCTCTTTTTTTTTCTTTTGAAAATTTTAAAATTTTTAAGTAATCTCCACACCCAACATGGGGCTCAAACTCACAACCCCGAGAACAAGAGTCACAGACTTTACCAAGGAAGCCTGCCAGGCACCCCTGCTTTTCCTCTTGATACAAACTTTTGTTTTTTTTCTTTTTTTTTCTAAAGATTTTATTTATTTATTTGAGAGAGAGAGAGAAAGCACAAGCAGGGGGAGGGGCAGGGGGAGAAGCAGGCTCCCCACTGAGCAGGAAGCCCGATGTGGGACTCAATCCCAGGACCCTGGGACCATGACCCGAGCTGAAGGCAGATGCTTAACTGACTGAGCCACCCAGGCGCCCCTGATACAAACTTTTATCAGCAACTAAAACACCCACGCTGAGTAGTCAAGAAGTGGGGTCATATCATATCACAACACAGGAATTGTTGTGAATTCAGGAACAAGAGAATGTTGATTAAATGGCAAATTGAGGACTGAACATGAAGAGAACCATGGCTAGGAGAAAATCTGACTTGGGGAATTGATCATTATTTGTGTTTTTGCTCACTCCTTCTTCTCTTTTCTCTATCAAAGTTCCCAATAGTTTAAGATTTAAAACAGCAAAATAAAATTCTGCCTTCCTCCCCTCCCCTTTTCTTGCCTTTTGGCCACTTCAACCTCATTCAGCATTTATTCAATCAAGACATATAAACTGAGCACCTATTGCATAATAGACACTGTGCCAAGAACTGAGAATACAATGATGGGCAAAACAGCCATAGTCTTTGATCTTATGAAACTCATATTGGTTAGAAAGGCAGACAGTAAGTAAGCAACAATAAATAAATGAGCATAAATAATATGATGATTTCAAAGAATGCTAAATGTTATGAGGAAAATAAAGTGAACAAATATAACAGAGTAACTGGGAAGCCTCTTTAGATGGGTTGGTCAGAGGAGGCCTCTCTGTGGAGTGACCTTGAACTGAGACCTGCCTAATGAGGTCTGAGCCATTTGCAGATCTGAGAGAAGAGCTTTATAGGTATGGAGGACAGCAGAGGTCTAGGCTTTGTGGTGGGAATGAACTTAGTTTGTTGTAAGGAACAGAACTGGACGAGTGATGGGAGAATGGTAGGAGAGAAGGTCAGAGAGGTAGGCTAGGGGGAAGGACATTTTGTGAAAGACTGTCTAGACGGTGGTTAGGTTTTAGATTTTATACATAATTATCTTAGAAGGTGACAAGTGTTATAAAAAGGGGAAGGATAAGGAGGATTAGGATTGTGAGGGTGGAGCTGGTTTGTGATTTTTAAATAGGGAAGTCAGGGAGGCCTCACTGACAAGGTGACCGTTAAGATTTCCAAGAAGGGAGGAGTTAGCGCTGTGGATCCCTGGAAGAAGAGTGTTCTAGGCAGAGCCAGGGCAAAGCTGGTATGGAAACAGCAAGAGGGCCTGGAGAGCTGTGCACTAGGCACTGGGAGAAATCCCTGTGGGCCATAGGGCCCTCCATGTTTAAGAGGTCAGACGGATGGCCAGGAAGCTGTCAGAGAAGACTGAGCAAGAGCAGCCAACGCAGTAGTTGAAAAACCCGGAAAATGTGGTGCGGTAGAAAGCAAGAGAAGAAAATGTCTCAAGAAAAAGAGATTGGTTGGCTGGTGCTGCCGAGAGAGTAGGTGAGATGAAAACCAGGAGTGACTGTTTGAGATGGGTTTTGGTTTTGGTGACCTGGGCAAGAGCGGGGTCAGTGGATGATCTGGATGGAAGCCCAGCTGGTGAAGGCTGAGGGGGAGAAGTCTGCAAAGGACAGAACCAGTGGTCAGGTTTTGTATGCCCAGGCTCCGAGGTCACTTTTTCTCTCAGAGACAACATAACAAGTTCCAGTGCCCTTCTCTCATGAAACAAATGCATCTTATAGCTCTCTTGGGTGTAACTGCACAGACTTTTGTGGCACTCAATGGAGCATCTGGCCAAGCTGAACTACTTTCATTCAGAATAACCACACCACCAAATTTATCCATTAGCTCATCTTCATGAAAGCCTAGAGTGTATTACTAAGTCTCTCTGAACAAGCAACTTACTTAATCTTTCTGTGAAATTTCTCCACGCGATAAGCGGGGTTGCCAGAAAACTTGTTAGCCACTTCTGCGGTTTTTAGAAGCATTGCTATAAAGAAACATAAGTACCGAACCTAAAGCTATGGTTTAGTTGTAAAATATTATTATTATACACCCTTCTCCCTTCATTTTTGGCATTTATTTCTTATGAAAATGGCCTTCATATAAACCCCTAAGAAGAGAAGAGAAAAAGAAATAACTTCATAGTGAGTGTCCCATGGCTGGTGAGGTGAGTGGAATTTGGGCACAATAATGTTCCCCCGCTTCCCAACACACATACACCCTCTTACACCCTCACTCCCGCTCACAGACACACACTCTAGAAGTTGCTGACACTCAACTCAAAATAACAACTCAAAATAAACAGAAGTGAATCTACTTGGTTTATATCACTTCTAACAAGTCACACTAATAATAATAGAATTATTTGTTATGTTTCACTACTGATCTCATATCCTTTTGGCAGTATATCAAGATTTGGGTGATTCTTTTTTTCTGGTATGTAGGGCTCTCTCTTCTGCCCTCTTTTATTTTCCTCCCAAACTGTGCCCGTGTAAGTCAATCAGTACATGATCAGCTTAGGTGGAGTTCATCAGTAAAAGTGTCCTGGAACTGGGGAGTGAAATCACTTTGGCAGAGTGGTTAAGAGAACAGACTTCAGCCTTGAGCCTGGATAAATATCCTGGCTCTGCTCCTGATGAGATATGAGAACTTGAGCAAGTTCTTTAACTTCTTTATGCCTCAAATTCTTCCTTTGTTAAAAAGGGATAATTATTATGTTTTTTAAGTGCTTTGCAGGTATTAATTCTTCTAATCTTAACAATAACCTTATAAGATAGGTGCTGTAATTAAATCTTTTTTACAGATGAAGAAACCAAAACACAGATATTAAGTAATCTATCCTAGGTTGCAACCTATTAAAAATAGATTCACCATGTAATCCAGCAATTCCACTTCTGGGTATATATCCATAAGGATTGAAAGCGGGGTCTCAAAGAGATACCTGTACACCCATATTCATAGCTGCATTATTTCACAATAGCCAAAGGTAGACACAACCCAAGTGTCCATCAACTGATGGATAAACATAATGTGGGATATACATATAATGGAATATTATTTAGCTTTTAAAAAGAAAGAAATCTGAAACATGCTATGACATAGATGAACCGTGAAGACATTATCCTAAGTGAAATAAGCTAGTCACAAAAAAGACAAATACTGAATGAGGTACATAATACTATATGAGGTACTTAGAGTAGTCAAATTCATAGAGAAAGCAGAATGGTGAGTGTAGAAAATAGTAGAGGCTGGAGGGAGAGCAAAATGGAGAGTTGTTTAATCAATACAGAGTTTCAGTTTTACAACATGAAAAGAGTTCTGGAGGTTGGTTGTACAACACTGTGAATGTACTTAAAACCATCAAACTATACACTTAAAAATGGTTAAGATGGTAAATTTTATGTTATGTGCATTTGAGCACAATTAAAAATAAAACAAATAAAAACCAACCAATAAAACAAAATGAAAAAATAAAAACTAGAAAAAAAAAAAAAACCCACCATAGTGGGACTGAGAACACAGTGATTCTCTATTGTTCAGAGTAATAGAGTTTAAAAGGGTGCTTGCCCCAGGGCTCCTGGGTGGCTCAGTTGGTTAAACGACTGCCTTCAGCTCAGGTCATGATCCTGGAGTCCTGGGATCGAGTCCCACATCAGGCTCCCCACTTAGTGGGGAGTCTGCTTCTCCCCCTGACTCTCCTCCCTCTCATGCTCTCTGTCTCTCATTTTCTCTCTCTCAAATAAATAAATAAAATCTTAAAAAAAAAAAAAAGGCGGCCTCTCATTCTCTCTCTCTCAAATAAATAAATAAAATCTTAAAAAAAAAAGGCTGCCTGCCCATTGGGTAAGGAAGGCATGAACCCAGTCACTGACCGGCTCAGGTACAGTGTTCCTGAGTGAACCAAATAGGAATGTCCCGTCATCATTTAAGGATGCAGGTCTGAGGCTGGTGATCTGTACCCATGGAAGCGTTAGGAAGACAAAGCAGTAGCCCTTTACTGCAGGGTGGATTAGATGGGGGAGGGTGAAGGTGAGGACAAAGGAAACATGGAGGATGATTGCCCTAATTCTAGTTTAGGAGGATGGCGATGGTACTGCATAACCCAAGAAGGGGAAGCTGGAGCCTGAGCAGGTGGAAGAGGCGATTGTGAGTTCAGTAATGTGTGTGTTAAGTTTGGAAAATGCAAAGCTATTCAGGAGGCACTTAGTTTGACATCTGAAAAGGTGATTGGGGCTGAGAAGCCACATTGCCACTTGTCCAGCATTTTCTCACAAGGACTCAGTCCTCTGAAAACTGGTTCCCTCTGATATTCCCAGTGCCCATGAACATATCAGAGGCCCTGAGAGTGCTTTGGGAAAGAGAACTGCTTAACTTTGTTTAACCTAGGTTTTTCTAAACTCATTTGACTACCCAACCCTTTTTTTCATGAGACATCTATTAATTTACTGAGGACTACACAGTAGGGAATTGTTCTCTGGTCTATGCAGATATTTTTCTGTTGAGAAAGTAGAGCAAAGGAGAAACTGGTTAGAGGGTTGGTAGCTCTGTGGGTATTCAGTGTGGATTTATTAAGTCACCAAAGTGGAGTGAGGAAACTTCCAGAAATCCAGGCCTGACCTGGGAACTGAGGACACTGACCTTTCTGCGTGGGGAGTGGTGGTGAAGGCTGCTGGGGGTTTTGATCAAAGACAGCTTGCTGTCTTGGCTTTCTACCTACATTACATGTGCCAGTAAAGCCCTGGTCCAATCCCTCCCCTGGTTCTTTTTTATCCTCTACATTGGCTTCTTGTCCTTGCTTTTACATTTGCATAACTAATGCACACAACACAGAGTTCCTGCAATTTTAAAGACAGCTGGCCAGCACATCTTGGATGCTGATGTCAGGAAACATCTGGAAGAGGGCTAAAGTTACTGCAGGCCCAACTGAGAACAATGGAAGCACATTAATGTGGAAAATTCAGTATGGGGGGCTTGTGTACATAAAAATGGCTGCCAGGCCAACTTATAAAAGCCTTATGCAAAACGCTCTTGTAGTTTGGGCATTAATACCACTGAGCAACTGAGTGGTAAGCCAGCTAAAACTGAAATACTCCTACTCTCTTTTGGGCCCTTATCTTTGAGGCTTTCCTTTTCTTAAAAGCTTTCCTAGAACTCCTAGCCAGCTAACCAAGATACTCTTTTCTGAAGAATCATGAACTAGTATTTTATTTTATAATAATTTTAAGCTAATCTCCATCTTTCCTTTTTGTTCTCTCTCAAAATATAAAGATATAGTTCTGGTACACATATTTTTGCTGCCTCTAAGAAGTCAGTGTTGTCGGAAATACTGAGCTTTATAAAAACTGTGACTGAAATATTTAAATATGAACATTACTTCCCAACGCTTCATGGCATAGTGGTTGAAAGAATGGGTTTTAGAGTTTGGATTCTAGATTCTAGGTCTGTGTGACCTTGGGCAAATTACTTAATTAGCATAACTTAATCTGTAAAATTGTGGTAATTATTTCTGCCTATTTAGATTGTCATAGAGAGTATACAAGCTGGGCGCCTGGGTGGTTCTGTCGGTTTAGCATCTGACTCTTGATCTTGGCTCAGGTCATGATCTCAGGGTCCTGAGAGGGAGCCCTACGCCTGGCTCCTCACTGCTTAAGATTCTCTCCCTCCCTCTCTCTCTGCCCCTTCCCCCCCTCCAAAAAAAGGAAAGAAAGTGTATACAAGCTAATGTGTGTTAGAAGTGCTTAGTGAGATGCCTGGCCCAGGTTAGCTATTATGATTGTGGTTTTGTTGATACCCAAGGATTAAGAAGAAATCCTAGCTATAATCTATTTCTCATTCCAACTCCAACAAAACATGGAGTATTTGCTTTCAGTTTCTGGCCTACAAATGTATGTTTTCAGATTAGGATTTCTCCCCACGTATTAGCCTAGAGTTCTACCTACTGTTTCACTTTATTCTGTAGAAACTAAAGTGGTATTCTGTCTCTTATATAAATTAATAATTCCCATCTCATACGGTTTTCCAATATTCAGACTCCTGGTTCTTTGTTTTTTTGTTTTGTTTTGTTTTAAGATTTTATTTATTTATTTGACAGAGAGAGACACAGGGAGAGAGGGAACACAAGCAGGGGGAGTGGGAGAGGGAGAAGCAGGCTTCCCGCTGAGCAGGGAACCCGATGCGGTACTTGGTCCCAGGACCCTGGGATCATGACCTGAGCTGAAGGCAGACGCTTAACCCACTGAGCCACCCAGGCATCCCCAGACTCCTGGTTCTTTGTATGACACCTGCTTTTTCCCTCTGAAAGCTTGTTGGATTTTCTCCTATCTCCAGGGTTCTGAAATTTCACAATGATGTGCTTTGGTGTTGGTCTATTTTAATCCATTGCACCAGGTATTTCTTGGGCCCTATCAGTCTGGCAGCTTGTGTCTCTTGGTTTTGGAAGTTTTCTTGAACTGTTGATTTATTATGAGTTCCTCCACGTTATTTCTGCTCTCTCTTTCTGGAACTCCTATTTACTAGAATATTGGGCCTTCTAGACTAATCCTCTGATTGTCTTCTCTCTTCTTTCCTATTATCCTTTTCTTTGTCTTTTGGCTTTATTTTTCTGAGAGCTCCTCAACTTTTTCACCTTAAACCTTCTGTTAAGTTTCTAAATTCTTTTACCATATCTTAAATTTCCAAGAGTTCTTTTTTTCTCTACGGATTCTTTTTATAGCATTCTATTCTTATAGTATCTATTTTACTTTTCTGAAGATACTAATATTTGCTTCTTTTTGAAGCTTTTATTTTGCTCCATAGTCTCTGTTTCCTCTCTAGTTTTTTTTTTTCCCCCTTTGTGGTGTTTTGTTTTGTTTTGTTTTGTTTTTTGTTTCTGTATTTCCTGGTAGAGGCTTTCTTCAGATGTCTGGTAATCCCTGCCCTTTATTAATATTTTAGATCTGTTGGGAAGTTCTGTGCCATAGATGAAGTTTGTTGAGTTCAGTCTTTAGGATGATCTGCCTGGGCCAGTTACATTGGGGGTCGGGAGAATGTCATCGTCTTTAGGTTTTTTTCTTGGTCTGTTTAAGTTTTTCAGGGAAAAAAAATTTACTCTTTTTCTGTCTACAGGGGTCAGGTATACCAAGCTGTCAGTGTTCTGGAAGTGGACTGGGGATCATAATACTTCATTATATAAACCTTTTTTCCACATCTCTCTGCTTTTAGTATAGTATTCACAATCCTAATCATGCCTAGTGCCCCTAATTCTGACTTAGGGACCTTTATTATACCCTTTATAGAAGAAAACCTCAAGTGTTCTCATGGGACTGGGGAGAGGCAGTCAACTAAGCTGCATTTGGGAGAGGATTTTTGGTGTGACCTATCCTGGGAACTCGGTTGCTTCCTGGTTTTCCTCTCTGCTAGTTTAGGACTTAGCTTTCTCAATTTACTAAATCAGATAACAATTGTCCTATTTTTCAGCTTCTAATATCTCATTGCTATCATTATGTCCTCCTCCTTTTAATTTTTAAAAATCCCTTTATTTCTATTTTTAATGGATATTTGGGGGAGGGATAAAGACATTTGTTCAATCATCCATCTTTAATCAGTATTTTTCATAGAAGATATTCTTAATTTAATGATTTATTTGAAAAATTAAGGGGTGCCTGAGTGGCTCAGTCAGTTAAGTGTTTGCCTTCAGCTCAGGTCATGATCCTAGGGTTCTGGGATCGAGCCCCGTGTTGGGCTCCTTGCTCAGAGGGGAGCCTGCTTCTCCTCTCTGTGCTCTCTCTCTTACTATCTCTCTCTCTGTCAAATAAATAAATAAAATCTTCAAAAAAAGAAAAAAAGAAAAATTAGATTTTCTCTGCCAGAATCCTAGATCAAAGAATTCTGTTGAGATCAACCAATCTACTTGAATATTTTTATAAGTGTATTCATTAATTTCTAACCAGTTTTTAATATTTTGTCCATTACAACTGCTGTGTGGTAAATGTTTCTATTTGTTGGCAAAACCTTCTTGGGTTGTTCATCACCTTTTATGTGGTTATAGATGTAAACAACATGTGTGCCCCAGATGGGCTCTGAAATCCAGGCTCCCACTTTGTGACATACTCCTTAACAACACCCAAGTCTTCCAAACACAAGTCCCTAAATCTACTCATTTCAGCTCATGTCCTGGCAACTCTCAAGGGAGAAATCTCTGATGACTAAAATCTCTATAATGAGAAACTCTTACATTTCAATATCTATTTTGATAGGAAACTTCATATTCTACCTTCTTTCTATAAAGTGAGGTGTGGGTAGATTTGGACTTAAGGCATCAGGGGTCGAAAGTAACCAGGTGAGTAACAAGATGAGCAAGGATTTAGGTCCATGGTAAATGTTAACACCTTCTACATTTTAAACCTTGACTTTATTTGCTCAAGTGAGGATTCCTACAACTGATAGCCCTCCTGGCAGAGCTGATTTCAGGGGTAGGGGTAGAATGGTGGCTGCCAGGGGCTGGAGGGTAAGGGAAATAGGGAGAGGTTAGTAAAATGGTACAAATTTCATTTATGAGATGAAGAAGATCTGAGGATCTAAAGTATATTATGGTGACTGTAATTGATAATACTATTTTGTATAACTGAAATTTGCTAAGAGAGTAAAACTTAAATGTTCTCAATAACCACCACAACAAAAGTACACATGTGAGGTGATGGATGTGAACTTGATGGTGGGATCCTTTCACAATGCATGCATACATCAAAGCATCACATTGTACACCTTAAATATATTAAAATTGTATTTGTTAATTATACCTCAATAAAACTAAAAAAAAATTTTAAGTCAATTGGGCAAGGAATGACTGCTTGATCCAAACTGTGCCAATGAGCCCTTTCATCTGGGACCTTGGAATTGGTATTAAGAAATTTCCAGTTCATCCACTGGGTGTGATCACCTTCTGTTAAGTGAATAGGGAAACTGAGAGAGCTGACCTTCAAGAGAAAAATAAAACAAAAAAGAAAAGAGATGAGAAAGAGAGGGATTTGGGGGTTCCCTCCTGCATTTCAGACCCTAGATCTAGAGGGTTACCGAGACCTAAATGCATCACCTAAATGCTCTTGGTTTTTATGAGTTAGCCATGAACCTATGTGTTCATTCTCTGGTTTGTAAAAACTAAACTAAAAATAGATTATTTCAGTCAGAGCAAGTCCAAGTTTCACAAATTTAGTTTGTATGCCATGATGCCGAAGAAGGTTTGGAAGTGTAGGATTAGAGAGATGTTTAGACAGTAGAATTGCACTGGAACAGAGGGCTGGAAACTGTGAGGATGATGTACAAATTTCCATTTTCAACCACCACTTGGCTGTGATGGTGCTTCTCAAGAGAGGGAATGTGGGGTGAAAAACAGATTGAGGAGTGAGAGTGAAACGATAAGCTCGGTTTTAGACACATTGTGTTTGAAGTGCCTATGGGAGCACCATGAGGAGATGGTGTCTGGAGCTGGAAAGGGTTAAATAGCTATACATTTGGGACTTGTCAGCATATGAAACGTAGTAAAAGCCATAAAAATGGGTGAGTTTGACCAAGATAATCATGTAGTGAGAAGACAAAAAGGCAAGGACAGAACTCCGACCACCATCTCCAGTCCTAGGGCTATTTGCATCTACAGTGGTCTCTTTCATCAATGGTATTTTGGGGGAAAGAGATTTTTAGCAAATATGAAATGGCTCCCAAAGTGGAGTATCACACTGTCTTGGGACTGTGCTCTCTACATTTAAGAGTCTTAAAGTCATCCAGGTGACTTTGGAGACTGGATAGTGGTAATAGACTTCAGCGTTTAACACTCTTTTAGGTTGTTCCTTCTTTGACTTTTTAGCATATTTCTTCCATTAAAAAGTGTGCACACTCCAAGGCCCATTGCCTTTCTGCTCTATACTCTCTGCCTTAAAAAAGTGGTGCGTGGCAAAATGGGTATATGCCTTGGCAGCAGGCTGGCTTGATTGAGAATTCCAGCTAACTGTGGCCTTGGACAAGTTAATCTGTCTAATTCTGTATTTTCCTCATCTGTATATCTGACTAACAATATCTCCCTGGTAGAGTTGCTGAGAGGACTGGAAACAATACATATGTAAAAGCATCCTACACAAAACCTGACATACTAAAGCTGGGGCTATTCTCATCAAATAGGGCATCTACTCTAATGGATTTTTTTCCCTTGTTTCTCTTTTCTGTGAAAAACACAAAGAATCTAATTAAAGACTATGCTCTGATTCAATAAGAATGAGACTGAATTTTCATATTGCTGAGGGGATGGTAGAGGATTGGGACTCCCCTTTAAAACCAGAGGTGCTAAAATCCTTAAACTGTCTAGAAACATTCCCATTAAATTTTGCTGATGAAGAAGCAGTGCTGAAAATTTTTTTGTTTCTTTCCTTTCCCTATGGAGAAAGAAGATTCCTGTTCTGGAATATGAATAGATCTTTATCGTAAGCATAGGTTGGCAGGGCTATCTCTCCTTTTTCTTTAAGCAGATGGTAATTTATTATTTTTCCTCCGATGTTAGATTCCCCTCAGGGGATTTAGGTGTGGGACATTAGGACAGTGACAATGCTCCTCCTTACTTCTTTCCTTTGCAGATACCAGTTTCTGCAAAGAAATCCACATTGACATTTGGGGCTCTGATATCACCCCTAAGCTCTATTTTCATGCATCTAACTAGGTGCTGGCCATTTCCACCTTGAAACACTGCCTCTCTTCGTGTTCAACATTTATAATACAGAGTTTCATTGTCTTCCTCCAGATCCTTCCTTAGCCCTGACCTTCCTTATTTCTCTCGTCAGTGCCTTTATTCTTCTAATAATACAAGCTCAAAAATTGGGAGGCTTGGTGGCTGAATTACATGATTGAGGACCTCGAATGTTCTTGATCTTCAGGCCCTCTGGTTGTAAGATGGTTGCCAGAGATCTAGGCATCAAAACCAGACACCCCGATGTGCAGATAAAGAGAGGACACCATCTCATGTATGTCTAGTAAGAATGATGAAATCTGTCCTAGAAGTCCCTTAGCAGACTTCTCACATCTCATTGACTGAAACTGGGTCATATACTTATTACTAAAACAATCAATAGCAAGGAGTATAGGATTCTCATGATTGGCTTTAACCAATCAGGATATACCCCTGAGCCAGGGATAGAGTCATCTTCTGTTGATATGTGGATACACAAATAAAAGTTCTACTAACAAGAAAGGAAGAAGAAATAAAAAGAAGGAAGATATGTCATTCTAGTTTCTTCCTACCATCTTAGTCCAAGCCCTTGTGACCTCCATCAGGGACAAATATAATGGCTTCCTAACTGGTCTCCCAACATTCTTTCCCTCACAGCCCACTTACACAATATTGTCAGATTCATCTTCCAAAAACACTGCTTTGCCACATAACCCTTTCATCGAAAAATGTCATCAGTTCTCTCTGACTTTCAGAGAAACATTTTTCAATCTTACCATAGAATGTTTTAATATCTTTTTTTAATGGAAAGAGGTCTTTAATTAATTAATTAGTGTTTTAAATAGGGTGTACCCCCAACATGGGGCCTGAACTCATGACCCCAAGATCAAGAGTCACATGTTCTACCCACTGAGCCAGGCAGGTGCCTTTTACCATAAAAATTTCAAAACACAGAACATAAGAGTTGGACGGCCCAGGGAGATTGGAATGTCAAAGGCAGGCACCAGGACTATTGGCTTTAAATGGACTAGAAAACAGATGTGTGTGGTCTTACCTAAACATTTATTTTTGTCTAACCAAATGCACAATCTATAGAAATCTCCCTAAAAGAGCAATCATCAAACTGAGTTAAGCAACTTTCCAAGGGGGTGTATGCACATGGATTTATTTTTCTAAGAGAATCATTTTCCAGATTTTCAACTTGTTCTTTATGAAAACTAGCCATGAGGTAATACAAATTCTTCATTTTCACTGTGCATTTCAAAAAAACCTTCCTTCTCCTTACCCGTCTTGGATCTTACCTTGGAACATTACCTCCAGGGTCTTGAGAACCTCTGGGGAATGGGGGGAAAGGAAGACAAAAGGATGATTTGAAGTATTGATTTTGGGAAAGCCTCCTTTAATGATTAAGCAAAATCACCAGGTAGATCTTTCCATTAAGGGTGAGGTGTGGCTTTAGATGTGGGGTATTTGGGCCTGTGTTGGGAGGCTCTGAATTTAGGTATGTTGTAAGAAGGTAGAGGTGGAGTGATTCAGTATCTCTTGTTCCCTGATTATTTTCAAAAAATGCATAACTCTTGAGAGAGACCCATGATAGCAAAGTAAAGAATACTTCAAGGGCTGAAAATGGTGTCTTCTATTTGTTTTCAGTTATTCTCAAAATCCAGCCCTAGGAGGTACCATGAGTTGGAAAGAATCATCTATGCATAATTAGAATCTGTGCAGGTTCCTGATGCTCATGCAGGGCTGAGTGACACAACGAAATGGGGCACACGTTGGATTCTCATGCACATCCTGAGTGTTGTTCACCTTTACTAGAATACATTGTGAATGATGCTCTCTAAACCTGTGCAACTTGGGGGGTGATATGCAGTTTTTAAAAATTTAATTGAAATGTTTTCTGAGAACACTACTCTACTATACTAGGTGACTTATAGATAAAAATTTTATGTGCTTTCTTGATATTATATGGGCATCATTGAATAGAGTAATTAAAACTTATGTATATGAAATGACATCATGGAATATTTTTCCAGTGGTAGTTTTCATTTATTCTTTTAAAATATTATATTTTCATGCACCTGGGTGGCAGAAAGAGAAGGAGAGGCAGATTCCCCACTGAGCCAGAGAGCCTGATGTGGGGCTCAATCCCAGGACCCTGGGATCATGACCTGAGCCGATGGCAGATGCTTAACCGACTGAGCCACCCAGGTGCCTCAAGAAAGAGTATTTTTAAATTGCTGTATACATTTTTAAAGTGGATACATTAATTACATTAGCTGTACATCCTGATATATGGCTTTTAATAATTTATCTTACAAGATGTGTTCCATAATTTTTCAGTGGTTTCATACTATTCCTCAAATTGCATTTTAGCTTACTTATTTGAATTGATAAATGAATTCAGACTTTTCCAATAGAATATAAATCTGCTTTAGCTGATTGGTTTGACAATGAGGAATGCCTTTTCCAATTAGTCTGTATGGGAAGTATTTCCTGTAAGTTGAATGAGCTAAATCAGCAGCCCTAAGCTTCTGACAAAAATATTTAAAATGTTAAAATAAAAGCATTTAAAAAATGTATTGGCAAAAGTATATTAAAATCAAAATTTTTATTTACAGAGTAAATAAGACACTTTTTTTTTGAAAGATTTTTATTCTATCATAAATTTGAGAGAGAGAGTACAAGCAGGGCAAGGGTCACAGGGAGAGAGACAAGCACAAGCAGACTCCCTGCTAAGTGGGGAGCCAGATGTGGGGCTTGCTGGGGAGTGCAGGTGGGCCTTGATCCCGGGACTCTGAGATCATGACCTGAGCCAAAGTCAGAAGCTTAACTGCCTGAGCCACCCAGGTGCCCCAACAAGGCACATTTAATTGAAAGAGAACAGAGGTAGTTGTTTGATAAATCTTAGTAGAAATTTTTTTTTAAAGATTTTATTTATTTATTTGAGAGAGAGAGAATGAGAGAGAGAGCGAGTACATGAGAGGGGGGAGGGTCAGAGGGAGAAGCAGACCCCCTGCCAAGCAGGGAGCCCAATGCGGGACTCGATCCAGGGACTCCAGGATCATGACCTGAGCCGAAGGCAGTCGCTTAACCAACTGAGCCACCCAGGCGCCCCTTAGTAGAAATTTTTAACAAACCACCTGTAAATTGCAGATGAGAATGGCTTTTTTTTTTTTTTAAAGATTTTATTTATTTATTTGACAGAGACGCAGCGAGAGAGGGAACACAATCAGGGGGAGTGGGAGAGGGAGAAGCAGGCTCCCTGCTGAGCAGGGAGCTTGATGTGGGGCTCGATCCCAGGACCCTGGGATCATGACCTGAGCCGATGGCAGACGCTTAACGACTGAGCCACCCAGGTGCCCCATGAATGGCTTTTATAACTGGGTACCAAATCATTTTGCAAGTCAAGTTGTTTCTTTCTTTTTTTAAGACTTTATTTATTTATTTGAGAGAGAGAGCGAGAGAGAGCATGAGCTGGATGGAGGGGAAGAGGGAGAGGGAGAAACAGACTCCTGTTGGACAGGGAGCCCAACTTGGGGCTCGATCCCAGGACCCTGAGATCATGACCTGAGCCGAAGGCAGACGCTTAACCAACTGAGCCACCAAGACACCCCAAGTCAAGTTGTTTCTAATAAAAAACTTTCCATAAAATTAAAGGAGTCCTTAGTTGAGTTGTTAGCTGATGATTTGAATAAGTTCATATAATTTAGTTAAGACTGCCTTTAAATAAAGCTTCTTCCATTCCCATTTTCTTATTTTTATGGAACTTTCTTGGCAGTAACATTTATAAAAATGAAAAGTAGAAATAAAACTGATGCTCTAACTTGGGAAACATGAGCTAATTGAAAAGAAAACAGTCTCATCCATCTTATTAAGAACTGCACCTTTGGGGGTGCCTGGGTGGCTCAGTCGTTAAGCATCTGCCTTCAGCTCAGGTCATGGTTCCAGGGTCCTGGGATCGAGCCCTGCATCGGGTTCCTTGCTCAGCGGGAAGCCTGCTTCTCCCTCTCCCACTCCCCTTGCTTGTGTTCCCTCTCTCACTGTGTCTCTCTCTGTCAAATAAATAAATAAAATCTTTAAATAAATAAATAAATAAATAAATAAATAAATAAAAGAACTGCACCTTTGGGGCACCTGGGTAGCTCAGTCGGTTGAGCATCTGACTCCTGATTTTGGCTCAGGTCATAATCTTGGGGTCTTGGGCCCGAGCCTGGAGTCAGGCTCCTGCTCAGCGTGGAGTCTGCTCGAGGATTTTTCTCGCTCTCCCTCTGGCCCTCCTCCCACTCTTGTGCATGCTCTCTCCAATCTTTCTAAAATAAATCTTTAAAAACAAAGAACTGCACCTTTAATAAAATTTTCCTTTTTATGTTTAATGTTTATCTTTTTTTTTTTCTTTTTAAGTAGGCTCCACACCCAGCATGGAGCCCAGTGCAGGGCTTGAACTCATGACCCTGAGATCAAGACCTGAGCTGAGATCAAGAGTTGGACACCTAACTGACTGAGCCACCCAGTCACCCTTGTTTAATATTTATCTTAATCCATCATATATGTGGGTTATTTTGATAAATTTTACACAACTGGTCATCATAACATTCTTTTTGATACTTTAGAGCCTGACAGTGGTAGATTCTACTAGTTGCTTCCTAAAATTTGTTCTCCCCTTCTTTGGTTGCACAGCTATCCTACATTTTCCCATTTTCCTTGCTGTAGGGTGTGGCCATGTAATTCTTCTGTTAACACAAAGTGCGTGAGAGTGATGCAGGTCACTTCCAGGACTCTCCCTGTAAAATCTCTTCTATGCACTCTTTGCTTCTTCATGAGGCTCTAGGAAAGGGGTTGGCAAACTTTGGTAAAGGGCCAGACAATAACTATTTTAGACTTTACAAAGCCAGGTAAGGCCTCTGTTTCATATTTTGCCTTTTTTTTTTTTTTTTTTAAATAGCCCTTTAAAAATGTAAAGCTCCCAGGGCACATAAAAGTAGGCTGACAAGCTAGATCTTTGTTCAGGGGAATGGCAGAGCCATGTAACAGAAGGAGATTGGGTCTCTTAATCACTGTGTGGAGGAGAGCACCTTGTTTATTAGAGCATCTCACCAAGACTATTATGTGAGAAAGAAATAGACCTTGTGTTGAGCCATTACATGGTTGGGCCAACTTGTTACTGTAGCTCAGCCTAGCAAAAATACAGAAAATTTAAAAAATTAATTTACAAAGATTTTTATTGCAGAAAAGTATGAAAATGAATAAGACCTTTGGGCACAATAATATAGATAAAAGTACATAGGAGAAGTGGTACAAGAATATGAACTTAAGGAGAAAAGGGAATGATGTAAAATTTCTGACTGTTAAAAAACTTGTTTATATATATATATTTATTTATTTATTTATTTAAAGATTTATTTATTTATTTGAGAGAGCGAGAATGAGAGAGAGTACATGAGAGGGGGGAGGGTCAGAGGGAGAAGCAGGCTCCTCGCCAAGCAGGGAGCCCGATGCGGGACTCGATCCAGGGACTCCAGGATCATGACCTGAGCCGAAGGCAGTCGCTCAACCAACTGAGCCACCCAGGCGCCCTGTTTATATATATTTATATATATATATGGATGATGATGGGCATCAAATTGCTTGGGTTTTAGATGCAACTGGATATTTTAAAAAGAGTATAGCTATAGTTTATTTTAAAATATGTATATTAATAATGTGCTGAAAATTATAGCCTTTGCAATTATTTAAACATATGAAATATTTTAGATGTCAACTAAAAATTTTGTGAAGGGATTCATGGTTTTAAAAAATTCCCTTAGGAGACATGCCAAAAATCTTTGAAGAGAATTCCAAGAACCTTTAAAGACTCAAAACCAAACCTCTTGTGAAAGCTTCATAGATTCACGGGGCTGGAAGAACAAGCAAGGGCTTTTTTGGTCCACCTCTGCCCTTTCTGAAATCCCATGTCCAGGTCACTTTAGAAAGTGTGCAAACAGAGGAATGTCTTTGCATGTCAAGAGTCCTGCCAGTGGTGTCGCTCAGCTAGGGGTAGACTACATTTCTTCTGACCTTCGATTCCTCACTGAATCATGAGGATGAGAGCTGTTTTCTTCCTTCTTTCAGAAGTCTTCCTTTCTTGGTTGTTCTGAGGATTCCTGAGTTAAACATTTGTGAAGTACTTTGCAGTATTTGGCTGAAACTACAAAGTTGCATTTGTTATTGTTGGAGGGATGAAAAGTATTATGCAAGTGCAAAGTATCATTTTCTTTCCAGGCCATACACCATTACCAAGCTGAACCCCCAGGAAACTCTTGACCACATCCCCTTGCAAGGCCTCTTCATTTACATAACCAGCCACACAAATTGAGCTAGCAAATGTTTCCTGGGAGAGGATTTGCACTTTCTCCTTTTCTTCAGAGAGTTTCTGTCCGCCTAAGAGGTGTGATAACTTTGTCCTCAGGCAGAACTGATAGTCTTTCCTTGGTCCTCCTACTCCAGGAGTCAGTAGGACAGTGAGTAAATTATGAGGACTGAGTTCTTATTTTGATCTGTCCTTGTCTACTCACAGTGACTCATAAGTCACTTCACCTCTCTGAGCTTCTTTTTCCTGATCTAAGAAATGAGGAATTTGGAATAAGTAATTTCTATGGGTCCTTCACACTTAAAAATTTCCTCTTAGCATGTCAAAATGCTGCAAAAGTGCTCTGAAAACTTCAGTATATTGGTGTGTATCATTTGGGAATGTGCAATATATGCCAAGAGAAATACAACCGAATTAAATGAATGAGAGATGCTGTTATCCAAATAAAGTTCTTTATTTAATTCCAGTTTTCATAATAAATGTGTTTTATACTGTTAGATCTGTGTGGCTGCTGCTGGTGGTGGTAGGGGTGATGATGTTGATGACGGTGGTAGGGGTGATGGTGGTGATGACGGTGGTAGGGGTGATGGTGGTGGTGACGGTGGTAGGGGTGATGGTGGTGGTGACGGTGGTAGGGGTGATGGTGGTGGTGACGGTGGTAGGGGTGGTGGTGGTGGTGACGGTGGTAGGGGTGATGGTGGTGGTGACGGTGGTAGGGGTGATGGTGGTGATGATGGTGGTAGGGCTGATGGTGGTGGTGATGATGGTGGTAGAGGTGATGATGGTGATGATGGTGTAGAGGTGATGATGTGATGATGGTGGTGGTGGTGAAGGTGATGGGGGCCATGGTAGACACAGTGGTGTAAACTTCACAGTGACCTTGAATAAAAATACATAAGCTAATGTTTTCATCACAGAGTCAGTTCATCTTTATAATTCCCACAGTACGTTAGCATACTGCCTTGCAAAAAGCAGGTGCTCCATAAATGTTTGATGAAGGAGTATCTGGCAGATAACTACAGATGCATCTTGCTCTCATATCTAAGGCAAAACTAATACTCTTGTAAGATCTCAGGTTTCATTTCACTTAATATAATAGGCTTTCTAAGAAAGCTCTAAAAATACTATCACTGAAGTGATTTTAATTGATGTTGCTCATACTTAACTTCCCAGAGAAGGATGAAAGCTTATGCAGATTATAAGAGGGCTGTTTCTCAGTAATGGAAAAAAAGGCCACTGAAGTCAATCCACTCAAAAAGGGATCAAAACTTCACAGGAAGAAGTTCGACTTGGACTATATCTGATTATTAGAACTAAAAATTATAAAAATAATTTTATTTTATAGGTAACCAAATTTAGGTTATTATAGAAACTAAGAGCTAGTCCTTGAAATGTACAAAAACTGGGTCAAGTATTGCTTTTTTTTTTTTTTGAGGGCACATAATTTTTCCAACAAAAGATAACAACACACAGAATACCCTTCACTTTAACATGTAGAAATAATCAAAGGGTTTCAAAATCTTTCCCTAGTGCCTTTCTTAATCTTTGGATTTTCAGATAATTCCACTAACATATGCTCATCGTTGATTTTTTTTTTTTTTCCAGTTGTTAACTGGTCTACCAGTTACACAAGATTCCAAATTCAGTAGTCCCTCCTTATCCACTGTGTTGCTTTCTGGGGTTTCACTTACCCATGGTCAACTGCAGTCCAGGAGCAAATGATCCTTCTTCTGATGTATTATCAGAAGGTTAATAGAAGTCTATTGCTACATCACTATACCTACATCATTCACCTCACTTCATCTCATCACTAGGTATTTTATCATCATCATATAAGGGTGAGTACACTTTTATTATAGTGTATTGTTATAATTGTTCTATTTTATTAATAGTGTTGGTAATCTCTTACTGTGCCCAATTTATAAATTAAATTTATCATAGGTATGTATATAGAGGAAAGATATAGTATATATAGGATTTAGTAATATCTGTGGTTTCAGGCATCCACTGGGAGTCTTGGAATATATTCTCTGTAAGTAACGGGGACTACTGTATACTCTAAAAATAATTGACTTAATGAAATCTTTATTTTTTCAAGATTTACCTTTTCATTTTGCATTGTATGGGTGAATAAATACTACTTCCAATAATCAGAGATACTCGCAGTGTTGAACGGAGAGAGATGCCTGAGTTTATATTAGTGAATATTTTTTTTTTTAAAGATTTTATTTATTTATTTGAGACAGAGAGAATGAGAGAGAGAGCACATGAGAGAGCACATCATGCATGTGCTCATGAGCACAGAGGCAGAAGCCTCTGACCCTCCCTGCTCGGCAGGGAGCCCGATGCGGGACTCGATCCAGGGACTCCAGGATCATGACCTGAGCCGAAGGCAGTCGCTTAACCAACTGAGCCATCCAGGCGCCCTAGTGAATATTTTTATTATGGTGACTTTTGCTTTCCTATATTACAGTGTTTCAGTGGAGCTCCTGAGAATTAATATTCAGATAACAAAGATACCTTGTATTCACTCAGCCAGCATCTATTCAACATTATTGAAAGAAACTTACTGTGGCGGGTAATATTTTCCAAAGATGGCTCTACCAATATTTCTCATCCCACCTGATCACCTTACCATGTGACCTTGCTCCTTTCTGATCAAGAGTTGGCTGGAGTGCCTGGGTGGCTTGATCAGTTAAGCGTCCAACTCTTGACTTCAGCTCAGGTTTTGATCTCAGGGTTGTGAGTTCAAGCCCGTTTTGGGTTTCCATGCTGGGAGCCTACTAAAAAAAAAAAAAAAAAAAAAAAAAAAGAGGTGGCATCTATATCCCTTCCTTTAAACCTGGGTGGACTTTTGTGACCTTTCTGCCAACAGAATGTGGTGAAGTGACTCTAGGTGGTGATTTCAGAGGTTAGATCATATGATGTTTGTAGTTATAGTTTGTTTATTCTACATTCTATTGCTACATAGTGCCTCATCATTTATGTATTCAACATACTCTTGAAGAGTATTTGGGCATTTTAAATTTAGAGTTTTTAGTGCTATGAACTATGAATATTTTAATACATACCTTTGGGAGAACATATGTAAAAGTTTCTGCTTGGTTTGTACCTAGAAGTGGAAGTTCGTGGCTTTAAATATTTTGGACTATTAAGATTGGTTTTTAGGGCGCCTGGGTGGCTCAGATGGTTAAGTGTCTGCCTTCAGCTCAGGTCATGATCCCAGGGTCCTGGGATCGAGTCCCGCATCGGGCTCCCTGCTCCTTGGGAGCCTGCTTCTCTCTCTCTGTCTCTCATGAATAAATAAATAAAATCTTTAAAAAAAAAAAAGATTGGTTTTTAAATGAGTCATCTGACATTTAATGACAGCATTTAAAATATTCCTTAGCCTTTTTCACATTCTAGATATTGTCCATAACCTGAAGGGTGCTGCTTAACATCTATAATCAGAATAAGGCAAGAATAAAGGAAAAGGAAGTTAATACTGGTCAAACCAATAAAACATTACCAACTGTTGCTCAGTTCCTGGGATCTGAGCCAGTTGTCATTCAGGAGCCCAACTGTCTGAAGAGGGGACCAAGTTCTCAGGAGTAGGGTCCCTGGAACACCATGGCAAGTAATACTGGAAGGATCCTCGGCCATTTTCAAAGGAGTCTATGGCTATTTTCTTGGGTGATTGTATACTGGAGAAAGAATACTCAGACATTTCAAGGATTATCAGATAGAGGTTCTCAGTTGATATGGACATTTGGAGCCCTGAAGCATTGTCATGCCCCTTTGCCTACAGTTAGATGTAGGGATGTGGGGACCAGATAAATAAATGGAGTTCTGGCTAAAGTTTGACTTAAAACAGATTCCCTAAGTCTGCAGATCCATCTCTCTGAGTACATAATTGAGATTGACACACTTGGCAACAGGATTAATCCCATATTGGGCCCTTAGCCTGTGGAGTGAAATCTATCACGGGGGAATAGGCCAGGCACATCTTCCTTGTACTTGGTATGAGTGGTTGATTGGCAAATGAGTTGTTTTCCATTCCAATTAGATAAAAGCGTCAGAAACAGCATTCACATGGAAGGGACAACATTTATTTACAGTTTTTCCCCAGGGATATGTTAACTCTCCTACCCTTTGTTATATATAGTTCATATATAGATCGGGACCATCTGAACATCCCAGAGAACAATACTGTGATTCATTGCATCAGTGACACTGTGCTGATCAGGCAGAATGAGCAAGATACGGCTAGTATGCTGGAAGCCTTGGTGGGGAGACATTCACACCAGAGGACAGGAGACAAACTCTATGAAGATCCACAAATCTGCCACTTAAGTAAAGTTTAGAAGGATTCAGTAGTCAGGGGTAATTTGGGAAAACCTCTCCAAAGTAAAACATGGAGTGCTGTATCTTGCATCTCCTACTATAAAAAAGGAAACACAATGCCTGGTGGGTCTCTTTATGTACTAGAGGCAACATAGTCCATACCTAGGAATGTTATTGTAGCCCAAACACTAGGATTTATGGAAGGCTTTATTTATGGGAGAGACCCAGAGCTAGAAATGACTCTATAGCGAGTACAGGTTGTGGTGGGAGCAACGCTGTTACTTTACCATACCACCTGCCAGAGCCTATAGTGTTGAAGGTAGGAAAAGATACAGTGCAGGATATATAGTAAGCCCCAGTGGGAGAATAACAACATAGGCCCTGGGGCTTCTAGAGCAAGGCCCTGTCATCCACAGCTGAGAGTTATACATCTTTGGAGAAACAGCTCCTGGTGTGTTACCAGGACCTGGTGGAGATAGAGCAGTTGGCCATGGGGCACTAAGTACACATGCATTTATTTTTTTTTTTAAAGATTTTATTTATTTATTCATAAGAGATAGAGAGAGGCAGAGGGAGAAGCAGGCTCCCCGCTGAACAGGGAGCCCGATGCAGGACTTGCTCCCAGAATCCTGGGATCATGACCTGAGCCGAACGCAGAAGCTTAACCATCTGAGCCACCCAGGCGCCCGTGAGCCTGCGTTTAGAACGGCCTATTCTAAGCTGGGTTCTTTTGGATCCATCAAGTCATACAATTGGATAGGCCCAGGAGTAGTGGTACATCTGGGATTGAGCCTGAGAAGGATCAGAGGGCGTAAGTAAACTGCATGAGTAGGTATCCCAGATCTTGTGTCATCCACCATGCATGTACCAGCTGCCCTCATTCTCTGTAGGGTCCCAACCAGGGG
The DNA here is from genome assembly GCF_002201575.2 of Neomonachus schauinslandi. NCBI lineage: Eukaryota > Metazoa > Chordata > Mammalia > Carnivora > Phocidae > Neomonachus > Neomonachus schauinslandi. Next base: position 111,097,727 of record NC_058403.1, read on the forward strand.
GAGGAAAAAGCTCAAGCTTGGTTTATGAATCAGTCGGTTCAGTATGTGGGTACAAGACAAAAATGGACAGTGGCTCAGAAACTTCCCAGTGGGTAGAGCTTCAAGGATTTCAAGTTATTTACTTTGTGTGGAAGGAGAGGTGACTGCCTGAGATGCGAATATGTACACTTTCCTGTGCAACGACCCTGAAAGGGAAAGGACTGGAACAATGAAGGCCAAGAGGTCAGAAGCAGAAGCATGTAGATGGATATATGAGAGCAGGCATGAAGTATGAAGATTTTGTGTTACAGATTAATGCCCACTCAGAAGTATTCACCATTGAAGAGGCACTAAAAAAACCCAAGTAGGCAAAATGGATCTGGCCAGTTGATGTCAGGCAGTCTTTGCCATCAACCATCCCAGAACTGACATGATAGACAAATGAGAAGTAACAGAGACAGAAGCTATGCATGTATCCAACAGCATGGGCTCCCACTTACCAAAGCTAATCTAGTTCCTGCTGCTTCTAAATGTTCAATGTACCAACAACAGAGACAGCCTCCAATATGGCACTATTCCTAGAAGAGTCCAACCAGCCATTTGGCAAGTTGACTATAGTAGGCCCCCTCCATCCAGTTTGTCTGCGTAGGAATAAATAACTATTCTGAGTATAGATTTGCCTTTACTGCTTACAGAGCCTGTTAGCACCACTATCTGGAACCTTTACAGGATGCCTGATGCATAGACATAAAATCCCACACAACATAGCACTTGATCAGGGAACTCACTTTGCAGTGAAGGAGGTACAGAAATTACCCCTTGGCTATAGAATGCACTGATTGTATTACATACTGCAATATTTAGAATTAGCTAAACTGATAGTCAAGGCACAGCTAAAGCACCAGCTTATAGGCAATATTCTGCAGGGATGAGGTGCCACCCTTCAGGGTGCAGTGTATATACTGAATCAAAGACCTCTCTCTGATATTATATCACTTATAGGAGGAATGCATGAGTCTAAGAACAAAGTGGTGGAAGCAAAAGTGGACCCATTTAACATCACTCCCAGTGATCCTTTGGGGAACTTTGTGTTTCCCATTTTCACAACTTTGGAATCTATGGGGTTAGAGGTTCAGGTCCCCAAAGGGAGTGCACTCTTGCTAGGGGGACATGACAACAGTATCATTTAACTATAATCTGTGAATGCCATGTACACACTTTAGACTCCTGTGTCCAGGGGCCAACAGCAAGAAGAGTCACCATCATTCTAGCTGGGATCAATGACCCTGAGCAGCAGGAGGAGTAAAGGCTGCTATTACACAAGGGGTTAGGCAGGGAGGAATGTGCACAACCAGGTGATCCACTTGGTACCTCTGGGGATTATTTTTCCCCATTATAATTGTGAATGGACATACTCAGAAGCCCCAGTCTGAAAAGGGTGGGATTCCAAGGGCTGGGGCCCCCTTAAAAATGAAGCACCACCAGGTAGGCAAGCCATCAGCACCTGCAGAGAAGATGGCATAGGCTGTGGAGACTTGAGGGTGGATAGTGGAGTTGAGAGAGAAGATAAATACCAGTTCTGGCCTCAAGACCAACTGCCACAGCAGGGACTGTGATTTGTCTCACTAACCACTTAAATTTCCCCTCAGCAGAGAGGTCCTGGAGAACCATGGAAGAACTGCATCCTGAAATGGATGGAGGAGTCAGTCTGTTTGATGCAGCTTATATAGACTGTGGTGAAGCCATGTGGGTTCACTGCTTAGGGCTCCCTTCAGTAGAGAACCTCCTATGAGAGCAGTCAGCTGACAGCTCCAGGCACCACACCTGTGGAATTACTGCCTCATTCACACAGGGAAGCCCATGATCTCCTCAGCCTGCCGGTGATTGAGCCCAGCAGTGCGCCAAAGCTGAGCCATCCCTGCCCATCCTGGGACACCTCTAGTGGTCAGTCATTGACTTGAAGTTTCTCATCATCCTGGCTGGGACTTTCTTCAAGCTGCGCTGCAGTCTGAGGCACTTCCACACAATCTTCCTTCCTTCACTTTCCTTCTTTCATAGGTGTCAGACCTACATGGCAATCTGAAGGCTTTCCTGGCCTACTCTTCCTCCTTCTCTCCTTTATTCTTTTCTTTTCTTTTCTTTTTTTTTTTAAGATTTATTTATTTATTTGAGAGAGAGAGAGAGCAGGGCGGAGGCAGGGAGAGAGGGTCCCAAGCAGACTCCAGGCTAGGCGCGTAGCCTGACAAAGGGCTTGATCTCATGACCCTGAGATCACAACCTGAGCTGAAACCAAGAGTCAGTCACTCAACTGACTGACCACCCAGGCGCCTCCTCTCCTTTATTGTTTATGGCATATCCCATAATTCATTTCTTGCTCATCTAATTCCATCTTGGCGTCTGCTTCCCGGTGGATCTGAACAGACCCACAAATCATTATTGCTAGTTCTTTTCCAGGTAATCATCTGTTTTCTCAATTTTTTTGTGTCTTGATGAAGAGTTTGAATACTGAAGGTTAAACAGACACCTACCTTATAAATACAGGTATTTCTGCTGGCCAATTTACTCTAACCTAACTCTGCAGAGGAATTACAGAACATGTTAGTGTCATCTAGAACTTAGAGGTTCATTTTTGTGTTTGCTGAAGGGCAAGTTCACGTTTAGTGTTTTCCTGGATTACTTTCATGGTTCCCTCCTTTCTCCCTCCCATTGGACGCCAGTGGTAGGGACCTTATTTGTTTCCTTTAGATCATAGAACTACAAATTCAAATGACATGACATTTGGGAGAATAGAAATTCCTGATTTAAGTGAGGCCATTTTGAGTCCAGATGGATTTGTGATAACCGAAAGAAAGAACAGCCTTGTTCCCAGACCAGCTACACACTGCTGCTCCAAGCTGTGGATTAATGAAACTGGCACAAGAATAAACTTGGTTGGGATTTTCTTTGGTGGGATTTTGCGGCCACCAAGAAGTTTCCCTTGCAAGTAAGTAAGTCTGGGTGGGAAAATGCCTGTATGTGGGGTTCTTATTTCCTCCCCCCCAAAAACAACCCCCACCGGCAGTGGTGAAATAGAAAAGATTGACTAATAAGGGTAAAAATCTGGACTTGGCACAAAGGTTTTTGGTGATTTTAGGTACAATGGTCTGGTCTCTTTCATACCAACAGCTTGCTTTGGAGGCTGTGAAGATTGGCCTCCAAACTTATTTGGCCAAGCTGTCCAGAAAGTCAAAGGGAGGATTCATTAGCAAGAATGAAATTTACCACCAGATTGTGTCTGTCCTTTGAGCCAAACAGACTGAAACTTACTTCTTGGCAGTCTCTTTGTGGGGTGTTCAAACACTAACACAAAAAAGTTTTGAAAGCCCTGTGATGTCTTTTGGTGAGTAGAGTGTCTTATAGGCGCTTATGTGGAGGAATCAATGTAACTGTTGCTCCTGAGTTGTCAGATAATTCATCAAAAGGATCCCCCTCTATTAGGGATGAATTTTGTTCCAAGAATGGAATCCATCACTTCTAACTCAAGACCTTATCTTGTGATGTGACATAATGAAGCACCTGGGAGCACCTTAATATACCTGTCCACAGGATGGCCAGAAGAGAGAGATTTCTCCCTTGAGAATGTGTTTCAATCAACATCACAACTTTGTCCTTTCTCATTGAAAGGTCTACGTTGCCATATTTAATTAGTTAAGGCAGTCTTGTAATAATTTTTTTAAAAGATTTTATTTATTCATTTAAGAGAGAGAGAGACAGACAGAGCACAAGCAGGGGGAGAGGCAGAGAGGGAGAATCAGGCTCCATGCTGAGCCGGGAGCCTGATGTGGGGGCTCGATCCCAGGACCTGGAAATCATGACCCAAGCCAAAGGCAGACGCCCAATCATCTGAGCCACCCAGGCGCCCCTGTCTTGTAATAATTACAAGAGAAGTGGAAGACTAAAATTCTAGAGGCTTTTTTCCTTGAAAGCCATTAACCAGTTTTATTTTTATAGATGCGATGCCAACTAGCCAAAGTCTAAATTATTATGATCTCTAATATTGAACTCCCGGCCCTGCAATCTATACAAGGGAACAGCCTCGACTGACACTTTCACAGATAGTAGTCATGGATTTTTTTTTTTTTTTTTTTTTAGTAAAGTGGTAGCTAAATCTCAGGGATCTTCTCATTCACTTTTTCTTTGCCATTTTATCAAGGTGTTTTAAGTAAAACTCTTCTCAAGTATCTGCAGATTATTTTCTCTTCTGTGAAACACAATTTTGACAGGTGGGAGGAAATAAATAGAACGAATGTCTCTTGCCTGAAATCTCTGCTCAAAAAGTGGGAGATGATGATTTAATAGAATTACAATGTGCAGCCTCTAGGTTAGTGCCCAGGTAGCCCTAAAATTGTTTAGCTGTCAAGAGCATCATGTGGTTCCTCCAAGGATTTTGTTGTGGTTCATTTCTAAAAGGCAAACAGCTGAAAGACTTGTGTTCATGCTAAGAAACACCAAGCATATGAACTCAGGCAGTTATTCCATCTCTGGGGTTCTCTGCCTGGGCCTTCTTTTCTGGGAGCTTCCTGTCTTCCCTTTAGGGTTATGCTCATTGTACTTATTCTTGACCTTGATCATCCTCCTCCCCCACCATCCAAAGTGATTGGTCCAAAGATGGACCCCTGATTCAAACTAAACCAATCAGAGACCTTTCCCTGGGAATTTAGACCTGAGGCAAAAGTCCGTTTCTCTTTTAGGAGGAACTGCTTGTAGGGGCACCTGGGTGGTTCAGTCAGTTAACGTTTGCCTTCGGCTTAAGTCGTGATCCCAGGGTCCTGGGATCAAGCCCTACGTGGGGCTCCCTTCTCAGCAGGGAGTATGCTTCTCTCTCTCCTTCTCCCCCCACTTGTGCTCACTCTCACTCACTCTATTTCTCTCTCAAATAAATAAAATCATTTAAAAAAAGAAAAAGAGGAACTGCTTGTAATATGTGAAACTGTGAGGCATAGAAACGATGTACCATGTAGATTGAAGAGCAGAAAAGGCTCATTTGTCCAGAAACAATGAAGTAGATAACGTAGAGAGAAGCAGAGACAAGAGACAGAGAGGGAGAGGGAAAGAGAAGGAGAGGGAGGGAGGTATGCACTTCCTCATGTTCCATGCAATATCCTTATAACTGCTCCCTTTTGCTTATGTGAACAAAATTTTTTTACCTGCATCCAAGAGGAGTCTTAACTACTTTTCCTCCCACTTCTCGAGAATGTATGATATAGAAAATGTGAATTTGCCCAACCAAGTAGTCCTGAAGTCACAGGATATGTATTGACCCTTCAAGAGCCTCCTCTTGCTGCTATTGTAGAACAAATCTGCCTGCTTTCTGTGTTCTCCTTCTCCCACACCAGTCCTCTAAGGGTCTAGAAAGACTCAACTCAACTTGAGGACCAGGACACACTGAAATTTTGGGGCTCCCAAGGATGGCTGTGGTGCCTAGCCATCATTTGTAATATATTTTTTTCTCTAACAAAACACATTCTGAGTTTCAAATGACCAATTTATAAAATAACTCTAGAGGGGGGTGGGAGGATGGGTTAGCCTGGTGGTGGGTATTGAGGAGGGCACATTCTGCATGGAGCACTGGGTGTTATGCACAAACAATGAATCATGGAACACTTCATCTAAAACTAATGATGTGGGCGCCTGGGTGGCTCAGTTGGTTGGGCGACTGCTTTCGGCTCAGGTCATGATCCTGGAGTCCCGGGATCAAGTCCCGCATCAGGCTCCCTGCTCGGCAGGGAGTCTGCTTCTCCCTCTGACCCTCCTCCCTCTCATGCTCTCTGTCTCTCATTCTCTGTCTCAAATAAATAAATAAAATCTTTAAAAAAATAAAAATAAAAAAAAATAAAACTAATGATGTAATGTATGGGGATTAACATAAGAATAAAAAAATTTAAAAAATAAAATAAAATAAAATAACTCTAGAAATAAAACCCTTAAAAAAAAAGTTGGGACTGACTGCTCCATATTAATTAGTAGTGAGGCTTCACATGACAGAAGGGTTCTTTAATACACGCAAGTACTCCATTAATCAGAGTTTGATTGCATTTTAAGTATGCTCCAACACATTTGAGTTTTCATTTATTTAATGAGAGGGAGGAGACAACTAGAATTTAAATTTTAGGAGGCTCTGTGCACTGAATGGCCATTAGATGACAAAGCAATTGTGAAATGTTATTAGAGGGATAGGTCAATGGAAGAAAAAGAACTAAAAATACCCTCTCTCTCTCTCTCTCTCTCTTTCTGAGGGACAGAATTCTGGAATCTCACAAAGAAGGAAGCAATTAAGACTCTGATTCAGTTAAGAAGTTATGAGAGAAATAGGGGAGCCTGGGTGGCTCATTCGGTTGAACATCCAACTCTTGATTTTTGGCTCAGGTCATGATCTCAGGGTCATGAGATTAAGCCCTACATTGGTCTCTGCACTCAGCAGGGAGCTTGCTTGAGATTCTCTCCCTCTCCCTCTGCCCCCTCTAAAATAAATAAATAAATCTTAAAAAAAAATAAGAAATGAATGAAATGGGGTCCCTGGGTGCTCAGATGGTTAAGCATCTGCCTTCGGCTCAAGTCATGATTTTAGGGTCCTGGGATTGAGCCCCACATCAGGCTCCCAGCTCAGTGGGGAGTCTGCTTCTCCCTCTCCCTCTGCCTCTCCCCCTGCTTGTGCTCTCTAGCTCTCATAAATAAAATCTTTAAAAAAAAAAGTTATGAAAGAAATATAATATGAAAGCCTAGAGGCACTACAGGGTTTGAGTTCTGGCTCTCTTGTTATAAGCTGATGACCTTTGGCAAGGCACAAAGTTTTCTGAACCTTGTTTTCTTCTGTATAATAGGATGCCTAGTAATGCTTGTCTGCCAATTCTCAGAGTTACCGTAAGATTCATGTATAATTGTACAGGTGAAATTGTTTTATAGTCTGTAAAATATATAAATATTATTTAATATTACCATGATAATTGAAGTACTAACAACTTTTAATTATTATGACTAGGTGGAAATGTCTATGGTCAAATGGTCCAATTAGGACTTATGTGGCAGACACTACATGAGAATAAATTCACTCTTTAAGATTATCTGTAAATATGTATCTTTAAAGAAAACTTTTGTCATTTTTAAGTGTGACTTGAACCTATGTCCATCGGGTCAGTGCTCTTGTGGAGCAGAATTTGAGTCCTGGGCCCTCTCTCCATCCCACATTGGTTTGACTGCTCCTCTCCTCTTCTTGGCTCCAAAAGGCATTGACCTTTTCTGACCAGGCATGAAAGGTGGCCTCCCTTGAGTCTGGACAATGCTGAGACAGAGGGATAAGAGTAGAGCTTGTATATCCTGGGCTCCTGTCAATGTGACAAATAAGACCAGAGAAGGGCAGTGGCTTGAACAGCTGGTGTAACCAGATCTGGGACTTATTTGGGTAGAGGGAGGAGTTCAATGACATCGTCAACCAATGACTATCCTATCAGGTGGCAGACTCTTTCAAGTTTAGCTTGAAAGATCACTTCTGTGTTGCATGCAGTGGGCACTCAAACAATATATATATTTCTTGAATATATAAATAATGCTGAGAACCTTGAAATTTACCTCCAAACACTGCTATTAGTTCTCTCATCATACCCAAAATGATATTAATAATATGGTTTGGGCTTCTGAGAGTGATGATTCAATTTCTCTATCATGTAATGCATTTATAGATTTACACAGATCTAAGTATATAGAAACATTTAACTTTTTTATTTTTACATTTTATTTTTTAGCATTTAGGTATTATTTTTAGCATCTTTTCATTCATTTTTTTCCCCCATGTTTTTGAACAAAGTTGTAATTATAGTGTTCATAGATACTTGTTTTCAGATATATTTCTTCAAAAATAATAAAAATTATCTTTTTCACATTGGTACATTATCTACAGAAGTTCTATTTCATATTTTTAAAAATATTTTATTTCTTTTTTTTTTTTAAAAAGGGGGGCAGTTGGTTAAGTGTCTGGGTGGCTCAGTTGGTTAAGCGTCTGCCTTTGGCTCAGGTCATGATCTCAGCGTCTTGGGATGGAGCCCCACATCAGGCTCCCAGCTCTGCGGGAAGCCTGCTTCTCCCTCTCCCACTCCCCCTGTTTGTGTTCCTGGCTCTCTCTCTGTCAAATAAATAAAATCTTAATAAATAAATAAATAAATAAAAATTTAAAAGATTTTATTTATTTATTTTAGAGAGAGAGCTTGCATGAGTGGAGGGAGGGGCAGAGGGAGAGGGAGAGGGAGAGAATCTCAAGCAGACTGCATTTAGTGAAGAGCTCGAAGCAGGGCTTGATTTCAGGACCCTAAGATCATGACCTGAGCTGAAACCAAGAGTCAGCTGCTTAACCAACTGAGCCACCCAGGCATCCTCAAAAGTACTATTTCAGATAGCTACCAAAAACTTCATTAGGTATTAAGCTTTCACAAATACTTAGACAATCTCTTGTTAAATATTTAGGATACTTCTAATTAAGATTATGCTGCAATTGGCAATATAGCTTTGCAATATAGCTTGATAGCTAACCTCTATTTTTCTTTTCTATTTTTCTTTTTTATTTATTTGACAGAGAGAGATAGCGAGAGAGGGAACACAAGCAGGGGGAGTGGGAGAGGGAGAAGCAGGCTTCCCGCTGAGTAGGGAGCCCGATGTGGGGCTTGATCCCAGGACCCTGGGATTATGACCTGAGCTGAAGGCAGACGCTCAACGACTGAGTCACCCAAGCGCCCCTCTATTTTTCTTTTCTAAGAAAATATGTATTGGGCGCCTGGGTGGCTCAGTTGGTTAAGCGACTGCTTTCGGCTCAGGTCATGATCCTGGAGTCCCTGGATTGAGTCCCGCATCGGGCTCCCTGCTCGGCAGGGAGCCTGCTTCTCCCTCTGACCCTCCCCCCTCTCATGTGCTCTCTCTCTCATTCTCTCTGTCTCAAATAAATAAATAAAATCTTTAAAAAAAAAAGAAAATATGTATTAATTAATTAATTTTTTCCATTTAAAAATATCTTCCCCAGTATAAAAAAAAAAAGCAAAAATACTAGAGGACAGACCACTTGCACACAGTATTCAAGTAAAGACTAAATCTCAGAAATCCCCCTTTCCTCTAGTCCAACTGCATTGCTGAAGCAAGAGATAACATAAGGCAGAACAGTCCCGTCCATCATCATCATTATCAAAATTGTCTTCCTTATGATCATGCCAGTGATGTATTTATTAGGAACACTAGAGTGAAGCCTGACAATGAGACCTGTACCTGCAAAGAATAATATTGTGCAAAAATGTGTGGCAGGACCAACTCATTGTGATTTACGTATCTGTAAACTTGCTGTGCCCTGGACATTTTGCTAGGCATTTGGGTTGCAGTAAATTATGAATACACAAGTGTCACATTTGATTTGTCAAGGAACTGGTCAACGCTGATCCTCCTAGTGAAATAAAGATTAATCTTATGCAACAGTTTTCTGGACTCTTTATTATTCAAACCCTTATCTGTTCAAGGTCCTGGTCTGTTTAGTTCTTCTTCAGTTGCTAATGGTGATCCTGCTCTGAGAATTTTCTCCAGACTAGTTCAGCAAGCCCAGGCCGGTTCTGCCTCAAGGGCTTCTGGGCTGGATCCTCTAACAACTTACCCACCCCACCAAGTTTCTGACCATTCGTCTCAGCAGGAACCAGTCACCCACACCAAGTCAGCAATTCAGAGGGGTAGGGCTGAAGAAAGCAGCTTGTGGCTTTCCTGAGGCAAATATGGCAGATGACAAAGTCAAGACAACAGCCATTGGGCTGGGTGACCACCGGTACTGAACCCAGCTGTGTAGGGAACACCTTGTTAGGTGTGGGGAAAAACAGGATGAAAACGAAGCCCTCTTAGACCTGTCCTCAAAGAGCTTGCAATTCTCTTAGGGAGCTGATTCCATATGAAGTCCCAAAACTGTAACAAATGGTAAGAGGCTACCTTACAAACTGTTAGGAGTATGCCAGTGGGTGCTAAAAGAAGAATGGGCAAAATCATGTAAGGATCATTATGCCCTCAATAAGGAATTATGGGCTTCAAAGGAGCATTTCCATAAAGACATGTAGGATTCTTCTAGCCCCAGGAGGCAAGAGATAACTGAGGTAAAAGTTAGAATATAAGACAGTGTTTTATATGATTATGTGTCAAAGAAACAGACAAGAAAACAAAAAGACAAGAATAATATTAATTTAGGGGAGAGAGACTAATGGAGGCTTGACAATGGAATATGGAGGGCAGTTTTGAGCAGAGTTCAAATAGAGATATATGTAGTGAAGGAATAGGCTAAATATGCTTGGGTCAGAGCCTGGCTGGAGTGGATGAAGACACATTTGTGTAAGAATCAAGGTCAGAAAGCAATGAAGATGGCAGTTTGTTGCAAGTCCTTGGGTGCTAGATTGATAGCTCTGACCTTTATTCATGTGGGCAGTTGTTAAAATCTCGTGAGCCAGGGAATGACACCATGAAAATAGGAGGCCAGAAAGGAGAGACTGGAGGCAGAGAAACCAGGTAGGAGGCCACTGCAAGCATTTTGAGATAAGGTCTTGTTGTGGGAGCAGGAAGGGAAGGATGGTTTTGAGGGACACCAGGATAAAGAATCACTTGCTATTGCTTGGATGGAGACAGAGAGGGAGGAGGGATGGATGGCTCAGGGAAGCTTTCAGTAGGAAGTGTGCTGAGGGGAAGATTAGGAAGCAGGAATCAACTTCTAGTGGAAAGTCTTTGCAAGTGGAGAAAAATTTACTTACTCTCAATTGATTATCTTATAAAAACTGTGGAGTTTCTCTATGAGATAGGCATGCAGGAGGTAGCACACTGATTTAAAAATGACAATATCAGGGAGCAAATGGTGACTCGCGCAGGATGGGAGAATAGAAAGAGCACTCTGATCTAGGATAAATCCTAGGCTGAATCGGAGGGTTTTTTCATGAATTCATTGTATGTACTTAAGACAAAATGCTCTGGAGTTCACTGGGCCAGATTCCTTATCTGTAAAATGGGGATATAAAATATATTATCTATTCTTTGGGCCTCTATGAGGCTTAAATCACTGTCATTTGAGTGCCTTAGTATGTAACAGAATTTGTGTTAAGAACTTTATTTGCATTTTCTTTTTTAATCCTTAGAATGTTCATTCTGCATTTTAAAAAAATGCCAAAATTTAGTGGCTTAACCCAATAGCCATTTTATTTGCTCACAGTTCTGCAATCTGGGCTGGGCTAGGCTCTGTGGTTCTTTTATTCATCTAGATGGTAGTCACTAATGTGTTTGCAGTCAGCTGATGGGCCACTAGGGGCTGGGCTCAGCTCAGAAGTGGGGTGACTGGAGTTCCCCCTCTCTCCACATATCTCAGGGCCTCTCCCTCTCCATGTGGTTTCTCCAGCGGGGTAGTTGGACTTATCTAGGGACTTAGGTGTTCCAAAAGTACAAAATAGAAACTTCCACACCTTCTTAGGGGTTAAGGTGGGGGTGGGGTGGGGTTGGGGGAGCTAGCACATATTCAATGCTGTATTTTCCTAGTTAAGGCAAGTCACCGGCCTAGTCCAGATTTACATTGGAAGGGACTCCATAAGGGAGGGTGTCCGCTGAAAAGCAGCAATGTCACGGACTACCACAATATTATCACCAATTTGTAAGGAATAATCTGTGACTTAGGGAAGCTAAGTTACTTGCCCAATGAAAAGAGTAGAGCTAGGCACTTCAAAACTTGTGTTCTATCATGGGTCAATGGATAAAATTTGTAGTGTTTTAACCTAGAACCCTGTGAAGTGGGTACTGTTATTGCACCTAATTTACAGAGGAGGAACCGGGGAATAGAGAGCTCAGGTATTTTGCTCCAGAGCTTATACATTTAGTCACTACACCGTGCGGCCTCACGTGGGTAGTACGTGACACATACAAGGCAGCTGTAAACGTTATGGCATCTGAAGCTGCTGTTTTCGAAGGACGGAGCAAATGTCTTCAACCATCCACCATCACATCACACAGGCTATTTGGGAACTGGGGATTTTCCCTTTGAGTTATCCTGTGATCTGGGCAATTTGCTTTTCAGGCATCAACTTCTCTGCCTTTCACCATCTATTTCTTGAAGCTTGGCAAGGAATGAAGACAGCATCCTTGCCCATCCGATCCCAATCCTGATTCTCACTGGCTGATTCTCATGGCTCCCTCAGCATTTTCTTCTTCTCTGGTAGCTGCCAGATACTCCTTCCTTCTTGGGTGAGGAGCTTCCTGGAGTAGGGCTGGACTCAAGTTTCCATCCTTTAATCATCAAGTTAGCCTTGCAGCTTCTGATTAGTAACCACTTGGTCCTGTTACTTCCTCTAGTTCCATAGCCAATTTCCCCATTGTCATAACTGTGGTGGCTTTTGACGATAGCTTGCTGATACTATTTCCAGTGGAGTGACGTGTCGCTTCCTCCTTCCTTCTGCTGGTCCTATGGGCAGAGGGTTTTGCTGCATGGGAAATCTGGGGTTCCAGAGTCTCTGGAGAGGAGCTTATGCTCTGCTTATCTTTGAAGGTGACCCATGTGGCTGTCTTTCTCTAAGGCAGCCCTGATTTTTCCTCTGTGGGGAGTCTGGAATCAGAGCACACGCTCAAGTATAGATAATGGGCTGACAGGTGCCTCATTTTGGTGGGCTCTGTTCTATTGTGGGCATGACAGGGAGTAGCCATTCAGGGAGTGGCCCCTAAATACTCCCTGGCCTTTTCCAAGGCAAAACTATGGGGTGGTCTTGTCTTTTCCTGTAAACTTTTCTCCTTCAAAGCAACTCCAGATTTTGACTTTATTTCACCCTTATAAAAATAGTGAGGTGCAATACTTGCACTTAATACAATTCTATTTTATTTAACAGAGAGGTATGTGGATGGGCTGGGTGCTGTTCAAAGTGTTTTACAGATCTTTCCCGATTTAGGTAGGATGAGGTCCTGATAAATCCACTGTAAATTGAAAACACCGTAAGTTGAAAATGCATTTAATACCGAACATCACAGTTTAGCCTAGCCTATCTTAAATGTGCTCAGAACACTTACATTATCCTACAGTTGGGCAAAATCATCTAACATAAAGCCTACTTTATAATAAAGTGTTGAATATCTCAAGTAATTTATTGGCTACTGCTGAAAGTGAAAGGCAATTGTATATGGTTACAGAATAGCTGTAAGTGTAAGCTGTTTACCCTTCTGATGGCAGGGCTGACCCGGAGCTGTGGCTGCCGCCGCCCAGGCCCAGCATCAAGAGAATATGGCACGGCGTATCACTAGCCTGGGGAAAGGTCAAAATTCAAAATTCCAAGTAAAGTTTGAATGTATATCCCTTTTGCACCATCCTGAAGTGGAAAAATCGTTAAGTCCAACCACTGTTAAGTCCCGACTGTCTGTACATATATTGCCTCATTTGACTTATTTCGAAAAACTTCTGTTTGAATCAAATGGCATGGGGTAGGGGCTTTGTGAAACGTGACTTACCTCGCAGCCGCTTTCCCTTTCCCTCCAGCGGAGAGGGGACAAGGGAAAAAGGAATTGAGCTGCTCCGAAGGCCAAGGCTGCCTCCCACTTCCCGCAGCTGTCTTGCCAAGCTAGATCTAGGGGCTGGGGGTCTCCACCCCTCTCCTAGATCCAGCCGGTGGGAGGGTGGGTGGTTTTTTCCGGGTCACTGGCGCACCCTCTCTACTCCCAGCCACCTGCTCTGGTTCCATGCCGGCTCCAGGCTCTCTGGAGGGCGTCAGGGACATTCCAATCCTCCCACAACCCGCGCGGATGTCGCGGGGGAGGGGGGCGCGATTGCTCTCCCTTTCCAGTACCCAGCTTTGACCAGGTTTCTTCTCAAGTTCTAGTGACCCGAGTCACGCAAGGAGACTAAAGATTGATGGATGGTTTCAAGGTTGTTTGTTTACAACGCACCCACTGGCGAAGCCGCAGCTCTAGTGACAGAGGCACTTTCTGGGCACCGTCTGCGCTCTAGCAGACAACTGCAAGCCAAACAGCCAAGATGCCTCCTCGCCAGACCAAATATGGTCACAAGCGCTAAGCAGCCTCCCGTGGAAAGGCTGGCCTGTCTCCCTGCGCCAGGGCGGACCCGAGCCCGCCCTCAGGCAGAACCTCGGATCGGCGCGGCGCTCTGGGCGCTCCGGGCCTCGGCACCAAGCACGAAGGGAGGGCGCGGCAGCCAGGACCGGCCCTTCCTCGGCCTGCGCCGCTCACTCGCGTGCCCTCCGCCGCCCCCAGCCTTAGTTTCGGTCCACAAGCCCTTGATTAAACAGGCGCAGGCCACTTTCCCTTTGATCCCGCCCTAAGTCCGCGGTAAACTCAAAGGAATGCAGGTCCAGGGCTCCGCGGGAAAGGCCCGCACGACCGGGAGGAGTGGATGGGGGGCACCCGTCTCCTCTTACCCAGCAAAGTACCTATCCCGCCCGGGGCTCTCTAGAGCCGAGGTGGGGGAGGAGGAGGAGGAGGAGAAGGAAGAGGAGGGACGAGCGGGGGCAGGCAGGCTCAGGACTTGAAGGTTATGCATAATTCAACAGCTCAACTTTTGGGCCCGCCTCTTTTCTGGGAGTGGGAGTTCGCTCCAAACTTTGTTTATGGGACAGTCCGGGAGCCGCGGCGGCCGCGCTGTCTGCTTCTCCTCCGCCTCCTTCTCGCGGAGCACGAACGCCTGAGGCCAGTTCGGGGGATGTGAGAGCCGAAGCCCCTCGGCTGCCAGGCACCAAGTCGGGATTTGCCAGCCGGGCCCCGGCTACAGCCCTGCGAGCTCGGGACGCACCGAGCGACTGAGGCCCGACGGCGAGTTCGGGCGGGACGGCGGCCGCCGCACGCCCAGACTCGGCTTCGCTGCGCGCCCAGGTAGAGCCCGCTGGAGCGCGCCCGCTCACCCCGTTCCACCCCAGGGCGCCTGGGCTCCTCGGGCTTCCGGAGTCGCGATGTCGTGGAGCTGGCTTGGGTTGAGACTTTGGGGGGGGGGGGGCTGCCTGCCCGGGGGGGTTGGGCCCCGCCCTTCCCCCCCCCCGGTTCCCCCCCCCCCCGGGGGGGGTTCCCCCCCCCCCCCCCCGCCCTTCCTTGTCGTCCTCCTCCCGGCAACTTTCTTGCTTCAAGAAAGTTGCATAATTCTCCAGGCCAGGAGGGACCCCTCCCCCATCCGGTTGGCCTTACCGCTGCGTGTCTGGGATCCTGAGGCGGACACCTATCTGTCGCCTCTTTTTCTTTTGTTTCTGTTCTGCCCCCGGACCCCTTCCTGCGACTTTAAATAAAAGGCTGATCTGACCTTTCTCTTTGCAGAAGATGAATCCGGCCTCGGTGCCCCCCCCGCTCCCGCCACCCGGGCAGCAAGTGATCCACGTCACGCAGGACCTAGACACGGACCTCGAAGCCCTCTTCAACTCGGTCATGAACCCCAAGCCCAGCTCGTGGCGGAAGAAGATCCTGCCCGAGTCATTCTTCAAGGAGCCTGACTCTGGCTCTCACTCGCGCCAGTCGAGCACCGACTCGTCTGGCGGCCACCCCGGGCCCCGGCTGGCCAGCGGCGCCCAGCACGTCCGCTCGCACTCGTCGCCCGCGTCCCTGCAGCTGGGCACCGGCGCGGGTGCTGCAGGCAGTCCAGCGCAGCAGCATGCGCACCTCCGCCAGCAGTCTTACGATGTGACCGACGAGCTGCCGCTGCCCCCGGGCTGGGAGATGACCTTCACGGCCACTGGCCAGAGGTACTTCCTCAAGTAAGTCAGCCCGAAGTCAGGGGGCACAGTCACGGTGCCCAGGGTGCGCATGCTTTTTGGGGTGCGCGCGCGCGGTGTGGGTCCTTCCACGTTTGTTTCCGAAAGATCTGGGAAGATGGAAGTAGGGAGTGTGTCTCTGGGTGTTGGAATGGTAAAGGATCAGAAGAAGAGCATCTGGTGAGGTTCTTCCAGGGTCCTGGAATTTCCAAGAGATTGGGGACCTGGAAACTCGTAGAAGTAGGAGGGAAAAAAAAAAGTAGCTTTGGGGTGATTCTCATGAAACACATAGGTGACTTTGCCCTGAATCTGGAATAGCGACTTCTGGGCACAAACCCTTACGCCCTTACCTGTCCACTCCAACTTAGATGTCCCAGAGCCTGGTCCATTGGGATGTGACATGGAGATAAATTCTAGAATATTTTTGAGGCTTGGGAAGGAGAGGGACTCTTGGTAGTGTAGGTGGTCTGCAGTCTCTCCATTCTTAGGAAAAGCAAGCTAGAAAAGTGAACACCGCCTGGTAGGCCTTTCTGCTCCCAGCTGAGTGATGTAATGACCACACCGCACAGTGATGTAATTAGCAACTCCGTGGTGAAGTAGTTGTGGGCTGGAAAATCAATTGTGCGGAAATTGGGTCAGGAGTTATATTATGGCGCAGTTAGTAACCTAAAATACCAACGGATCAGGAGTCTGTTTTGTTGTTACTCTTCCCTTTCACATTGTTAGGGCTTTCCTGATGTGATGATTTTTACAATTAGACTGTAAGGGAAAATACATTCACAGACATAAAGACGGTTGTTTCAGTTGTGGTACCCTAAGATAATTATGTTCCAGAGGAGAAACGCGCTGGAACTTGAAATATAACCAGTGAGGTCAAGGGGGGTCAGGCTATTGATGGCCTGGCTGGAGGTTGTGCCAGCAGCTGGTCCACTTGGTTCCAGATTGCCTGCACTGACTGGCCATTCACTGCCATGGAAAGAAACTTCTCTTCTTAGAACCTGCCTTAGACTTTATTTTAAAGCCGAAATTGCTTTGATGGAGAAGCCTTAGTTTAAAACTTACGCTAGGACGTTATGTGCTCTTTTAAAAGTATAATCAAGCCTTTCTTTGGCACTAGTATTTGATTGCTGTCAGTTGGATCTTAGAACAAATACACAGTAATGGATGAGGTTTGCTACAGTCAACTCTTTGACTCATACTGGTGACCAATTATTGCTTCCCCATCCCAATGCTGTTGACATCTTGTGCAAGGAGGAGTTCTTTATTTTGTTTCTGGGGTTGGTGTGATGCTGAGAAGCACTTGTCCTGAAACAGACTTGATGGTCATTCCACAACTGGC
Organism: Neomonachus schauinslandi; assembly: GCF_002201575.2. Lineage (NCBI taxonomy): Eukaryota > Metazoa > Chordata > Mammalia > Carnivora > Phocidae > Neomonachus > Neomonachus schauinslandi. Next base: position 111,114,788 of record NC_058403.1, read on the forward strand.
CTTCCCCCAGGCTTTGAGTGTTAGTGTGGACATGTACTTGATGCTTTGACTTCCTAATGGCTGGTGGAATTCAAGTATGTGATGTAATAACATGACATTTTTCTAAATGTGATGATACTGTTCTGAAGGCCGACATTAGTTTCTATGGTACATAAAGCTCCAAAATGATCTTGTATTAAGGTTACTTAGGTAAGTGCGGTTTTGAATATTTATTGTGACTTTTCTAGAAATGGACTTAGTAATAAATGCAAATAGAAAAATGGTCCAATAATTTACAGTAATTTAGGGTTATCTTTTTTGGTCCCAAATGACTTAAACTGTGCTTATGAATATACACTTGCACAAGTATATGATATATGATCAGTATAACTGGTTATTAAAAATATGAAATAAGAGGCTTGCCTAATATTAGAGGAAAGCTAGGAAAAAAAGGACCCCCCCAAAAGCAAAAAAATTCCCTTCTATGCACAAGTGCATAATGATGGAATGATTGAAACTAGGGCAAAAATGGAAGTTAGCTTTGGGTTTAGAGAAAGTTGCTCAGATTCATTTGTCCATCCCCCCAACTACAACCACCCTGCAGCCCAAAGCAGAGTACATCTTCTTTCACTTTGGGTAGTCAGTGAAGACCACAGCTGAAAAAATGGGTAGGTAGTAGGCTAGCCTGATTTGATGCGGCCCCTGGAAACTTTCTGGCCAAGTTTAAGTCATTGTAACTATTGTCTTTCAGGACAAGCAATCTGCCAGGAGTTGTCTGAGCTTTTTGGGGGGCGTTGTTTAAAGTTGGAGTAAGTTAAATGTTGTATGTCATACTTCGTTGCATAGCCACCAAAGGCAACGTATTTTGATGGATTAAATAGAAGCTTGAAAAATAGTGGCAACTGACCCTGAATTGATTGTCATAAAATCTATTTTGCTCCATCATCTGTGAAATGGGGCTAACAGTGGCATCCATCCTATCACTGATTCTGTCTCAAGGCTTTTATAAATGAGAAATTAAAAGGATTTCAGATTGGACCCGGGTCAGGTTTGATTTTTTTGTTTTGTTTTTTTTTTTTTTGGCTAGAAAACCCAAGGCCAGGGAAGGGTGACCGTGTGACTTTGGGAAAGTCATGTGGTTATTTAATGGTAGACCCTGGACTGGACCTCTCGTCTGTTGACAAGTACTTACAGAGCACTTTTCCATTTTCCTCACTCCTACCTTTATCCCCCCTGTCACTTCCCCAGCTGAACAATGAGTTTTATGGGAAACAAAGCTGGGCCATTAAGAAGCTTTAAAAAGCTTTTTGTGATTTTCTTAGGTAAGATTGTTCCTATGTATATGATGTAATGACTTTCTGCTACCTCTTAAAGGGGACCTTTTCTGAGCGGTCACACCTTTCATTGCAGTGTTTCTTTAGGGTAGCATACACAAGTGGAGAGGGTTGATGTGAAAGCACACGGCCCCTGAAAATTACTGCCCTGTTCCTGCTGCTCTTTAAAGCTCATAAATCAGGCTGGGGGCATGTAGGTGTTGGGCTCTTAGCCACCTGGCACACTGACTTTGACCACTGATCACATTAAAAATTAAAAAAGAAATTCTGGGTATAAATGGGATACATATTTATTACACATAAACCAGAAAACAGAATTATAAAGAAGAAAACAGTTGGCTTCAGTAGGACTTTATATTCTTACAGAAAAATTTTATATGAGTAACATTCTATAAGAAAAAATACTTTATTCCCATTCCTTTTTTTTTTTTTTTTTGAAGATTTTATTTATTTATTTGACAGAGAGAGCAAGAGAGCACAAGCAGGCAGAAGGGCAGGGGGAGACGGAGAATCAGACTACCCGCTGAGTAGGGAGTCCGATGCAGGACTCGATCCCCCGACCCTGGGATCATGACCTGAGCTGAAGGCAGACGCTTAACCGACTGAACCACCCGGGAGCCTGTTATCCCCACTATTAAATATAATTTCAGCGATAACATTTGCTTGCCACTCCCAGTTTTTAGTAATAATTTTGGTGTTTTCCCTTTTCTGAAAAGTGTCATAGAAAATTATTTTTGTCAAAGTGATCTTTGCACTCAGTAACAAGTCCAATAGTACAGAAGGACTTTTGTTGAAAAACAATGGTTTCCTTCACCTCCTCAAGGCTCACAGAGGGAGCCTTTTAGGTTTTATTTTAACTGTTTCTGTATTTAATTCTTAGATTGTTACTTCCTTAACCCTAGTATGCTTTTACCACAATTTTTTGATTTATCGACTCTTTTTTTTTTTTTTTTTTTTAAAGAGAGAACTTTTTTTTTTTTTAAGATTTTATTTATTTATTTGAGAGAGAGAGAGAGAGAGAAACAGCATGAGAGGGGATAGGGTCAGAGGGAGAAGCAGGCTCCCCGCTGAGCAGGGAGCCCGATGTGGGACTCGATCCCAGGACTCCGGGATCATGACCTGAGCCGAAGGCAGTCGCTTAACCAACTGAGCCACCCAGGTGCCCGATTTATCGACTCTTAACTTCTGATTGAAAATGAGAATGTAGCTCCTTAAACTGTTTTTTTCTCCCCCAAATTTAATATTTATATTATTTTTAGTTTGTCTGTTAGATCACCTTTGTTATTCTTTGTCAACTTATTTCTTGATTCCCCCTTTTGCAAGTCAAGGAGGTTTGGGGGCTACCTGTTCTATAATTCATTCTGTCCATACACCTTAACGGTCCAGGCCCTGAACCCATAACCAATAAAAGTTTTGTGCTTTGCTCTTAACTTGACCTTCTTATTCATAAATTATTATTAAAATTGAAAATCTAGAGACAACATTTACATTATTGCATTTCTATAAATATAATTCATTGCCTTTTATATTAAGGTTAAAGTTTAGACTTGCTACATTCAGTCTCATGTCAGGACTCCTGGGCAATCAAAGGAGGATATATCCAGCACCAAAGTTGAATGGATTCTTTCTTTCCATCAAACTCTTTTTCTGTTCGTTTTAAAGATTTTATTTTTTATTTTAGCGATAGAGAGCGAGTGTGCAAGTGGGGGGGGGGTGGAGCAGAGGGAGAGAGAATCTCAAGCACTGAGCACAGAGTTGGATGCGGCTCCATCCCACGACCCTGAGATCGTGACCTGAGCTGACTGAACCACCCAGGCACCCCTCAGACTCTTAACCAGTTGTTTAAATTTGTGGCATCATGGTGCAGGGGCAGGAGTACAGGTTTTAGACTCACATAATTCTAATCCCATCCCTGTCACTCACCTGGTACGTGAGTGGCAGGGATGGGACCTTCATAATTGGACCTTGACTTTCTGAAACATTTTTTCAAGTATTTCTAATTGCCTTCTTATTTGTTTATATATTATTTGCCTCTCAGAATTTTTTAGGCTCTAAATTCCATCAGTTCTATCAAGTCTTGTTTCCCTAAGCTTTTATGCCCAGATTCCTTTATCTTTCTATGCCATTCTGGATTCTGATTGTTCTCTAGGCGTCCAACAGAGCTGTCATCCTGGCACTTCTCTTTACTTCTCTCCATGGCCGGAAGTAGCATCATTTCCATTTCCTTTTCTCATGTCTTCCTCGTTTGATTTATGCCCTCATTTTGCTGGAGTACGTGCTTGGGTAACTTTTTTTTTTAAGATTTATTTATTTATTTGAGAGAGAGAGAGAGGGACGGAGAGGGAGGGAGAGAGAGAACAAGGGGGGGAGGTGGAGGCAGGAGGAGAGGGAGAAGCAGACTCCCTGCTGTGCAGGGAGCCCAATGTGGGGCTCAGTCTCAGGACCCCAGTGCGGGGCTCAGTCTCAGGACCCCGGGATCATGACCTGAGCCTAAAGCAGACACTTAACCGACGGAGCCACCCAGGCGCCCATGCTTGAGTAACTTAAGAAGTGTTTATGGGAGGTAAAATGTTCAAATACTTTTTAATTTGAAAATATTTATTTTCTTAAAAAAGAACTGACTTTTTTTTTTTTTTTTAAATTTACCTTTGGGTGGCAATATAATGTAGTTGTTTTCATGAAGGGCCTTTTGTCCTTAAATATTGTCAGCTGCCTTGGTTTCCTTGTCTGTAAAACACCTGTTAGTAAGAGTAATACCTATTTCATGATATTTGAAAGACTAGATGAGATAACATATTTGAAATGTCTGGCACATAGCAGAATTTCAGTACAAGTTCATTCTTGCCTCCAGTTGCCTCTTTGTCCACACACATACCCTTTCTACCTGGCCAAAATCAGATGCAGAAACCTTGACAGTAGAATGAAAGTTGGTTGTGACTCTTGGTTATAGTTATGGCTCTGAATGACAACCTGAATCTGGAATTGTAAGTCAGCTTTTTAAATTTAAAATAAAGACTGAGTCAATTTTCCTGTTAAACAACTTAAATAGGAATGCCCATTGTGGGTGCCCCGTGACTTAAGCTTCTTGGGCAGAGGATACGGCATCTCTTCTGAAGAGGGTTTACTTTTCGGTGTTTTGGAATCTGGCTTATAGCTACTAGTTGGGCCCATTTTGTGTGTAAGGGGGGAGGGATCAAGAAGTGGAGAGAGAAGAGGAGGGGAGTAAGTGACATCTGTTGATGACCTGCTCTGTGCCAGACAAGGCAGAGAGCTGAGTCAGTGCTTTCCAGAGAGACAACCCCAGTATCACCTGTGGAGTACACTCCCAACACGTGTGTGTGAAACTTCTTTTTTTTTTAATAACCATTGGTACTTTCACATATATTCTTTTTTTTTTTTTTAACCCTCACAGTGACCCTGTGAATAGGTACATACTATTATCTCATTTTGTTCTTGAGGAAACTGAGGCTTAGTGAAGTGGAGTAAGTGGCCCAGGGTCATGTATCAGGTGAGTGGCAGGGATGTGATTAGAATTATGTGATTCTAAAACCTGTACTCCTGCCCCTGCACCATGATGCCTCATGCCAATTACGTGCCCATAATTAGGCCCTGTAATTAGGTCTCCTTGGTGACCAGATAACTCTGGAGTGGTGGATGGAGCATTGGAGTTTGCTTCTGAGCTCCGTCTGGGTGGTCAAATTTGGAGCTCTGGGTGCTGGAGAGAGAGAGGTGATGAGAAAAACAAACCAGAAGTGGATAGTATATCCACAGTGCCTATTTATATTTTATTCATGTCAAGGTTTCCACCTTTAATAAATGTGTATCATTTTATAGGGAACACAGATGTGACAGGGAAGGCAGATGACCTAATGGATGTCAGGATCAGGTACACTGACGAGGGCTTGTTAAGAGGGTTAATTAAATAATGTTAGTAAAGTAGTTGCAAGGGAAGAAAAGAGCCAGGTTGCTTCTCATTGCCTTTATCATTGCAGAGATTGATGAGAAATAAATTGCTGTAGAGGTTTGAGGCAGTATTGTGTCCTGGTTTTTGTTTGTTGACCAGTTAGGACTTGTAGGAATTACAGCCTTATATATCATTCTTTTTTCTCTTCCTTCTTTTCCTTCCTTCTTTATTTATGTATCTAATCACAGGAGAGGGTGATGGAAGTAAAAGAAATCAATCCTAGGGGTGCCTGGGTGGCTCAGTTGGTTAAGCGTCTGCCTTCAGCTCAGGTCATGATTCCAGGGTCCTGGGATGGAGTATCACATTGGGCTCTGCGCAGCGGGGAGTCTGCTTCTCCCTCTGCCGTTCCCTCTGCTCATGCTCTCTGTCTTTCTCTCAAATGAATAAATAAAATCTTAAAAAAAAAAAAAAAGTCAACCAGTCCAGGGGATGATTTTCTTTTAGAAAGGTGGTTTGAAGGACAGGACTGAAGTAATTAGCTTATTAATGAAGGGCAGATTCTGAGAGGGTGGCCCTTTCACTGGTCTGAGGGTGACTGTGCATGTTTTAGTGCACTGAAATATCAGGAGAGCAGGGTTTTCCAAACTGTATTCTTTGGAACCCCAGTCCATTCAGATGCTTTGTGAACGTGGGGGTTTCTGGACCAGGAAGTTTGGGATATGTTGCATGCTCTATCCCTCTCTTGGAATTTCACAATATACATTAAGGACTCCAAAGTCACTTATCAGAAAAACTGGTTTATTTTTGTTTAAGCCAGTATTTCACAAACACATGTGATTTGAACATTTTTATTCCAACTATCGTCTGTTGCCATCCACTCAGGAATGTTTTATAGACCATACTTTGGGAAACCTTTTCTGTGCCTTTTTATAGTTGAGATTTTTTTTTTTAAGAAGATTTTACTTACTTATTTGACAGAGAGAGACACAGAGAGAGCAGGAACACAAGCAGGGGGAGTGGAAGAGGGAGAAGCAGGCTTCCCGCCGAGCAGGGAGCCCGATGTGGGGCTCGATCCCAGGACCCTGGGACCATGACCTGAGCCGAAGGCAGACACTTAACGACTGAGCCACCCAGGCGCCTATAGTTGAGATTTTTATATCTGAATCAAGTTAAAGTTTTTTTTTTTCAGTGTGCTTTGTGGATACGTAGTATATTTTCATTTATATCTCTTGATTTAATAGTTAATTATTAATGCTTGGAAATAAAAAGTCCTAAATATCAAACAAGTGGGATATAACAGAAGAAAACCAACAATTACAATACCTAGTGATAATAGCATAATCCTGATTTTACTTTTAAAGGTGTGTGTGTGTATGTGCTAGAAGGATAGATACCAAAATGTTTTCGATGGTCATTTCTGGAATTCTGGATGATTTTTCTTGTTTACTTTCTGCCTTTCTGTATTTCCAGATGTCCTTCAATAAACATATGTTTCTTTTCTTTTCTTCTTCTTTTTTTTTTAGATTTTATTTATTTGACAGAGAGAGCAAGAGAGCACAAGCAGGGGGACCAGTAGGGGGAGAGGGAGAAGCAGACTTCCCGCCGAGCAGGGAGCCCCATGTGGGGCTCGATCCCAGGACCCTGGGATCACGACCTGAGCTGAAGGCAGCCACTCAACCATATGAGCCACCCAGGCGCCCCATATATTTCTTTTTAAATTGGAGGGTGGGAGAGTTATAAAAACTTCAGGAGAAAGAAAGCAAAGAAGCATGTAAAGATGAAGTCGTAGCGGCGCCTGGCTGGCTCAGTCGATGGAGCTTGCGACTCTTGATCTCAGTTGTGAGTCCGAGCCCCACATGGGGTGTAGAGATTACTTAAAAATAAAATCTTAAAAACAAACAAAAAAAAGGTGGAGTCGTAGATTTGGGTAGGTGTGGTAGGGTGTGGGGAAATCTCTCAGCCATAGCTCAGTAACTGAAGCCTGGAGCTTATCTTACTAAATGGATGCTCTTTGGGAACTGCTTGTGTTTTTCTTGTTTGGGGTTATTTTTTTTTTAGGAATGAACTGACACAGTAATTGCTAAACTCTTAACCCAGAATTCTCCATTAAAGTCGCCTCAGGATAAGAGGTAGGATTATGGCAGATCCTTAGGTCACACGAGTTTCCTTCAGCATATTCTTTATTTGCATGCCCTCCTTCCTGGACTTCTAATGTTCCATCCAGGCACAGCAGATGATAAATAAGAAAGGGAGACATGGCTGGCACAGTAAGCACTGCTGACAGTTTATTTATTACTGTTACTGGTCCCAGTTGAGATGGCGGTGGCAGGGATGTGTGTGCGATCTCCCGAGACCTTTCCTTTATGCCACCAGAAGGATCGTTAGCTGTTTCAGCATCAACAATGAAAAATCACCAGCTTCTCTTGTGTGCTAGCCCTGTGCAGTATGCTGTGAGGGGAGAAATGTGTGGCAGGTTTCCCCAACCTCAGGCAGCTGATGGTCTAGCTGGGGAGACGAGGAGAACACAGACGAAATCAGGCTAGCCTCTGGGCCCTCTGTGGCTGTAGAGCCTAGAGCAGCTGCTCGCTGTGTGTTGGAAGCTCTTGGGAGGGGTGTCATAATAAGGCAATCGTTTCTGTTATGGTTACAGGTCTGAAACTTGCAGCCGTGCTGAACGTCTCTTAGTTCTCTCGTTGGCTGTCTTCCCGCTGGCCCCAGGAACTTGGCACAATCTGTTACCTGTGCCTGGAACATTATTTTCCTGCTTCTTGCCTGGTTAACTCCTATGCTGCTTTCAGGCATCAGCTTTGATGCCACCCCTGCAGGAGGTTTTCCCTGACTCACAGGCCCCCCACACTAGTGCCATATTTCTATTTAGTTATTTGTCTTTTTCACTATATCATCACCTCCATGAGGGCAAGATTGATATTTGTCTTGCTCATCATTGTATAAGTTGAGCACAGTGCCTGGCAAATAGGTGCGTGCTTGATAAGGAAGGACTCCTCTAATACTTTCTGGTGGCCATCTGCATTGCAAGCTCGTGCACTAGAATTCCTCATGGGACTCTGCCATGCTTGGGAATATAATCGCATCATGTCTGTGCCCCTTGGACTACAAGTTTAGAATCCTAGCTCTGCATACTGTGATGCGGTGGAGAAGGTGGACAGAGGGGGAGTGGTTCTTCAGAGAAGTCTCTGTAAAGGTGGTTGGACATACATGGAGCCTTGAAAAATGGGAGGAATGTGGTGAGCAAAGAGGCCTTCTAGGAAAGAGGGGTAGGAAGAGAAGTTCAGGGGCGGAAGTGCTCAGGGTGTGTTTTTGAGGCCCAGAAACATTTGGCTTGACTTGGGTTGAAAGTAAGTGATGTTTGGTGGATGACCTGTGCATCCCATTGAGGCTCTGGAACCTCAGCTAGGATGGGCATACTGACCTTTTTGCTAGTCAGTGTCAATTTTCTCATTCCCTAATTTTGAGATACACCAGTCCTGGCTTTATCCAAATGTAGCACAAGACCCCACCATTGCCTCCTATGTTGAGATATTCCTAGTTCTTTAAGGAACTAAGGATTTTATACTGATTTAAGAATCTGAAATAATAGAACCTTTCAAAACAATTCATTCGCCCATCTGTCCCTCCATAGATCTATCCATCTGTCATATATTCAATTTAGCATATGCTGTTCCACAGTAGTGGGTGGTCTTTGCTTTCCAAGTCAGTAGGATATGAGGCTACGCTTGAGTCAGGCCCACCCCCACTGAATCTGCCATTTCTGCTTATAAACGAATAGCTTGCGGGTCTGGCTGATTCCAGAATACTTTCTTGTGGTTCTGGATAGTTTCTCAGTTTTCTCTGAGACTGATCAACTGGGCAGAGGCAAAATGGAGATTCCAGAAGCAGTTATTCCACCGAAGCCCGCCTAGGTCCTGTTCCCTGAGGGTGCCTGGCTGAGCAGCTCAGGACCTCCCTCTCAAGCACATCCTTCCTGAACTGTTAGGGAAGCCTATCGAGAGCCTTTGCACACGAAGTCACAATGCTCAGTCACGTGTTAATGTTTTCAGATAACTTCTTTAAATTAAAAAAAAAAAGTTTTTGACTAGGTAGTAAATACACATAAATGATAAAAAATATTCAGATAGTACCAAAGCACATACTGTGAGAAGTTTCACCCTACCCTAATCCTCTGGTCCCCTCCCTAGAGCACCAGTTTCTTTTGTCTTTCCAAAGAAACTCTATGTGAGTGTAAGCATGTGTATGCATATACCCACTTAGACTGTTTTCAGTATAGTGCAAATGGTAGTGTACTATGCATTACTCAGCTGCAACTTTTTTCACTTAGTATTTCTTGATGGTTATTTTTCCGTACGTATGTATCTTTTTTATTTCTTTAATGGCTGTAGTATTCTATCGTATGGATGTAGCGTAATTTTTTTTAACTGATCCCTTATTGATGGTGCATTTAGATTGTTTCCGATTTTCTCTTTTTAAAAGATTTTATTTATTTACTTGACAGAGACACAGCGAGAGAGGGAACACAAGCAGGGGGAGTGGGAGAGGGAGAAGCCGGCTTCCCGCGGAGCAGGGACCCCGATGCGGGACTCAATCCTAGGACCCTGGGACCATGACCTGAGCAAAGGCAGACGCTTAACGACTGAGCCACCCAGGCGCCCCGATTTTCTCTTTTTAATTATAAAAATAATATATGCCCAAACACTACTGGAGGAATGAAAATGGAATGAAGATGAAAAAATAAGTTCTTCTGATCTTCCCTGGATCCCTGGTTATAGAGAACCATTGTTAACACTTTATCCAGAGATACTCTACACAAAGAGCAGCAGTATGGCCCCTATCTAATTAATTACCTATTTAGCTTGCTTGTTATCTAATTTATCTATCATCTACTATCCTAACTATTAATCATTATACCTACCCTTCTTATACAAGGGTGGTGCATGGTCTGGCAAATGCACGCTGGCCAGTTAGATGGATGCCCTACCGATTAGAATGAATGGTATCCCAGCGTGAAGTGGCTGATCAAGTATCTCAGTGCGACTCAAAGTGGGGTCTCTGAACTGACACTAGTGTGCAGATGTATGTAACTCACCCGTTACAGACTAGATACAGAAGTCAAGAATGTTTAGAGACTTGTATACAAAATGATACGGCTTCGACATCTAAGCATGTGATCAGTGGGATTGTCTAATGGAACACGGTAATTTGGGTGTGCCGAATTTGTGTGATGAGTCATGTGTGGCCCAAGCTATGTACAAGGCATCTACAATAGGACCACATACTGATCTTGACAGATTGAAAATAGAAAAACCCTGATCCCTTTCCACAGATAGTTTGAGAGACGCTGATGTTTCTCTTAACTCTTTTTTTTCTGTTCTTTATTCTCTTCTCTTTTCTTCTTTCTTCTCATCCACCATCCATTTACCTAAGTATCATTTTATTTTTCCATCCATCCTTACAACTGCCTTTTATGTATCAGTTTATTGTACCTCTCATTAACTTCACAAAAATAATTAATCTAAGATGTTGGATATTGAGTCCTAATATGAAAACAAATTCTGTGGCACAAAGAATGATTATCATCTATTTTCTAGTACATAATATATTTTATGTCTTTTTGGCCACTGTGCTCATTGTTTTAAAAATATGCTTTCGCACACTTCAATTCTGAACACTGTGGATAATCCTAAATCCTGTTCTTTCTTGTGACTAATCTACCTGCAAGCACTGTCAGCTACAGACTCAGTGCAAAACATGGTGAGTGGAGAAAAATACACATGCTGGATAATTTAGTAAAAATACATATTCCTTTGGGGTGGCTTTTCTGCAAATACTGTGATACTGAATATTTGTCTTTCTCTCAGTTTGTTCATGGAAAACAGTTCGTGGCCTAGGGTTCAGAGGTTGAGGATGCCATTGATAACCCATCAGAAAGTAGAAAATGCAAACAGATGATAAATGTAATTAAAATGAACAGACATAACCTTTTCTCTTTTTTTTTAAAGATTTTTACTTATTTATTTGACAGAGACACAGCGAGAGAGGGAACACAAGCAGGGGGAGTGGGAGAGGGAGAAGCAGGCTCCCCGCTGAGCAGGGAGCCCCATGCAGGGCTGGATCCCAGGACCCTGAGATCATGACCTGAGCCGAAACCAAGAGTTGGATGCTCACCTGACTGAGCCACCCAGGCACCCCTAAAAGCTGGTTTTTTTTTTTTTAAATAAAAAATGAAGCAGAACTGAAGGATATAAAATGAAAAGTAAAAGTACTCCACCCACTAGTTTTACTCCTCGATGTAACCACTATTCACAATTGCTTGTATATTTTCCAGGCATTTTATTATGCATTACATGACTTCATTTATAATGGCATCAGTTGGTTGTTTTGGTATTGTGGGAAGCACAGTGTAGGTGGTCTTTGTTCCTTGCTGACCCTCACATAACCTCAGGACTGAGTATAGCTATGGATTAAATTATGGAGAACTAGATGTGATGCCTGACGGAGAGGTCTCAGGATGAAAAGCTTTGTTGGTGTAACTGTGGTTCAGAGCCTGGGATTTAGCTTTGTGGTTCAGGACGTTGATGTCTTTGGTGCTCCAAAACTGATCAGGTTTTCAAAGACTTTCTGCTGCGGGCCATACTGGGATGAAATGGGGGTAGACAGTCTAGCTGCAGTTTCAGAATTCAGGAGCAGTGACTTGAATAATCTCCCACTCTGGAATGAAGGAACTCATAAGAGTGATTTAATGGCTGGGAAATTGCTTGGGTGGTTTTAGCAAAGGGAAGAAGTGAAACCATTTAAGGGATATTAAGGAAGTAATTTGACAGGCTTTGGCAATGGATTAAATATGGGGAGTGAGGAAAAGAGGTGAGAAGGAAGATTTGCAAGTTGCTGGCTGTCCCTGGCATGAACAGAGGTGCCTGTAATTGTGACAAGTGGGAAGTAAGTTTAGAAGAGGTGGAGAAAATTTTTAACATGTTGAGTTTGAGGTGAATTTAAGATATCCAAGGGAGATATATGTATATTTGCAGACCTTTCTCTCTAATTAGAATTACGGATATATTATTTGTAATATTTGTAATTATTTGTGATTTGTAATTATTACATATAATTATTCTAATCCAGGTGTGGATGAGATCCCGGAGAGAGAGGTTACAGATCGAGTGAGAAAAGTCCAGACTCTGTAAAGGATAGACAGCCAGAGAGGTTGGAGGAAAGGCAGAAAATAGTACAAGAAATCCAGGGAGGAAATTGTCTGTAAGAAAGAGGAACGGTTAAATTCTGTGTCATGTTTCTTAGAGCTCTAGGAAGATGAGAACTGACAGATTTTCAGTGAATGGATTTTTCCACTGAGGCCGCTTTCTTTCCCCAGGGTAGAGCAAAAGCTGGGGCCTGGGGTACTAATTCTACAATCTAGTTTTTGAAGAGGGAAAAAATGAAGAAAAGAAGCATGCAGTTAGATGAGGGGCATCCCCCAAATTCCCGTATACTCTACCACATCCCTGCTAAGGAGCATGGTTCTCTCACGGTGCAGATCCAGTGCCGTATGGAAAGACAACACATTTGCTTATTCAAACATCCTGTTAAAACAAGGTTTGAAATCAGTGTTTTATAACTGACTGAGATAAGTTAAAAGACTTGGGTAAAAATATTACTCTAACTGGTATGATAATCCCTTGCCGTGAGGAAAATTACAGTCTCCAGTCCTGACTGTGGTAAAACCTTTGCCACAGTTTGTGGCACACAGGACTGTTATTGCTGGGACGTGTCCTGCTTAACGGTGGCCATAAAAATAGCAGATTATGGTTGGTGAGTGTCAGTTAAAAATTTATGGTTCAGAATATTATGGAACTGTTGTTACAGATAAACGTTTATCTCTCCTATCTTTTGTTTCTCCATTTTCCGGAACTGATTCTGGTACCTGGCAAAGGGGATTCCGAAATTAATGCAGGTAAATGCGGAGGCCAGTTTACCCTTTCACAATGTAAGGTAAATGAAACATGTTTGATTGTATCAAACTGGTTTGAGTTGGAGTTTGGGTTTGGATACATTTTGTAGTCAAAAGACCATTCTGGGGGCACCTGGGTGGCTCAGTCAGTTGGATGGCTGCCTTCGGCTCAGATCATGATCCCGGGGTCCTGGGATTGACCCCCCACATCGGGCTCCTTGCTCGGCGGAGAGCCTGCTTCTCCCTCTCCCTCTGCCGCTCCCCCTGCTTGTGTTCTCTCTTTCTCTGACAAAAAAAAAAAAAGGCCATTCTGCTGCCTTCTGCTAATTTGGGAGTACCTGGTAGCCTTATTACTGGTTTGGGTTTTGTATAAACATGTAAAGTTAGTAGCTGGGATTAAGAATCATAAAAGAAGGGGCGCCTGGGTGGCTCAGTTGGTTAGGCGACTGCCTTCGGCTCAGGTCATGATCCTGGAGTCCCGGGATCGAGTCCCACATCGGGCTCCCTGCTTAGCGGGGAGTCTGCTTCTCCCTCTGCCCTCTTCCCTCTCATGCTCTCTCTCTCTCAGTCTCTCTCTCTCAAATAAATAAATAAAATCTTTAAAAAAAAAAAAGAATCATAAAAGAAGCAACGAACTTTGGTGCTGTTTATAAAAGTACTTATGTTTTCTGAAGACACATTTTCTAGTGCAACTGTTTCCACTTGCATGGGTCTTTGTTTTACGTACTGTGTGAAATACTAGCCTATGCATATAGAACTTTTGGCAAATACGAATTCCTCTTAAGTAATTATACCATCCAACATGTATTTGTCTTTTTGTGCATTTTAACATAAAATCCAACCATAAATATATGTTGTAGAAAAACTTGAAGGAAGGAAAGGCAGGAAGAGAGAAAGGATGAGCTACTTAAAGGTAAAGCTCTACCCGAGTGTATTTTACAAATATAATTGCTTCTTTACTTAGGCTTTTAAAGTTTAGTTATCTGTGGTCTAAAAAAATTAAATTCGAATTTATTGATGTTGCATTTCTGTGTTAGGATAGCAAGGGCTATGCTTTGGGCTTTGGAAAGCGGAGTTCTCAGCAAAGGTCCGAGGGCTGTAAACCCATACAGTAGACAGTGGATCCATTGTTCTCTGTATTTGTCTGTTGCTTACATTTTAATAACTATTGAGCAGTCAGTGATTATTAACAGATATTTAACAGTAGGAGCAGATTAGATTGTAGGGTCAATAATTATGGACAACTTGGAGTGTCAACATGAAAGAAATGATTTTAAAGGTTAGATCCAGAATTGTTGAAACTTTTGCCTGAAACTTTGTCAGGTGAGCAGTGCAGAGGATCGACCAGCACAGCCTTTTTAAATTATGAGCCATGGTAAAGTGAGTCAGGTTTTGCCACAGTGCTTTTCATTTAACCTAATAGTTGGCCAGCCCTAGTTAATTAGTTGAAAACCATTACGGGACGCAGATTTCCCAGTTGCACATGCATTGGAATGTCCGGCTCATCCCGTGTGTGGATCAGAGGGCCCATGGTGCGGCTAATTAAAGTCATTGTCTATACTCCCCTTAAAGCAAAGCATTAGAAACAAAGTTGAAGAGTTCTCTGAAGGTCCTTCTGAGCCCTGGTCAACATCCTGGTTGACTGGTATGTATCTCTTCGGAGTCTAGTTTCCAGAGCTGTTGAAAAAGAGTATTATACATTTCCAAGTGAGCATGGAGGTGTAAACTGATGCCAGAGGATTGCTTCAGCTGAAGTGAAAGATCACACTTACTGACACTTATTACAAATGGGTTTTTAAAACAATGTCTGTTTTGTACAGTGAGAGTAAAGTCTGCCAAGTGTAGAACAAAAAAGTTATATTGTGGAATAAGATAAAAGGACATTGCATAATAAATAATGTCTCATACCATTAAAATATAAGGTTTCCTTCCCAAAATGTAAGTATGAGCTTCTAAATGGATGTTTTAAAAGTCTGATTTTTCTTTGATTTGCCTAGTGACTTGATGCATGAAGAGATTATGGGTTTGAATGTGTACAGATCTAGACTACTACAATAAATAATACACATGTATAGCATGCAAAAGAGAAATAAAACTCAAATGGCATTGTGTTTTAGTGATACCATAGAAATTGGTTTTTTATTACAATAGGTTGAAAGTAGCTCATTGGAAGTAAGCAAAACGTTTTCATCTGTTAGTTTCTAAGACTAGAATAACATATCTGATCCAAAGTGTATTGGTTCTAACCTTTATTCATAGACAGAATCATTGGTTTATGAAAATCAATGAGGAAACATAAGCAGAGAGGTAAGCTGTAGAAACATTGAATAAATCCTTTAAGATGTGAGTGTGTGGATCTGATAAGTAGTTCAGATTGTTTGCTCTTGCCCTAAATGGATTTTGAACATGAGGAGAGATTGCATGGAATTAAAAATTGGTGTTTTTTGGGGCGCCTGGGTGGCTCAGTCGTTAAGCGTCTGCCTTCAGCTCAGGTCATGATCCCAGGGTCCTGGGATCGAGCCCCGCATCGGGCTCCCTGCTCCATGGGTAGCCTGCTTCTCCCTCTCCCGCTCCCCCTGCTTGTGTTCCCTCTCTCGCTGCGTCTCTCTCTGTCAAATAAATAAAATCTTAAAAAAAAAAAATTGGTGTTTTTTTTGTTTTTTTGTTTTTTTTTGTTTTTGAAACTCCTGATCCTTCTAGAGAGGCATTTTTCTGAATATAAGGAGGACCAAAAATGTTGCTTAAAGGGATTTTGTAAGAAAAATAGGCACAGTTCTTGAACAAAGTGGGCTACCCGAATAAGGGGGATCTAAGGAGTCACGTTACACCTCTGTACAGGTGTAAATTTCAAAGGTGAACTTTTGGGGAGGCGGTTTGTTTAGCGGAGGGAAAGCTAATGGGATAGGTTGAACAAGTGTCCAGAAAGATAAGGGTTTATAAGACACATTGAGATGTTTGTAGATGTTCTTTCCTATAGAACATGGCCAGAAATACTGCCTGAGTAGTTTATAGGAGGATAGAAGAGGTAATTTTAGTCTACTCAGAATAAAAATGAAGAATGATTTGTTCATTTTATTTTATTTTTTATTTTATTGTTTAAAGATTTTATTTATTTTTTAGAGAGCGAGCGAGAGAGAAACAGCATGAGAGGGGAGAGGGTCAGAGGGAGAAGCAGGCTCCCCGCTGAGCCGGGAGCCCGATGTGGGACTCCATCCCAGGACCCTGGGATCATGACCTGAGCCGAAGGCAGACGCTTAACCATCTGAGCCACCCAGGCGCCCGATTTGTTCATTTTAAAGATGTTTTGAAGAGGGGCCCTTGGAGACCACCAATAGATCTTTTTTGGATGGGCTGACTTGAAAGCAGAGAGAATGTAACCTGGTGTCTTTAAGTGGCATGTGTGGTGACCCTAAGATAAACTATCTGATTTCATTTAGACTTGGCTGGACGTGCAGAGATACCCAGACCTCTGTTTGAGCTAGTGCCCCAGTGTTCCTGCTCTCAAGCCTGATGGTGGAGTGGCTGGCTTCGATTT
This sequence comes from Neomonachus schauinslandi, assembly GCF_002201575.2. Classification (NCBI taxonomy): domain Eukaryota; kingdom Metazoa; phylum Chordata; class Mammalia; order Carnivora; family Phocidae; genus Neomonachus; species Neomonachus schauinslandi. The sequence continues at coordinate 111,131,497 of NC_058403.1, forward strand.
GCTTCCTGCCCGAATTAAAAACCTGTTTGTTTCGCCCATCATCTGGCTGGGCCTTACCCATAATTCCTGCACTTTTGATTATGGGGGTTATTATAGGACAAGAGCTTCTTTGTAAAAGAGCATGTTTAATACTCTGGGGTCTAGCGTGACTAGCGGATATAAATTGTATGGAAGCAATTAAACTCGAAGGAAATGTCATGTGGGCTGAATTTAAACATACAGGCTTGTGGCATTGATTTTTTTTTTTTTTTAACTTACACAGAAAAGGGTGGAGAGAAAAATAAAGGAAGAGAAAAGAGCAATGGGCCAAGAGAGTGAGGGAAACACGCACAGAGACAAGAGAAACGACTCATTTTGAACATTTGGTTAAAAATCCCAAGTCCAGAACCAGTATTATGCTAATGCCATTGCCCTTCATATGAACTCTTTTAAAATTACAAATGTCAAGGCATTATATACTGCCCTCTACTTGGGACTTGTATCCCTTTCCAGGCAGTCACCTTCATGTCAAGGCATATGTGGATGTAACTGAGCAGTGATTTTTTTGGAATATGTTAATAAACAGGCCTGAAGGCAGCCCATTATGATCATGAAGGTGCTTCTCTCTCTAGTTTTCTATTTTATGCTCAGGGCCTCTGCATAGTTCATACAGACCGGCTTGTCTTTGGACTTGCTGATGACGAGTAGCGTGTCATTTCTCTCACTGGCCTAGAATGTCTTCTGACATTCAGCCAACGCCATCTCCTCTCTAACACCTTATTGGACCAGCCAGCTAGAAAAGATCACCTGCTACTCCAGATCCCCAGACTAATTTGATCTGTCTGAATAATTTGGCCCTTGATCTTTTCTCTTGTCCCATTAAAATGTCATGTAAGGCTTGTCGTTGAATGAATGTATTTATTTCATTTCCCTAATGAGTCAGCTCTTAGAATATGGACCTGGTGTTGTATTGTCCTTCATGCCTAGCACATATTGGTACCAGGAAATATTTGTTGAGATCAGTACTGATGTTGAACATGCTGTTAAAATAATCAAAATGTTACCGGGTGGTCAAAGGCAGAAATGGATGCTTTTATATTAGATATAATAGTACAAGTTTGACATGAATTTGAGCGTTGGAAATAATAAGCAACCCTTGATGTTTTGCCCCAACAGAAAGTGCTTATGCTTTCTTTTCATTCTTTAATCTGTGAACTCTTAAGGACAAAAAAGAAATCTCACCTTGCCTGTAACTCTCCAGTACCTGGGGCAATGCCTGGCACACACATGAGTTCAGATAGTATTTGCTGAAAGAAATAGAAATGATTTTTTATTTCTTCATTATTTAAGTCATCTGGTACTTCTTTCCTATGCAATAAGCCAATTAATATTTATTGAGAACATACTGTGTGGCAGATGCTGGTACTGTGCCCACCATAGTGGGTACACATACAGTATATTATACTTTGGAATATATTTTGTTTTCTGTATTTATCAGTCTTACTATAAATTCTAAGAAATCACTTCCTCAAACTGAACAATGATGATCCAAGAGAGCAAAAGTTGCTGAGAATAACTCAGTATATTTATCTATTCCTAGATTATTTCCACATTGCACTCAGTGCTGGATGTATGCCCCTCCCCGCCCCCCTTAAATAATTGTAAGATTGTAACCTTTCCAAACAGAGCTGAGAGGTAGACTGTTTAGGTTTACAAGAACTTTTCAGGATGCAAAGTAAATAGGGGAATTTGAGATATCAACAAAACTGTAATTAAGCAGATTAACTGTGTCAATAGTGAATACAAAGATGTCAGAGGAGCTAGTTGGTTGCAGTTATTTAAACACAGCCTCAAGTTCATTTCTAGTGGTATCACCATCATCCACAAACAAACTTGAAAGGAAGCTTAGCCAGATAAACCCAGGAGAATCATTTCTCCTGGGAACATCACATTCTAAATCATACATCCATTATTAATATATTTTAAGATTTGGCTTGGGGTCTTTAATTCTTTACGTGCTCCTTAAGGTCACACAGAACCAGAATTTAATATTACCGTCTTTTCAGATCTCTGAAGAGTGGAAAATGAGCCCCCTTCTGACCAGAATAAAGGAAGGAAGAATTTAAAATTATAAACCAGCTTTACTTTATTCATAGACGATAGTATATTTACATGCAACAGTATCTATTGTTTCTTTTCTTTTCTTTTTTTTTTTTAAGATTTTGTTTATTTATTTGACAGAGAGAGACACAGTGAGAGAGGGAACACAAGCAGGGGGAGTGGGAGAGGGAGAAGCAGGCTCCCAAGGAGCAGGGAGCCCGATGCGGAGCTCGATGCGGAGCTCGATGCGGAGCTCGATCCCAGGACCCTGGGATCATGACCTGAGCCGAAGGCAGATGCTTAACAACTGAGCCACCCAGGCGCCCCTCTGTTTTTCCTTTTAAAAAATTACCCAAGTTATACTTAAACACATTCTTGTGTTTTGAGAAATTCAGCCAAAGTGACAGTCTCTCTTACTCTCTATTCCCGATCCTGCCTGTCCCCCCAGAGTGTGAGCCCCCTTCCCAGTTCATGGTCTGTCCTTCAGACATACATACCTCTGCATGTACAAACCTGGTGCAGGTATTTTTTACATGTTACTTTAACATTCTTTTTTTTTTCCTACTTAAAAGCATGCTTTTCCGTAACAGTAGCTAGATATCTATCTTAATATTTATTATCCCATCGTATGTTTCAAGTCCAGGTTATTGACCCATTCTAATAGTGGGACTGTGATGTTATTTAAACCTCATCTGAAAGACCTAGTATAAATTGAATTCTCACTTCATTTGAGTTTTTTTATCATTTGTGAAGGGAGATTTTTTTAAGTAATTATCCAAGGATATGAGACTCAAGTCCAGTTACTAAAAATAGACTGCATTTGTATGATAGTTTATTTATTTTATTTTTTTTTATTTTAAAGATTTTATTTATTTATTTGTGAGAGAGAGAGTGAGAGACAGAGAGCACGAGAGGGAAGAGGGCAGAGGGAGAAGCAGACTCCCTGCCGAGCAGAGAGCCCGATGCGGGACTCGATCCCGGGACTCCAGGATCATGACCTGAGCCGAAGGCAGTCGCTTAACCAACTGAGCCACCCAGGCGCCCCTGTATGATAGTTTAAACGTCTTCCAAGTATGGGCACTATATACCTTGTGAGTATGCACAAGCGGGGTCCCGGTTGGGGAGACACCACACATTTATCACAACCCCCTGAAGTTGAGGGTAGAATGGAGCCCTGTTCTGATTTGGACCATCCAGGACTCTTTAGTCAAGACCTCCCCTGCAGAATGTGTTTCTCCCTCCTGTGCAGAAAAGGTATGGGTCCCTCCTTTCTGTCATCTTCACGCTCTGCCCAGAGCTTCCTGGCCAGCATTGTCAAAGCATTCAGGCTTTGGCCTTAGAGTCTTTGATTTAAATTGTGAGGAATAGGCACCTGGGTGGCTCAGTCGTTAAGCATCTGCCTTCGGCTCAGGTCATGATCCCAGGGTCCTGGGATCGAGCCCCGCATCGGTCTCCCTGCTCCGCGGGAAGCCTGCTTCTCCCTCTCCCACTCCCCCTGCTTGTGTTCCCTCTCTTGCCGTGACTCTCTCTCTCTCTGTCAAATAAAATCTTTAAAAAAATTAAAATTAAAAAAAATAATAAATTGTGAGGAACAGGCATGGTGAGGAGATACCGTGGCCAGGCCCGGAGGGTGAGCCACCAGGAAGCAGGGCAGGGAAGAGCCTCAGTGGTTCCCAGTTCTGAGGCACTTCTGGAAAGGGCAGCCCTGCGGGTGAAGGGTGAATGCCAGCCGAGCCTTACCTCAGGGCACTGGCTGCTTTTTAACAGGAGAATTGCAGGCTTGCCTGTGGAACACCAGCCTGTCTAGTCCAGGGTCTTTCACTTGCTGCTTTGGCTGCCCACCAGGCATGTTTGTTCAACCATTTATTATGCATGGATTTTGGCAGAGAATAGTCATTGTTCTGTTTTCTGGCCTATTTCTCCCTGGAGGCCCACCCTCCAGGGCAGGGAGCATGTTTTATTCTTTCTAGAACTTAGAATCTATGGATGAATAAATGGGGGAAAGTGAGTGAAAAAGGACGCTTGGTGGGAGATAATGAGGTTTTTCCATGTTGCTGTTGTCATCTTCAGAAGCTGGGTTATAGAATGCTTGATACGCATTTGCATTCTTTGTGTAGCACTTACTCAGTCCCAGGCATTGTTCTAAGCCCTGTCCACATTTAATTCTCCCAACAACTGTTTGACAGAAACACTATTTCTTAAAAACATTTTATTTATTTATTAGAGAGAGAGAGAGATGCACACACACACACACACACAAGTGGGAGCGGCAGGCAGAAGGAGAAGCAGACTCCCTGCTGAGCAGGGAGCCCGATGGGGGACTCGATACCAGGACCCTGGGATCATGACCTGAGCCGAAGGCAGACGCTTCACTGACTGAGCCACCCAGGCGCCCCAGAAACACTACTTTTATTCACACTTTACTGAGGAAACTGAGGCACAGAGCATTTAAGTAACCTGACAAGGCACAGCTAGTAAGGATTAAAGCCCAGGTGGTCTGGGCCCAGAGTCAGTGCCCTCTTTCTCTTCCACAAGTCTCGACATGGTTGGGTTTTGGTGTTTTTCCCCTGCTTGTCTCCCTTCCTCTCCATTCCTATCGCCCCTACCCTCGTGTGTGTCTTGATAGCTCATTTGCAGATTACAACACACTGGCCCTCTGACCTCAGTCCCTTGCACGCTGTAGCCAGGCTTGTCTTCTGTAAAGACAGCTCTCATCCTGTTGCTTCAGAATGCTCCCTGGCATCCTGTCCTGTCGGGGCTGATCTCCTGCCTATGTTCCCATTCTCCTTGTATTGAGACTGTAGTGTTACTCAAACCTCATCTGAAAGACCTGGTATAAACTGAATTGCTGGCTTGGCAGCTCCTGCCTCACTTCCCTGGAATGCCCTCACCTCTCTTCTCCAGCCCTCCATCCAGTGCATTCCATCCTGAAGGCCCATCTCAGGTCTCACCTCCTGCCTGACTACTCAACTCCTGTGGTCTTCACCTCTTCTGAAGCCAGTGCTACCAGTAGGCTGTTGGCTATAGCTTCATTGTTCCAGGCTTGAAAAGGCCCAACCACATTTAAGTTCCCAGTGTCCCTGGCCTGGCCCCGAACCGAGTACCTAGGGGACAGTGAATAGTGGTACTGGAAAGCAGAGCACATTGGGACACTGATTTAGACCCTAATATTGGGCTTTCTGCTAGATTTCCTTACTTTTAAAAGAGGAACTTGAAGGAGATAATAGCTAAGGGCTCTTTTAATTTGCTTAACATGACACTTATTTTTAAAACAGCTTTATTGAGATATAAATTATATACCATATATTTCATCCATTTGAAATATACAAGGCAGTGGTTTTTAGTATATTCGTAGTATGTGCAGTCGTAAGCACAGTCAATTTTAGAACATTCTCATCACCACAAAGAGAATCTCTTACTAGCTAGCTATTAGCTATCATCCCCTACCCCCTGAACACACACACACACACACATGGGCTCTCACGCATGCGTGCCTTTATCCTCCCCAGCCTTAAGCAGCCACTAATCTACTTTCTGTCTCTATAGGTTTGCCTCCTTGATATTTCATATAGATGGAGTTATATATTGTGTGACTAGTTTCTTTTACTTGGCATAGTGTTTTCAAGGTTTATTTATCCATGTTGTAGCACCTACCTGTACTCTGTTCCTTTTTTAAGGGTGACTATACTTTATTGTGTGTATATACCACATTTTGTTTATCTGGTTCTCAGTTGATGAGCATTTGGGTTGTTTCCCCCTTTTGGCTAATGACACTTATTTTTCAGGGGAAAATGGTCTTCCCTGCGGCAGTTCCTACAGTTGCCAACTGCAGTTTTCCTCTGTTGCTTTGAAAGCAGAAATCTGGGTCTGCCGTCTGTGTCTGCGCAGTGTGGCAGACAGGTGGGCAGATACTGGGTCATCGGTGGCAGGAAGCCGTCATAAGGAGTACTCGTGAGCTTGTTTTTTTTCCCTCGTACTCATGAGCTTTGTAGTCAGACATTCTGGCTTGAATCATGGCTCTGCCACTTAATGAGCTTGCATAATTTCAGCAAGCTCCAGTTTCCTTGTTTGTAAAATGGAAACTACCTTGCCTGTTTCTTAGAGTCAGGGTCACAGTAGAAAGGGTATGGAGCCTGGGGCAACTCAACCAGTGCAGAAGGATGTCATTATGACTAGAAAAATAAATAAGTAAATAAGCAAAAATCATAGTTATAAAAAATAAGTGCTTCCAGTTGCCAATTTTCAGCAGGGTGCAATGCCTTGCAGCCTTCCGGCCAACCATGGAGCCCAGGGCCATCACTCCATCTGCAGTCACCAGGGTGGACCTGCTTAGTCTTGTTGGAACAATTAAAAGTCTTCCCTGGCGTGTCTTAATGACCTTTTTTGCTTGTGGGTCTAGATTTGTACTCCCATCACGATTTCATCAGGCCATCTGAGAAGAATAACCATTGGGCGTGAGACCTTTTTAGGCTTTACCTGAAGCTTGTTGTCTCAGAATATAGCATATATTTGGAGTTTGTGCATGAAGACTGAAAATGCCTTTTTTGGTAACTGGGTGAATAAGGGATAAAATGTTGATATGATCCAGACTTTACTTGGAGGGTGGTGTTCATCATAATATCACTGATTTGGCTAAGTTCTGTTATTAAGAATCAAGGAGTCCTACCATTTTAAATTTTAGGCATGGCCTGCCTCCACACCCAGAATCACAAAAATATTTTTTATTGTTTTATTTATTTTTCATTTTTAAAAAAGATTTTATTTATTTATTTGTCAGAGAGAGAGAGATAGAAAGCACAAGCAGGCAGAGGGAGAGGGAGAAGCAGGCGCCCTGCTGAGCAAGGAGCCCGATGCGGGACTTGATCCCAGGACCCTGCGATCATGACCTGAGCCGAAGGCAGACGCTTAACTGACTGAGCCACCCAGGTGTCCGTTTTATTGTTTTAAATAAGTAGGTTTTAGAAACACACGATTCTTACATTTACAACAGTAGGTCTTTTGAGAGAATTTGGAACGTATGTCATTTTCCTCATCCGAACTTAGCTTCTGCCCCTGTGAGTTTGGTGGGAGGTAGAAAAAATCGATTGTAGGGATATATGAAGCTTCACTCCCCATCTTCCGTCCTGGCCCCAGGTGCATGGGGACAGGTCTAGTCTGAACTGTGCACAGCAACTGTGAACAGGTTGGCATTTCCAGGCTGACATGATGACCACATTTTGTGTGGGAGATCTTGACAAAAGAATATTTGTTTCCGGGGGACTGACGCCCCTTTTTTCCCATTAAGTCTGACCTTTTCATCATTAGATTGTGACTGTTCTCAGAGTTAAGTAGAGCTTAGAAACAAGGAAGGAATGAGTAAAGGAAATTGAGTACAAAAAAATGCAGACTGTGCAAAAAAAAAAAAAAGGACATCATTCCTGGGTGACTACAGGCCCTGTGTCTGCATCATGATCCTGGAAAAGGAGAGCGTAAGCATCTGGGTCACTAGTGTTGTGACTCTGTTCCCTGTTGGTCTCAGGGCTCAGGTGCCCTGAGGTACGTGCACTCTGCCATTTGCCGGCCCAACAAGGGCAGAAGGGCTTGGGCACAGGGCTGGGGCCTCACATGAAGCCACAGGACTTGGCCGTGCATTTCTGGCTCCTGGCTGCCTGGATTAGTACAGTAAGCTGAGCTGGCTTGAGCTGGTCTAGAGGAAGTACACGAAGAAATGCTGATCACCCATCCCCAAATAGAGCATATGTGTCTATGAGAGTGGAGATAGTAAGTGACCTCTGGAAATTTTAGCTATTTGTGTTTGACTGTGGGTCTGAGAGAAGTGGCTGCCATTTTTTTGTCCTGTGTAGAAAACCTTTTCTCTGTCTCTTTCTGTTCATGGCTACAACATGAGTATGGTTCACTTAAGTATTAGAATATTACTTTTTGCAGACATAATTTATAATGGTAATTAGAATTTTTTTTAAAAAGGGAAGAAAGGCCCACAGAAAATCTCTTCACTCTAACTTCATGTTTTTTCCTGTGTGCTTGTATATGTGGTTTTTGTATTGTTAAATATTTTCGTCAAATATTCCAGTGTAGATGGGTTGGCTGCTTTGAAAAAAAAATTTTTTTTTTTTTAAGATTTTACTTATTTATTTGACAGAGAGAGAACACAAGCAGGGGGAGTGGGAGAGGGAGAAGCAGGCTTCTTGCTGAAGCAGGGAGCCTGATGTGGGGCTCGATCCCAGGACCCTGGGACCATGAGCTGAGCCGAAGGCAGACGCTTAATGATTGAGCCACCCGGGCACCCCGAAAAGTTGTTTTTCTTTTTTAATTAACTCTGATATGCCTTGTTACCCAATTTAAAACTTACAGGAGCTTTTAATGCATTATTTAGGGTCAGTCTTTTGTCTAAAATAAAAGATACTTCTCAAAGATTATTGTGTTGGGAAAGGGTATCTTCTGGCTTTGTTTCAGACCTTACCGAAACGCTGGACGACAAGTTACTGGTATTTGGAAAACAGAAGAGAGACACTGTTTTCTTCAGATTCAGCAATGACAAAGCATAGGCATGATGTTGGGGAAACCACAGGGTGCCATGGGAAGAGTCTTTAGTCCTAGACATTCAAGTTCTAGTTGGGATTAGCTTGGTTTAGCAGGTTCCCTAACCTAAGAAATATCGAACTTGATTTTAGATGATCTCTGAGGTCCATCTCTGTAAGGATGTAAATATCCTAAATAAATAGGTAAGGAGTAAAAATACAAGTATTTTTGTGAGCCCGAGGGACTCTGCTGTAAGATCAAAGACAAATTCTTCAGTTTGATTGTGAGAGAATCTTATTGAACAATATGGTTTATTTAAATACAGGGGCTAAGGCTTTCCTAAGTCTTCAGACTTGAAAGTGCTAGAGTAGTTGGGGAATACTTTTTTCCTTTTAAAGCTTTTGCACAATTAAGAAAGAATGTTTTTCTTTTAATCTTCCCTTAAAATATTTGATGGATATCACTGCTAGAAGAATGATCTGTAAGTATCATCAGATTAAAATTTTCCCTTGTTCTAAAGCCTGGAATAGTTGGACTTGGTCTCGATAGTCATTTTTCCAAACTTCCAAAAGCTCACATGCATTTCCTGTTGGTAGGGATACATACACTGTATCGTGTGGAAAAAGAGACCTTGGAGGGAAGAATTAACCTCTCATACAAAGCAATGAACAATACCAGGAATCAAAATTTGAATAAAGTGGAGGCTATTTGTTAAAACAGTGTTTGTTCATTTTAGCTTTCCTGTTGCAAAGCGGAGTGCCCAAACTGGCTTAATAGTGGGGTTTTTATGCCTTTAGAATTTTTTCAGAGTAATACTTCCTTTGAAAAAAAAAATCCTTCACAGCCTACACTATAGGAAGAATGGGGAAAGACCCACCTTAGAGAGCTTTGTCAATGGATAACAAACTTTGTGGTTCATAGGCCACATAGAATGGATGTCTCTGGTTGGTTTAGTGCAGATTTTGACCAGTTTGATTTTGGGATACCTGCTGTAGCCGTAGCTTACTCTGTTTGGCTGTCACCACCTCTCCCTCGATCCTGGCTTTTCTGGCATATCAAAGAGGGGCAAGGAAGGGCTAGGTTTAAGGTGGCCGGCATACTTTCTTTCGTCTCAAGCTTCCTCATCCCCAGGAGAATAAAGAATAGTTTTTCCTGTCAACAGTTGGTGTTTCTTTGCTCATTGCATTTCATTGCTCTGTATAAATTCAGGGCTGACTACCCCATATGACACCCCACATGGCTGAAAATGGGGAA